>NC_055704.1:8827500-9427500 GCF_017639745.1 Melanotaenia boesemani
TTCTGATCTTCCACTCTGACCTATGACCCCACAGTTTCATCACTCCATCGACACTTGATCTGAGCTAAAAAAGCAAAACACTAAGCAATAAACTGTTAGAAAAAATAACATCATGTTACACTTAAAATGTCACCTGCAAACACATTAGTCTGCATTGCTTCATCAAGCAAAGCGGGTGAGTACATTGCATTCGAGTACTTTGTGTAAACCCAGAAATCTATACTATAAATGCTTCCTGATTTTGCTTTAACATAAATACACCTGTAATCACTTGTATTTTTTCCATTACTAAATCCCTTTTTAATACAACCACATATTGCAACAAGGCCATGATTAAACTGAAGGTTTGGACCTGTTTGATGCTGGAATTGCAACTAAAATCAAAGCCTTTATGTCAGAGGAGAAATACGTTCAGCAATCGCAGGTTAAAGCTGAACCTTTGGGAAAGAAGATGATTATTTCGATAGTCTTTCTTTGTGTTAAAAATCTATTATTTGTTCTGTCTGGGCTGTTGCTTCCTCGCAGCCCCAAAGCTCCAGAGGAAGAAACAGCAATAATGACTTATTTGCAAATCAGTTATTATTCTGGAAATATACTGAACATACAGCTCAACAGTACTTCTGCCACTGGAGATGTTTTTGGCCATGACTCTGGGTCACTACTGTAGATGCTGTGGATAAAAACACACACACACACACACACATATATATATATATATATATATATATATATATATATATATATATATATATATATGTAAAACAAATATATGAACGAATAAATAAATAATTAATGCCCAACTAACTTTATTGCACATATGGACTAAAAAGCTGGACATCCCATAAAACACACAGCAGTAAACCCTCCTGGAGAGATTAGGCCCTGATCTATTCCGGAGGTCTTTGTAGGAGCACGTTTGACTCGTGGGGATACAATTGTGTATCCATGCTTGTAAGTGTTTAAGTGCAAACGTTTGTGTGTGCGTGCAGGGATGTTTGTGTGTAAGCCTTGGGCTGTCCCCTCAGCACTGCGTCTGCATCGACCTGCAGTGGAAAACAGGCCTGTGCTCGGCCATGTAGGCCAGGAAGTCGATAGGGACATCAGAATGAGGGCAGCTGTCCAAAATGGCATCACAATGTGCCCAGAGGCCGCACATCCCCTCACAAACACACTGAATACATACAAAAGGCTGGCCATTTTTCAAGTAGACTCGGATTTATGGTTTATAAACCCCCAGATGGTGATTCATATGTAATCTGTCTGTAATAGCTGCTTTATAGACATGGTTTCAAACCTTATGGACAGTTTCTGTGTTGGAAAAGCAGATGCTTCAGCCATCAGATTATTATGTAATTGTGTATAATTGCATTGGGTTGTTGATGAGAAGCTGTTAAAATAAAATGGCTAAATGTATTGGTCTATACAAAACAATAAAACATGAAAACTTTGCAAAAAACCTTTAAACAGAGCCATTTAGAACAGCCAGTTCAGACCTTTTCATCCAAGGTGGCCCAGGAGGGAATTCAAACTCTCCACTCTGGAGGCATTTAACATTTTGCTCCACAAACCGAGCGATTGAGCACAATGTGGCAGCCTGTATCAGTGGTTCATCTGACGGATTACTCCATCAAAGCACAGCAATAGTGTGTGAAAACAAAAATGATGTCTCCACATTTAGTTGAAAAATAGGTTTGGCGCTCTTATCAGGCAGCAGCTTTTATAACTGGGAGCAGTCGGTGGAAGTTAGTTAAATCATCTTGGCTGGCAGAAAAAAATAAATAAAAAAGACCTTTTTTATTTCTTACAGCTGCACTCAAAACATATATCTTCAGTGTGTTGTGATAAATAGAGCATCTCTCTTTTAGTTTGATTGCATTTTCGAGTTGATCTATTAAATCTGATAAAGATCTCAAAAGGTCAAAAGTTGTAGAACTTTGAGCATGAAAATTTACCCTAAAAAAAAGATTAAAAGCCAAATACAACTATCTTTAGCCTGTAATCATCTATATTTAAACAAGTAAATAATTCATTTGAAGAGACCAGGCTTTATAACATCACAGCTCTGGCAGAGAACTAGCTAAGGTGCTAACTCATGCATCGCTGCGCTGCATCTTAGCGTCGCTGCAGTTTGTCCCATCTCTGAACTACTCATCAGATTCCTGTTTTCAATTATACAAATTAGACTTACTTAAAGGAGGACTTGATCACACACACATGCAAACATGTGGAGAGATCACACGCCGAGCATCCCGGCAGGGAAATGGTCTGGGACACTGTAAAATAGATCTGTGTTGAGGGAAATGAGCCAAACAGCAGAGATTGCCACGATGCTGCATTAAGGTTCTTTCCAGCTCGTGTTAATGTCTCTCCGGCGATGCCTTCATTTTTTTCCTTTTTTTCCCCCCACTCAGCTAAAGCCATCCAGCCTGTTCGATAAGCGGCAGTTTGGAGGAGTTAAAACACGTTAGCTCCAGCATCATTCCCTTCCTCCCTCCTTCCATAGGGACTGAGAGGCCTTGAGGGCAGTTTATTACAGAATAGAGAAACGTGCAGTTGGAAGTACACGCATGCATGGATGACCGGCGATGCTCATGGGTATGCTTACTGCACACATCCATGCACAAACGAGTATTAAAATATCTATACGAGTAAGGCTGATGTGCACCAGATGTTTTGTGTTTTATCTACAGGAATGGCCTCTTTTTTTTCTTCTCCACCTATATTTTTTTTTTCCCCCTTCATGTTCCCTCACAATGCTGAAAAAGCTTTAGGCCAACAGGAATCAATGGCTCAAACGACACCTCAGGCTTTGGCTTCTCAGTGGTAAATTACAGACCCAACGAATAAGTGGGGGCGCTTGAAGGAGAAGAATCTGTGTTTTCTCACTTCTTTGAAAATGGACTTGGCTGTTCACTGAGCTGCCTGTCGATTTGCGCGCTGCTATATTCACGCGATGCTCCGACCTCACTCAAAACGCAGCATTGTGCAAAACGGTCGACATGCCCACTGATGCTGGTTCACAAGGGGCACACACACACACACACACACACTGAGGATAAAGCTGAAACCTGCAAACGCCTTCACAAAGAGAAATCACAAATTGCTGAACTCAATCCTCCAGCACAGTTTAACCATGCTTCTTCTGAATAGAGAAGAGAGACGAATAAAAAACAGTGAAGAGGAGATGGTATAGGTTTCTGCATGCTTCACTGCTCTATTACAGCTGCCTGTTTACTCAAACATTCGTCTAAACACGGGAAATGCTTCACAATCTCCCTGAGGTGAATGCAAAGATGATGAGTAGTTTATGTAAAAAAAAAAAAAAAAAAATTTTTTTGCATGATCTCTGCCCCACACACCCACACACATTTTCCCCAGGCAGCAGGGATGGTCTCATTACATACACTAAAGGCTCTCTTCTACACCTTCACACACTTTACCGTTCCACTTATCTGCCACTATCACCAATTGCATATAGAAATTCATACACACACCCAGGCATATAGGGTTCATTTGATACCAGCTCAATGCAGAGAGCAAGAAAAGCATGCAAAGCATGCAAAGCGGCGCTTAATTCAGTGGAAAAGTCCATCAGTGATTACATGTCATGATTTTGGCAGATCAGGGTTATTCATGTTTGAAATCATGACTTCTTACATACATACATAAAACTTATTTACATATGGACATGTAATCAAACTTATTTTAGTTGTTTTCTGTGCATGCAGGATGTCTGCTAGGCTCCAAAGTCAACACCAACAGAAGCCACTGCTCCTGAAAATGCCTTAAAATGCTCACATAGAGGCTACTTTAACATGCCTGAAACAAAGCATAAGCAGATTATTTCCCCCCTTTTATTACCATCTTATTACTGATCAGAACAGGTTGTAATTTTTGGAGACTGAGAAAAACTGGAGCATTTGCCATTATTTAAGCCATGCTTGCAATGCAAATTAACTTTTTTTCCTTCTTCTATCAAAGTAGCACCTGAAGCAACCACATAACAGCAACTCCAGTTAAGAGAGCAGCTGTGTTTAGATACAGACGTGCCTACCAGTGCTGTAATTATTCCTCCATACCCCATTGCCAGCTGAAGAACTATGCATCATTGAACACTATGGTTTAATGTTGCTTGGTGTACCTTTCACCATATCCAGAAGCACTGTCATTAAGAAAAGCCAATGATGCCATTATCCTTTTTTTTCACAGCCGTTTGACCATTCAATATTGTCAGCAACAGGAAGTAGACTGAGCAACAGTTACAGCATCCATGAGTCTGTGAGTCATCTTTCTGAAATACTGATATTTTGTTAATTTTGGAGCTAAATGTGGGCATATTTAATCAATACGGTGAAACCGTAGAGTGATACATGGTCTTTGCTTAAGTTTGGAATCATTTTAAACAGTATTCTATTAAAGCAAATAACCACAAATAACAGCATTGCTTAATGTCTTGTATCTGTTGGGCTCCATCCATCTATCTCTTTTCTCTACCTGTTTATTCCATGGCATGGTCGCAGGGGGGTGGAGTCTATTCCAGCAGCTACCAGGTGAGAGGCAGAATAGCGTCCATCACTGTCTGTTGGGCTCATTTATCCATGTTTCAAATGGTAAATGGTAAATGGACATTACTTAAATAGTGCTTTTCTTGTCTTTTTTTTGACCACTCAAAGCACTTCTACATTGCAAGTAACAATCACCCATTCATGCACACACTCGTACAGCACTTCCTAGGAATTATCTATGAAGTGCTTTTTTCACTATCACACACAGAGGAGCCATGTGGGGTTTAGTATCTTACCCGAGGATACTTCAGCATGTAGTCTGGGGAAGCCAGGATTAAACCACCAACCTTATAATGGACAGACAACACCCAAAGCCACCCTGCTCTACCACTCATTAGAAAATTAGACTAATCTTGACCTCAACAACTTCCAGTGATGAGGCACATCTTACAGCAGAAGTTAAACTCTCAGAGAAGAACTATACCACATATCAGACTCCGAGGCACTCTCTTTTAAAGATAACTAAAATACATTTGTTGACCAACACATTTTGGCCCACTGGCCCTTCTCAAGGTGTCTTTATAGTGGAATTCCACAAATAGGAATTCTTAACCCATAATGGATGTTTCCATCAACCTGACTCCTCCCATAGGAAACACTGATAAAAGTACAAACATTGATCCATTAATAAACCAGGAGATGACATTTAAAATGACAGGATACCCTCATTTAACCCATAAAAATCCTGACATTCAAACCTGTAGACAACAAGTGATATTTTACAGTTTATAAAATGATTGATAGTGTACTCCTCCTGAGATAAATCTCAAATATTTTAGTTTCACTACCTTTGTACAGTGATTAAAGTGATGGCATTTGTAGGATCCTGTGCTACATTTCTCCTGAAAGCTATTACATTTAAAACTTCTCTAGATAAAAGCCCCCTGGCGGCCGAATAAATCAGAAAAACTATGTCAGCTTTGCATGTCCAAACCCCAAAACACTCAAGCTAAAACCTGGCAGCCTCTGCACAATCTTTGATATATTATAAATATGTTTTTTTAAACCATGAAATTGGCCAATTTGAAAGATATTGAATATCAGCACAAAGTATCAGCCGTCAGCAGCTTCCATCTAAAACGCTTGGCATCGGTTTCTGCCTTTAAAAGTCCATTGAGCCCTAAGGCGGCAGAAGGTAAATGGGCTGGGGGGGGGGTGGGAGTGTGAAGAGGAGAAAGGGAAGAGATGAGGCCAATTGGATTGCAGTGGAGTTTAGGAGTTGAAGCACAGACTGAAGGATGGAAAGAAGTCTGAGCTATAAAAGCGGTGGATAAATTAAAAAGTGGAAATGTGGGCTGAATGGATGGATTGGATGATTGGTAGCATGGGCACTGAGAGCGAGTGTGTGAGTGTGTGTGTTCTCCAGAGGTGCAGATTAGATCACTGTTATGACTGCACAAGCCCTCAGGACACAGCAGATAAACATCAACAGATAACCTACACATTTATTCCCACCTCTGCACCATCATCACTTCCTGCCTGTTTCCTCCTTCCCTCTCCCCTCTGAGGCACACTTCCTCCACCTCCATCCATTCACCATCACTAACTCTGCTCTTTTTCAGCCCATCCCTCCTTCTTTTCCTGCCCTCACTAACTACATCTAAGAGTCCGGGGGCAGTGCACTAGATCACACTTCTCAATAAACCCGTCAAGCTCTCCTCAGCAACCCCCAAACTCCCGTCTGCCTTTAGCTCTCCGAAACACAATAACAGCAACTCTGAACGCCCCTCCCGACAATACACCCATCGATCACTTTGCCATGTGGAACACATACATCTATCACTAAGGTGGAGTTGACTGCAGGCTTGGCGCCCACTGAAGACCCCTTTTCTCTGCTCTATAAAGCTCTGCAAATATTTTCATGTCACACACTCTAAACTAAAACAGTGATTCCCCAAAATACTACTTTTAGAATGTTTTCTGCTGTCATGAGTCGCTGCTCTTGATTTCTCTTTGAATTTACCTGTGCATGAGCTTTATCGTGCAGAAGAAAAAAAAGAATAGAGGTCTGTAGTTTAAAATTTCCTGTGTTAAGAGTCAAATTAATTTAATGCTAGGTTCCATGTTTTAAGCTACAAGAAGCCGAACTAGCTTGATCTAAAACAAGCCCTCCTAGCATCAGCTACACTGCTATGGAAGGCTGTGGACTGTGTGGGAAAACATTAGGAACGTTATGTTACGTCTCTTAACTTTCTTTGTTATTGTCAGGTATGTAAATATGGTCTAAATTACTGCACAGAGGTTATCTACATGGATGGTGACTGTTGGATGATGCTGAAGCTATAAACTCATGACTTTATCAGAGCGCAGCAACAGCCTTGAAATGCTTTTGTAAGCATTTCAGACCTGTTTTAAAGTCTGACAAAAGGAACAGAAAATGTAAAAATGTGGCTGCATCACTACACAGTATTAAAGGAGAGCAGGGAGACCAGAAGAGGAGAACACAGGGAGGAAGTTGACAACATACAGGATATAAATGTGACATGATGCCTACCCCATAATAGATCTTACATTAGGCTGAAGTTAAAACTTGAGAACCATGACTGTGTATGATCCAGAATGATTTGAGAAGATGGTGATTCTTTCAACTAAATTGTTCCGGGTTAATCTAGAAGCCATTAAAAGAAAATACCAGACCATATCTGAATCGCCTCTGATGCAATTCAAATGACTTAGCAAACAGTTCAAAAGCTTCCAGCAACATATAAATGCTCTTGGTGTCTGTGTTGACATTTATTAGATCATAGTGAGTAATCTCCCAAAACTGTATTTAGCTTCCACTCTCCAGGGAATGGAGTGAGCAGAGAAAATAAAAGAAGAAAATAAAAAGAGGAGCCGTTACTATGGTGGTCTGGTTGAGAGGAGAGGAAAAAATACCTGTAAAAGAGAAATTGTGCAGGGTTGGTCTCCACAGAGAATAAAGAGGCAGGCTGGGCAGACTCCAGCAGCAGCTCTCTGACATCCTGTTTGTGCCCCCCCCACACATTATAATTCATTCTCTGCGCAAGTCAAGGTTAGACCTGACAGCTCTGCAACTGTGAATAGATACATGTGCTTTTGTGTGCGCGTATGTGTGCCCACGTGTATGTTTTGCAGTGCCCATACAAAATAGATGTGGGAGATGGAAATGAAGGGAGTCAGACTGAGGAGAGGAGATGAAATAGACAGATTTATGGGAGGAAACACGGTCTGTCGAAGCTGGGCAGCACCTTACGGTTTAGGTAGAAAAACTTAGATTAATCCCTCATGCAGGGCTGGAGGTTTCTTAGATTCAATTATAAGGTCAGGCTAGCGGCTCACAGAGGCTAATGGACTGTCCTAATAGTCATTTTTAGATCTTCTTGAATATTTCATCACCTAAAAGACAATGTGGCTGAATTTTGTTGGCTATAATTAAAAGAACCACAGTATCTGAACCTTTGATTCAAAGCAATAAATCCAAGAAAATCACTTCATTCTACACAGACTGACAGAATTCATAAGTCTAATATTTGTATATATTTTAAAAAGAGGCCATTAAAAGAGCTTCTTAATGGCTGAATCCATCAGCTGATGCTCACATTTTAAACAGAAATGGGACTTTTATGGCCAATTTGACCCCATAAAAATGCTTATTTCTCTGCAAGACACTACCATGGAGATAACTTACAACAAATTCTCCTTCATTCACATACTGACTGAAGTTACTCTCGCTTCCTTCTGCCATCATTAACAGATAATAATGTGTAATCTTTCTGGGGGAAAAAAAATCATAATTTCTCTACCATATTATTAATAAACAACAATGATTCTGCCTTTCTAAAAAGATTTTTCTTGTCCTTACAAATTTCAAGCACCCGTTTTATTTTCCTCCTAGAAGCGATTTAACTCCAAGTTATGTTTTGTCTTGATTGGTACAAGTATATGAGCAAAAACATACTAATGAATGCCACCTAGCTGAATTTAATCAACTGTAACAGCAAGAAGACTACTTCACAGCGCCTTATCACCTGATAAGTGAAAGATGCCACAGAAAAGAACCAATTAGCACCAAAGAGTGAAACAAAACCCAAAAATGAGGACACGGTGGATGGTCTCTTTGAAAAGCAAAGAGTGTCGTGCAGGAGATGTTCTGCACGCTGATAGCAGGTGGTGCTGACCTTTCCGTGAGCTTTGAATGCCATGTGATCAGACCCTTGAAGTTTCAGTGCCGTCTAATGTCGCCAGGAGACTGCCATGTGGTCGAAACACCCAGCAAATGTAATGAAGAGGCCAGTGTGTGAAGTATGCATGAGAGAGATGTTAGACAGCCAGATATGATCAGTGGGAATTTCCAAACAGGAATCAGGGAGCCAAAATGAACTACCCATTTTTATTTGATGATATGATGGAGACAAAAGAGAGTAAGAAATGTGTAAAAAAGGTGCCTGGTCAAGCATAAGAACGGGCATGAGAATGCCCACCTTTAGATCTAGTGTGATCTCACAGAAATATATTTGATTTTTCAAACAACACAGCACTTGGCCTCTACTGTCGAGGGAAGGATGCAGAAAGAAAAGGATACAAATGTTCAAAAACTATTAAGTTAGTGGAAGAGAAGCTTGTTGCTTTCTGTGATATTCCCTCATAATTTTAACATCCTACTTTCCTCCAGACCATAATGGGAGGGTTAAGTTGGGATTTCTAGCAGAACATTTACATTAACTGCTAAGCTGAGCTGTTTTAACTCAACTTGGATGTTTAACTGCACAGGAGGGACTATTTATTGACTGATGAATGACAGACTCCCTTTTTAGCTTGTTGGCTTTGGGCTTCTTCCAGTTGACCAGTTCAGTCAGGAGCCAAAATAACTGACAATTGATCTGTACCATTTACTTATTTAACTAATAAGGTGTGCACGATCACTTTTGGACATTTTGTATTACCACCAGTGTATAACCTTTTTCTGTTACTCTCAGGATGAACCTAGGGGTGGAAACTGAAGAATGTCAGACCCCATGTTTGTGTGCAACTCGATGTACACATGAAATAATTACTTAACATCCAGCTACATGTTCTGTTTGAAAAGCCTTATCTTTAATAAGTCTTAAATTTAGTAGACTTTAAATAGGACTAATGTGTTGACGTAATGTAAAAATACGGTTTTAGCTGAACTAACATAACAGATTATTATCTTGTCATTATGTAAATGTTTTGTAAAAGATTGTAATTTTTCCTGCCTTCACTGGCTCCTCATGCCACGTGGGGATTTCTAACACAATTTTATCTATTATTATTCCTTAATAATTATTAATCATCATCAATAGAAATCATCATTATTCAAATTTAATTTAAATGTAAATAAAATAATTCTATTATGTTATAATACATTATATCTATTTTATTTTAATTTTATTCTATCTAAAACTACATAAAAAAAATCTGAAATATTAAAATGATTTCTAATTGGGTATAAAATAAGTTCAGTTGCCTGCTTTTTCACTTCTGAAAACCTGGCAAATCACAAATAAGCACACAATAGTTGGATTGTTATAAACAGTTTTAAATAAAATGCACAACTGGCCACCAGCGAAATGACTTAAAATGCTTCAGAAATTCCATCATTTTTTTTAAATGAAACTTTATGATAGTGAGACACTCTGCAGGAGTAGGATAAATAATACTGTAGATATATATTTAAAATAACTCCTCAGTGCTTGTGATTACTTACTAATATTTCCAACTAACACAGGTGAGTGCATCCCTCTCTGTATTCTGATGGCTCTTTTAGCTGAACAACAGCCATGGTCCACAAATGTTGCTCCTAATCCCAAATACCTCCTTCTCCACAATAATGAGCTCCTCTTAGACTCAAGAGTTGACAGAGGTAAAGCATTTAGCACGCTTGAATGGAGAGGGAGGGAGAGAGTGAGAGTACAGAAAGAAAGCGAGGAAGATACAGGCCAGAGAGGGATAATGCAAGGGATGGGGGGAAAAAAAGGGGTAGAGAAATCCACCGAGACATGCATGCGGTAAGCTCTCCCTCTGGCAAGGCACAGTAATGCCATGGCATAGTCCAAATGCAGCAGCTGACAGTTGACAATGAGATGACAAAAGGGAGCAAATGATGGGAAAAATAAAGAGAGAGGGAGGGATGCTGCAAAGGAAAGCCTCACAGAAACTGTGTTTTCTTAGTCACTTAAGATTTACTAAAGGTTATTTTCCTGCCTGTCACTATGACTCAGGGACATGACACGAACAACATGCGGACTGTGCTAGTGTTTGCATCGGTATGCGTGTTGGATATTCTTTGTATGTACGTGAGATGAAATATGTGCACGAAGCACTGAAAACCCACACTTTACACATTTCTCAGAAAAACACACACAAAAAACTCTGCATTGTTCACATATACAATCACACACAAAACTCTCATTTGCACAGCTTCATTCATAATGTGAAGTCTGTGTGAGCTGTTTAAATATGTACTTGACTTGAATGAGCAGACCAATGAGCTGCAGGCTTACACACTCATACAGTAATCAAGGCAGATAGATGGAGATGCTCAAGTGCACCTAAATGTTCCGGAGCAGTAGGACTCCAATCTATCAGAAAAAAATGATCTGCTATGGTGACAAGAATCCGACGGGATGGAGGAGAAAAGGATCACAGGGAAAAGAAAAAAACTCTGCAAGCAACAGGATAGATGACAGGACAATGTCTATCACTTCTAATGTCTCTAATAACACCATCATGAGCAGATCATCAGCTAGAAGAAAAACTCTGCACGCAGATTATGGTTGATACATGTTGCGGTCATAAACACAAAGCAGCATCACATTTCCACTCTGTTCCTGACTTCTGCGCCTGGAATAGTTGCCTTTACAATATAACATGCACACAAAGTGCCAGCTCAGATTTATCAAATGATGCAGCCTTCTGCTGGTGTGTGGCACTTAAAGGTCAGAATACGAAGCGGGAGATCAAAATTCCTTTTTGCGAAGGATGAACATGAGCTAAAGTCCGGCTCCATCTCACAGCTAACTTCTATCATAACCGGCATCTACAACTTGAGTTTTCTCCTGCATGGTTTTAATGCAGACTAAATGATGAAGATCTGTCAATTTGTCTTTAGTCTGACGTCAATACCTGTGTTTCAATTATAGTTTATCACAAAATAAAAGCAATATTTTTAAAATTCTGACAAAGTGCAGTTGCAATTTTCAGGTGTTTCCAGTGAATGGTGTTCAGTGCATGAGCCATTATTCTAATAAAATCTCGCCCCGCGAGACTCCACTTTGACGAGGATCGAGATTTCTAATTCTTTGTAAAACTCCGCATTTTGCTATTTTTTACTATCAAGGATGGCAGTTATATTTGTTTCTTTAATTATTTGTAAACGATTTCTGTCTCCTCCTTTGTCTACTCATACGTCACCGCCTTTACTTTTTAGCAATATTTAAAAGGTTTTTTGAAATTTAGGTGTTTCCAGTACCTGTTTTTTATTGCAATATTTAGGTTTTGCACATTGCTTGGTGTAATGGAAACACAGCTGCAGGTTGACAAGGTGGCAGTAAAATTGATGGTGCTCAAAGGTGATCTAAAGAAAAAAAAAAAATTTACTATATTAACTCTTTCATGCATGTTAATGCTAATACAGTGGTTAAAGCTAGCAACGTACAGAGCCCTTAGTTTGAGACCTCAAGTTTCAGCCACTCACTCCAGAAGCAAAATTAAAACCGAATGCTTCGGACAGATTTGTGTTGGGTCATGGACAGCCTGCAGATTCTCAGAGCAGCCATCTACTGTGAAGTGTAACTTGATCCTTATCCTACAACATCCACCATACTTGTAGAGTGATTCAGATCATTTAGAGAAAGAAAGAAAGAAAAAAAAAACACAAGCTAATTGCTCGATGTTGGAAGGAATGTGATCTAAACATCCCTTAATTATCTAAAAACTTGGCACAAAAACTTTATGAAACATACACTTGGTTGATTATTTGTCTCCTTTAATAATACCAACTGGTGTTGTGTTGAACATAATTTTAACTCTGATTAGTCACGTTTACAACAAGGTGTAACTTCTGTCACCTGTGGAACACAACCCAGTTAAATATGCAAGTTGCACCTTCCAATAAATATCCAATATTTCCTGCAATTTTGTTCTGTTGGTATTCAATGTTGTTGTAAGAATCAAGTGCAGCCAGGTGGTTGCAAGGAGAATATTGCAGGGACACTTCATACATATATACTATATACTTTGAATATTTATGGCATTCAGTGTGGATGGCAAAGTAAGAATTTCACTGTACAGGGAAACCTGTTTCCTTACTGTGCATGTGACAATAAACGCTTTGAATCTTGAATCTTGAATACATGTTTAACTGTTCATTCTACAGAAGCACGATCCTTGCAAGTTATGCCTCGCTGTAAAAGGTAACTAATAAGGCATTCTGATGATATATAACACAGGACTGATTGGTATTAAAAAGGGACAAATAAATGACCAAAGGAGTTATCTAGTGACAAATGGTACATAAAATTTAAATCGAGCTTATGCATAAGTTCAGTAAAGGAGAGCTGTTCCTCCATGTTTGCTCATTCTCTAATGTATTGACTTTCTGCTCTGCTTCACTTTGTAACTTCCATTTTCCCACGCTGTTAAACTCATTCATAATTCCCCTTCTGACTTTTAATCGTCTTCTGGTTTACGACCTTGAACCAAATCAATCGTTCTTTAAAACCACTTTCTGTTCCATCAGTCCCCCTCCAGTCTTACTTCCGTGCAACCCTCCTCTCTAACAACTGTCTTCCCAATGTCAGTGGAGCCTTACATGAAGTAACTACCACCCTAGATCATCCACCACCAGCGACTCCAGAGGTCCTTCCTTAGCCGTTGCTTTGGGTATGTCTCTCCTTTGTGGAGAGGTTGTATTGAAGTTAAACACAAACTGATTCAAATTTAAATTTTGTGCATCATTAAATTTAGTTTTATTTATTCCATTTTAATTGCCACATTTTACCAGGACGGGTCCAATTCAGATACAAGACTGCTTCTCTCAGGGAGTCCTGGTCAAGATGTTAGCATTCACAAAGGAGTGTTTCATGAAAAGATTATTTCAAATGTTAATACAATAAAGACAATCTGGAGCGTGACAAAAGAAAGTTCTTAAGACACCTTTAAAAATATATAAAAATGGGAGTGATTATAAGCTGAAGATATTTTGAAGCTCATTCCTGCATAAAGAGCAAAGGAGGAGAGATCAGCACTGGTTGGAGATGTAGCATCATTCTGGCTGGTGTGAAAAGGTAATTATGCCAACAATGTCTTTTCAATAACATGCAACATGTGCAGTTTTCTTGTTTAGAGATGCAAAGTAAAAAAAAAAAGAAGTCATACAAGGAGCAAAAGGTGAGAGCATGAACTTGCATTTGTTCCAGTGCAGCACAATATAACAAATGAAGTTTATTTTAAAGGATGAAGACATTCATAAAGCAACAGCGAGAAACTACCATTGTTCTTTCCGGCTGAAAAAGTAAATCATTGTTAACATACTGTGGACTAAGTAGCTAGCTAAAAGCTAGCTTACCTTATGTTCCAGCTTGTCTGCACTGAATTGTTAAAATTAGGTGACATTTAACTAAAACTAAAAGTTGCCCCCTGTTGGCCAATAGACAGAATGCAGGTCTGAGGCAACATCCCATCTTCTATGCATCTGGTCTATTAATGAATCCCATTAAGTTTCTCAACAGAGAATAACTGGAAGTGTAACTGAGGGCGGTTTGCACTGTTTCTGCAGCAACACGTTAGATACTTGCTAAACAAAATTTTAATTACCGCACATGTTTAAATTTATAACATTAACCCTTTAATGCTGTGCCTATCACATTTAACACTAGGGCTGGGTATCGATTCAAATTTCAAGAATCGATTCTATTCCAATTCTCAAGATTTAGAAACGATAACACACACACCTATTGCACCGTGTTAAGGTAGAACTTTTGTTTTTGTCGAATTACAACCAACTTGTAGTCTGGATACTTTAAGTACTACAATAATTCTGACATATCACATTGTATTAAAGTATACGTATTTAAGGATAATTATTTGTTTATTTTTCAGTTATTTTGACATTTTATCTTAAAAAAACACTTCAGACTAAAAAAATTTTTTTTGACAATTATTTCTTGGGTCAGGCATAAATGTGTTAAATTATCAATGCCACTGTTTATCTGTGAATAAATACAGTTTTAAAAAAAGTATACAAACGTCATATCTTAATTTTAAATATTTAAATAGGATTAATTAAGAGGAAAATGTTGATGTACTAAAACCTGACTGTACACTGTGCACATGTGGATGAATGTTTACAGAGAAACAGGAGGCAAAAATGCACAAACTATTTAATTACAACATCTAAAAGATGTTTGTTGACTCTGTTATGTATCCATATGGACACCTGCTGATACACAACCACACCCCTGCCACACACATACATCCACGCAGAGACCTCAGCCTCACGGTCGTGATACATCACCACCTACATACCGCGGTGTCAGCCATAGACAACTGCTCCTGAGCCCCAGCATAGAAAAGACATTCATCATTATGACACCACACACACAGAGAAAAAACAGCATAAAACAATGTTGCAGCTGGTGATGCGTGAAGACGACTCCATCACATCATATATCACACACACACACACTGTATACGTTTCCTACATAAACAACAGTATATACAAAAACATCAAAAAGATTTAAAGAGGGCTTTGTCTTCTGTTGATGTATTTTTTTCCTCATTTCAGACTGCATCCTTCTCATAGTGGAGACAGAGGGGTCTTTCTCCTGCTCAGAAAGAATAAAAACCACCACCGCCACTACAAGTCCCCCTTTTTTCTTCGTATTTTCTCTTAATCTCCACACCAGATAAGTCACAATTCAAATCCAACCAGATGTCTGTCCGGGGAGTTGTACGCTGTCAAGCAATCACTCCTCTACCTTCTTTCACGCCTTCCTCCCTCTACGACTTGTCTCCCTGTCTGCCAATGTCAATTTTCACTCTGCTCCCTCCCCTGATCTCTCTTCACTTCTTCTTCACTTCTAAGATTACTCTGCTGTATCGGTTTGATCATCTGTACGAGCCATGATTTGCCAGAGGTTGTTATCTACTTTCTATATAATGGTTAAGTTGCAATTTTTGTTTGACTACATGTTTAATCTGTTATTCGATCCATATTGAATGGGCAATCTGTGGAGCTTTTATAGATTTCAATCAAGCCCACCAGGATGTTGCAGAATTTCTAGGTGCTATTACAGCTGCAATATCTTTTCGTTGTTATTCTGCAATAGATTTGTGTATATTTAAAACAAGAAAACCGGATTCTAATATGGTGATTGTTTTGCATGAGTCGTAAGAGAATTAGCATTTTTGCAATTCTACTATTTTGCTAGACACTGTTTAATGTAATTTTTGTAAATTGAAGCAGGGATACCGATTGTAAAAAACTGCAAATTTCCATCTAACTTCATCTTTTTTTCACCACTAAAACACTACAGGGAATGCTTGATTTTGTATTTCTTGTGATCATCCAAATGCAATTTCCTCTTAAGTGACATTTGGATCAAGGTTTGCATAACAATGGTCAAATTTAAATGGAATGAATTAAAAACAAGCATTAGCGGTGATGATGGTTTTCCTGTTAGATTAGACAAACCGTATTTTATTCCTCCATTTAACAGTCTATAGTCCTTCCACCCCGCCCCCTCAGCACACAGATGCACAGACATTTCTCATGAGAACCCTATGTTGTCTGTCATTGGACCCTTTCAGCTGTTGAGTTCATGATTTGTGTCCCTTCATGCTTGGAAGGGGGTCAGGAAGGGGAAGTGAAGGTATAAGTGGGAGGGATGGTTGTAAAGAGAATCTGCGGTAAGCTGTACATTTAGGTTGTCTTTGGAAATGCTGGGTTCTGTACACACTTGGCATCAGTGTGCCATCGTCAAACCTGATGGTGAGTCTGCCTCCTTGTTCTAGTTAGAAACCCTGTGGCCTTGTTTGCTTAGATATTAAATAGATGGATAGTGTTTCTGAAGGCTGAACCTCCTGCAGCCTACATGTGTGACAGACCTTGAGAAATCTTACAGTTTTGTAACAGAAGGAGATTCATCACACAGTCAAAGGAGGTGAAGGGGTCACATATTTCCCAGACACAGACCCCAGTTTAGGCTTTGCTGTAGGAGGAAGAGTGGAAAGTCAAGGGCAGAGGTCCTGCTCCATTTTTCCTGATGCTCTCCCTTTACCCCGTTTTTCCTGCTTCAAAGTCTGACAGAGCCCGATAGAGACTTTAAACTGTTAGTTCCACTTAGCGCTCACACTGAATGATCTTAGCTAATATTTGTCAAGTCTGATTGTTGTCAGGGGCTGTCGGTGCCAAAGAGAAGAGTCGCTACAGGAAGCGGCAAAGACAGGGAAAGACAACAAAACCAATTCCAAACCTGAAAACAGCCATAAGAAATCAGGAAGAGAAATCATTTCCAAACTGTATCATGTTGGGTTAAGTTAAAATGCTGGCATGAATGCAAATTCCTACATCTGCCACTCTGGAAAGCAGTGCCGTTAAGTACCACAAAATAAACACAGAAGTCAAAAGATTACCTAAAGCACCTCTCAAGAGCTAAATAGCCTCGCTCCAGAGGCGTGTTCACGTAAATACAAAGTGTCATCTCTATAAGCGCTATCTGGTTCAACCTGTCCGCCTCTTAGCCGGTTGGGTAAGAGGGCACAGATAGGCCTGTCTAATTCCAGCGACACACATTCATAAATCCTTCACTCCAGGGCAGATACAGCCGCAACTGGTGATGCAAAACACATCAGAGGAAGAAAGAAGGGTGGCTGGAAGTGCAATGGCTTTCTCGTCCACCCCCGCAGGCCCAAGCCGTGAGAACAGATGACACTGATTAATGAGAAAACCGTCTCGTCACAAGAGTATCTGGGTAATAGACTACAAGAAAAGTCAATGGAGAGAAACTGGGATGGATAAAGTGCACACCACACTTATATCATTAAATACTTTTGGAATTAATGCGGCTTTATGATATGAAACTAATAAAAGCGCTGCTGGTGTTTCTGATCTCCAATAATTCTGCAGAGATCAAAAACATGTTTAATACTTCTTTGACAGATATAATATCACCAAAAGAGGTTTTGGAGGCAATAACATATAAAAATTAATAGAATTTGACACTAAATATGCATTAAAATACTTACATCAGTTGTGCAAACACTGAAACTTGAAACTCAGTTATTGGGTCCACCCTAGCAGAGCATGTCTGTGACACCTTCATAGGCCAATAACATATACGGCTTCAATCTATTTTTTTCCTTTGTGATCATTGACTTAAAAAAGAACAACTTCCGGTAAAGTTCAGTTTAAATTGGACCTTCAGGTGTTTTGCTACTTAAAATAGTATTTTTGCACCATAAATGCAATTCTTGAAGAGCAGTTAAATAGGAACATGGCATAACTCAACATGGTGTGCAGGGTGTGCTTGAGAAACTGGACATATGAGGAAAAATAGAAGAAGCATTGGGATCTTTGTAGGAAGTGTTTTCCTTATGAAATTGAAACAAATCCAGCAAAGATCTGAGACAGTACCTGGAAGATGCATCTGCACCTTCATGTGATCCATCTATGGTATGTTTTCCATAGAGGGGAAGCTGTCAAAATGTCATTTTTAAAAAAGGAAGGGAAACAGGGAGAAGAGACTAAAGCTGGATTTATACTCGTGTGGCGTGTGCGTACAGTGGGGCCACCGTAGCTGCTGCTGGTGAAATATGCTCTCATACTTGAGATTAGGGTTACGGTACATGTTGCAGCTTCTTTTCCGCGATAACTGGACAAATTCAGCAAGAAGCTCCAGAAATCCAGAAACACGTATTCACAAACCGACCAATCACAACAAAGTACTTCCACATTAACAGGCTGCCAGCAGGGGTGCACGTCGGGTCTGAAATGCAACAAGCCTCCGCCGTAACCAACCTTACGCAGTTGCCGCGCGAGTATAAATCCAGCTCAAGGAATGGATCTCACACTCTGATCCTCGAGGGCCACCATCCTACTGGTTTTAGATGCTTCCCTGCTCCAACACACAGAATTTGTATCAGATGTATCCAACAGCTTGTTGTCAGGTTCTGCAGAGAGATCTATTAATTTGAGTCAGGAATGTTGAAGTAGGGAAACATCTCAAATCTGCAGGACAGTAGACCTCAAGGACTAGAGTCTGAGATCCCTGGACTGAGGTATGCCAAATGACACAAGAACTGGCCTGAAAAATCCAGATGAATCCTCATTACATTAAATTAGATGTTTTTCTCCAAAGCAACTTACGTCTGAGATTACGAGGTTAGCGTAAAGGGTCTTGCCCCCGTTGTAATATGGCCCCTGCGGGATTCAAACTTAGGTCTGATGCATGGGAGACAGATGCTCTGCCAACTGAGCTATCCAGACCTCAACATTACTGAAATAGTGTGAGATCATCTGGACAGAGAACAGAACAAAAGACAGCCAACATCCAAAGACAAACCCAAAAGGGCTGGGAAAGAGAAGGGAAAATTTATGGCCACTGCTCCTGTAACTGGTGTAACTGGTGATGGGTTAAAAGCAGACTGCTTTTGGTTAGTGTTGAATTTTTATAACAGCTGAACTTTGTAATACCAATGAACTCTTTCAAAGTTCATATCTTGTATAATATTTTTTAAAAATCTGTAAACAGAGTTTTGGATTTGACATTGGAATCAAGTCTGTAAATTTAAAGGTTTCCAGACACCCAAGAATCTTGAATTTTACAGACTGATTATAACCAAAGTTAACAATGGTCCTGGTGGACATCACAAATGGCAATTATTGATTGGCCACCTCTTTAAAAATTTCCTGGATATGCCACTGCCAACATCTAAACAAGAGCTTTGAAAAGTCCTTCATGAAGCCTGGAGAATTCCTCAAGATGACAAAGCTTGTCAAAGAGGGTTCAGACTGCTAAAGAATAAAGCTGCTCAGCTTATATGTCAATAAATCTGCTATTTCCCGTTTTTCTTTTTATATATAAAGAATGAGGACAAGACTTGAGCTCTGATTCACATGTTCAAGCTAAAACAGCATTCTACAGTTCAATAGTGAGTTTAAGGTTTTTATTTTTTCACAAGACAAAGTTATATCAAAGATTCAATAACAGCAATACCAGGAAGAGACCTTCATGGAAAAATAAAAGGAAGAACTGCAGCACAGTGAAGGTTTTCACTGCTGGGGAAAAAGGAACACGATCCGTCAACAAATGGGAGCTGTGAGCTGAGGGGACATAAGTGGGACATGCGCTGCATGTGGAAAAAACACATGACCATGATGTCGGGATGAAAACCTCCCTTTGTCCCTGCTGTAGAAATTCCAGAGTTTAACTGAATTATAACAAATCCAATTGAAACGCACGGGAAAGCAGTCATCCACGCATTCCTGCGTGTTCTTAATCAACTACTGCTCGTCTCTCCTGGTCACAGAATGTTTTCTGCAAATGCATTCACCTCCACCAAGTGTCTAAAGTGCGGAGAATAACATGCGATGAGGGTGCAAACACGCCTCTAGTGGAGTTAAATCAGTCTCATGTGACTGATCACTCCCATCTTCCACCCTTTTTCTTTTTACAATGAGCAGGGAGGAGAGACAGATCCACTCAGTAGTCTTTATGCGTCTCAGCGTGGTGCGCTCCCATAGCTGGCAGCACAGTTCCGAACACACCGCTTTCCAGTCCGGCAAGACCCAGAGAAATATTCTTAGGGCGGCAGCCGCAAATCAAAGCAACTTCCCCTCTCCTCTGCTCCACGGGGCGAGATGGGAAGCCGATGCTAAGGATGTTTTAAGAGTCGCCCGAACAACAATCTGACGACGCGCGGCAGATTATACAGCTTCATAAAGACAAGGTTTATTCACGGCGGTGGCATTAATTCCCCATAATGGCGTTCATTCATTCTCATCCTGTCTATAGCTGATAACAGCCCCGGGCGCTCCTGCGATCCCCGCACAATTTATCGACGGATATTAATAACAACAAACCATAAGTAACACAATAACACTGAGATACAGTCACGTCGGCTATCGCGTTCATTCTGACCCCGATTCTGGTCACATATCAAGCAGCGGAGAAACATTTCCACATCGGACAGCTGCTTTTCAGGACAGTAAATTAAATAAATAAATAAAACCAATGTGCACACATGCACACACAAAAAGGGGGGGAAAAACAGACATAAGCAGCGAACAAGAGAAAAAGGTGGAAATAACTTACATTCTGTCTCCGGAAACGAGCAGGCGGCTCTCCACCATCATATCGGGCAGAAAATCCAGATTGTAGGATGAAGTCATGTTGCCTGCCTGCCTGCCCTGTGTAAGTGTGAGCCTACAGTACCGTGTGTGTGAGTGTGTGTGCGCCTCCGCCGCTGTGCGCCCTCCCTGACAGAGAAAGCAGCGTCGCTCTCGCCCAAACTGCGCCTGGCCGCGGAGACGGAGAGGGACAGGTGCAAGAGCCGAGGCCTCCCCAAAGGCAGCGTAGCCAACCGCACACACTCTGTCCGCATCCAGCAGTTGTCACATTCTCCTCTTCCTCTCCCCCATTCGCCCCCTTTTTTTCTTCTTTCTTTCTGCAGCTTTTCTTCCGCCCGTCCTGTGTGAAAAGCTGCTCTGCAACAGCGCAACTGACGGACTGCTGGAGAAGCAGGTGTCGAGTCGGGAGGCGTGGCGCTGCAGCTGATCTTTAACTATTAGGTCTCCTGAGCCACAGACCGTCTTAATCACCCTAAGCATGTCTGTAACATTATCTTTTATGATGGGCACTCGTTACTCCAGTCTGTAAATATTCATGAGGATAGAAGGTGGTTTGATTTATTAATTTAGATTATCTTCTGGAGCATGAAGACATCTTTTAACCCCTGAAAGTACCGGATGCTTCATTATCAAACACCCAATTATTTATTTATGTTTTCATGAAAACGTATTTTAATGGTCTGATTTTTATTTATTTGGAAACCAGTTTTAAGTTAACATTCTTGTTGATTAAAGAAAATGGCTTTTGTTTGCTGTTCTCAAGATAGTTAGACAAAAAAACTTTTCTTTTAAAAGAAGAAGTCTAAGTCTAAAAGTTAGGAGAGAGGAGGGGTTACTATAGAACTGAACTCTAAATTATTGCTTTATCTTGCTGACTACATCCCATGCAGTCCTACGTACATTAGTAAAACCTAATGCATCATGGCCAAGTTGTTTTGTGTTAAATTAAAATATCTTGTCATAAATGGCTCAAAAACTATAACATGGACAATAGGATGAATCTAAAGTTTGGAAAAAGATGATTTTATTTTAACAAAGGGGAAAAAAGGTAATCAAAGCTCAGATCTGGGAAAGACCAATGCATCTGAAGCTATCTTCCAGCATTCACAGGAGCTCATCCACAACCTAAAAACACTTAACTGTCACTCAATAGAGTTTGATCTGGCTCAGCACTTCTTACATTTTTCTCTTGTTGAATTGTTAATTATCACTTCCACATGGGTTTTCGTAACCACCTGGTTACGTTTAGGAATGAGGGAGGGATCAATACCAACTAACTTAAAGAAAAATCTCCTGCATGTTACTTTGTGTTCACCCCAATCTGCAAAATATACAAATATACTGCAGGCATTAAATATACTTTACAACTTAGATACTTGCATCTGTTTCAAGACTTGGTCCAATGGGTTAAACTTAACCTCCATTTAATCTCCTTTTTCTAGCAAACCTTGGAGTTGAGTCCTGCCCTGTCTGCAAATAAGGGAACACGGGCTTTAAGGAAATATCCAGCTGAAATACATTAAGGGGATTTGTTTTAAGTTGAGGGATCACACGTTATGGCGGCACTTGATCACTGTGCACAGAACAATAATCTGTCAACAATCAGCTGCAAGTTGAAATGATTCTTGCTCAGGCAAAAGCTAATTATAACAGTTGGACTGATACTCATGCACAATTACGATTCAGTGCATTCACACAATTCAAGCAGAATATCACACATGCTTCACTGTGGTGCCTTAATAAAAACACGGCCAGTTAGGTGATTTACTCTCAAATGAGTTGACCAAATTTGGAGAGGTGCAATTACGCATGGGGATAGCTTTGTAATAATGAAGGTGCTCATAATTTGCTGACTCCATTTTATGCTGTGTTAATTGTGTGGATCCAGCATGCCTCCCTGTGGAACCAGAGTGGGATTGAATGCACCCCTGTGCAGCAAGACTACTGCACCAGGTTGCCCCACTTCCTGCCTGCTCCATAGAAAAAAAGATGGGAGGCACTCTAGTAAAATAATGAGCCTCTCTTATACCAAGAAAGACAGCTCTCTGGGGGAAGAATATGAGTATCTGGGTCAATGGAAGAAAAAAAAAGAAAAAAATTCAGTATGTATATGTACAGCTGGGTAAGTGTATGGCGTAGGCGGGACTTGGCTTGCAGCTTTGCTATAAGGGGGTCAGCTTGCATGTTTACATGCAGGGACCTGGGTCAGAGTGTGGACGGAAAGGCTGATCCTACATCAGTGCCTCAAGGCTTGCATCGTCCCAGAAGAGGGGGACGCTGCTGCATGTTTCACTGCACTCAACCCTTCTCAGAACAAGGGCTGAACGGGACATTATATAATCAACTGCTTCATCATAATCACAGGCTTTCATGTTCAGGGTTGAACTAATGCTAATAAACATCATTTTAGGTGACAAAAGCATCACAGGAGGTAACAATAACATTATATTTACTCCGTTTCTTCTGAGATTTTCTTGCTTCAGAGATTTTTTCTTGTTGCTCAAAGCAAATTACATTTAAGACTACCATTAAACTGTCAATAAACATGTCTCTGTTTCACTGGATAATCCACAAATCTCATTGTCAACACATTAGTGAAATGTCTAGTAAGGAAACTATCTTCATAAAAACTGATGACAATGTGATCTGGATTGAAATAACTTGAAACTCAGAGAAACTAGGTGTTTTTGTTTCCACACATCATTCAATTAAAGTAAACCTGAAGGTGTATATCTGTCCTATAAAAGATTAATCAATATGGGGTGTAATATTCAAGAGGTGATTCAATACAGTTTTAAATATTTCTTAAATGTGAATATTAATCCATTCACATATAAGAAATATTGGATATTATGTGTTCTTGTTTTATTCTAAATTAAAATGAGTCATTTCTACATATAAATGTAACATTAGTTAGCTACCTTCAAATAGGCCAATAAATATATATTTTTATTCATTTAATTTAGTTACTTTAATTTTGTGTTGTAGTCAATAAATGCAAATGTATCTCTGCAGTAAAACATGGTGTCCTGCTGGGCTCTGCTTTGGAACCGCTTTCATTTAGTTTTTACATGCTTCCTCAAGGACATATCCAGACACATGGCCCTTCTTGATTTTCATATTTAGCAATAGTTCACATTTTGGATACAACAATTTGGCTAAATCAGTACGAACTACTAACATATAAGGTTTAAAAAGCAGCCAAGGTGTTTCTTTTCACTTCTATGCTGATGACACTAAGCTGTTTTTATCTGTTAGAGCCTCATATGCCAGTTTGCTGAAACTGCACCAAGTCTGCATTAAAGATGTTTAAAAATGGTATGGTTCAGGACTTTCCTCAACTCAGTTCAAGCTTAACTGAGATAACTGTAATTCACTGAACAAACACACCATCTGTTTGCTTCTTGTGTGAAAGCCTGTTGAACCCCAGCGTTTGGTCTGATTGACTGTAACCTGAATATTGAGCAACATTTTACAAAACTTGTGCAGTCATGTTTTCATCATCACAGAGATATTTCTACAATACAATCTATCTTTTAAAGACAGACTTTTTTTTACATGCTTTTATCTCCTTACACCTCGACTACTGCAACAGCCTCTTTACACATCTCAACTAAAAATCCATTCATCGACTCCAGGTTGTACAGCTCAACTGACAGAATTTTAACAGAAACCAAAACAAAGAACAGCCCTGCTTTAGTCTTTCCACATGCTCCCAGTATATTTTAAAATTGATTTTAAGACTTTACATTTGACTTTTAAAGCTCTTTGTGACCTTTCTTTGTGACCTTTCACCCTATTACAGAATTTATCTGACCTTTTAGAGCCATAAGAGCCTATATGAGG
Source organism: Melanotaenia boesemani (assembly GCF_017639745.1). Taxonomy (NCBI): domain Eukaryota; kingdom Metazoa; phylum Chordata; class Actinopteri; order Atheriniformes; family Melanotaeniidae; genus Melanotaenia; species Melanotaenia boesemani. The sequence continues at coordinate 8,852,245 of NC_055704.1, forward strand.
ACTGAGATCCTCTGGCAGAGGACTTTTACTTGTTCCAGAGACCCATTTTAAGACAGAGACAGCAGAACATTTGCAGTCAAAGCTGCTGAACTGGCTTTAATTAGATCTCTTCTAAAAATATTTTTACCAAAAAGGCTTTCCTGATTTCCCTATTCAATTACTATTTTAAATAGCTTTACTTACTTTATTTTTTATCTGCTATATTATTTGAGGCATTTTGTAAGACCTGTTTAGGATACCACATTATCCATTACTTTCAGCCATGCTCAGAGATGTTGTGAATTTATCAGCAAGTAAGTAAATAAATGTTGTAATTACCTACTCTGGTGTATGTCCACCTTTTACTGCTATTAACAGGACATCATAGTGCAAGGCTGGCTGATCCAATGTTTAAATATGACTGATGCAAAGAAAAATCACATTGACTTGGTGAAGGATCTGTAGCAAAACCCACAATTAACTCCATATTTGAATGTAGAATTGGGTATTTTAAGGCAGTGATCCCCAACCGTGGTCCTCAAGGCCCACCTGGTTTCCCTACTGCAACACACCTGATTCAAATTAAATGGATTTCTGACAAGCTCTGTACAAGTCTGCCATTGAGCTATTAATTGGAGTCGGGTGTGGTGCAGCAGGGAAACATATAGTCTGCAGGATAGTGGGCCTTGAGGACTGGAGCAGGGGTCCCTACTTTAAGGTATTCAGTCAGATTTAAGGTTGGAATCATGATCCAATCTTAACCAGTTGATCTTTACACTCCTTGTAGACTGGTATCTCTGGTTTTTAACATCTCATCTCAATCTGCAATCCATGCATTCAAACACAAACCCTTTGTTTAGCTATTCAATCCCTTAGACCAAAATCTTCTCAACATTGGGATTAAAGGCAGTATAGAATGAAACTGCACATGTACGTTAGTGTTTGACAAAGGCTCACCACCACCTGTATGTGCAGGCGTTTGAGCTGCAGCAGAGAAAGTGCATCAGGTTTGAGGTGAGTAGACTGGAACGCACATCGCCATATGTGTCTGGTAAACAATCAGGGAATCAAATCTCCTCATTTGCTTCCAATTCTAAACAAATCCTCTCCTCCTGTTCAGCAAACAAAAAACTTCCACCCATTATTAAAACACGATCATTCTCAATTTTCAATGTAATCATGTGAAACCTGCAGCTTCACAGGGAAAAAAGGCTTTGTTCTTAATATGCAGTTTATGTCGTAGCTGTTAAATCTTGCATTTAATACGACACATATGTTTGTTAGTTTGTCTAATGCAAATACAGCTAATGTGGGGTGTTCAGAAAATGCATTTTCCTCAGTGATAAATAGATAAGACAACTGAGTGCTCAAGTAATCATTAGAAATGAAATAAGCCACCATATTCTGGAGATAAGAAGTGTATAGGACATGAAAACAAGAAGCCAAGATAACTCTTCCTCAAGGTCTCAGAGTGCTGACATCTTAAAAGCATCCGATGTTACCGAGGGCCAGTGTTCAGATTCGGTGAACATTTCTTACACAGCGCCGTGCCTTATTTTCTCCCTGCTGTTGCTGTTCTCGTCTTCTCCTGCCTTAACCCTTCGCCTCTGCTATCACTCCATCTCCTCATCCTGGGGCCCCTTGTTCTCCTTGATACCGCTCATGGCAAGGTCTACCAGTGCCATCGCTCTTTCTCGCCTCTTCCTTCTGTCTAGTTATTTCTATCTTCTCTCCCCCTTCATCTGTCTCACCTCGGGCTGGGAGAGGGCTCAGCTGCGTGAACAATACAGATCGATCACTTAGAAAGGAGGAGAGGGGAGGAGGGTGAGGAGGAGGAGATGGGGTTAGGTGAGATAAAAGAAAGAAACAATGAGCCTAGGGCAAAAATAGATGGTCTTACAAAGAAAATTACCAAAAAAAAAAGAAAAAAAAAGATAAGGAATAAAGTAGCCGCTATGGTGTCCGTCACAAACTAAAAAAATCATCCTGGCCAGTCCTTGCTTCCTGCTTGCATCTCAGAGGAGAGGATTATGGGTAGTTGATGGCGCCGGCGTTTCACACGTGAATATTTAAAGAGGGGCTCATGAATAATTCAGAAAAGCAAGCAGCTGCGTTTGAGCCTAAGTGGACATGTGAGGAGCCCAAACCAGACACTCCTCCTGACTGCTGCCGTTCATCCTCACTGCTCAGAGATCAGTTTGCAGATGAAACACTTCCTAAACGAAAGGGTGAAAGAGGCATCCCAATCTAGTCCAGCCTCTCCATTTTTTTCCCATTCTGCGCAACTGCAGACAGAAAACCAAATGAAAATAGAGACAGAGTGGATGGATACTCCCTGACATCTCTTTCCAACACTCTCTCCATCACTCCCGCTGCCTATCACTGTTCAATCTTCACATCTCATTCCCATATTTTCTCCAGCCGGCTCCTGTCCTCCTTTTTCATGCTTTCATCTGCCTCCTTCATCACTCAATACATCTCTCCATCAGTTTGTTATTGGCCCTGGCTGGACTCTGGTTAGGACACTGTGTTCCAGTTAGCATGGATCTCTGCTCTACCTGTGGGGCTGCAGCCTCTACTATAAATGCTCGCTGACCTGTTTTGCACACGATCTGACACAACAGACCAATCCAAACACACTCAATTCACTGCTTTCTTACTATTTAAATAGACGGTTTCTCTGAATCAAGGACAGAGTTGTGACTAACAATTCAACAGCACATTTAATTGAAAAACATCTTCATTTGTAGCCACAGACATTGTCTGTATTAGTCAGACTTGTCTTTTTGTATACTGTTATGTTCAGGCTAAACAAGGCTACTCCGATTTTCCATTATGTGGACAGTAGCATATATAGCTAAAATAAATGCAATATCAAAGATGTTCATCTTTATAATGAAGCCCAACTGTAGCAAGTGACATAATTTATGAAAAATAGAATAGAAAGTCAGTGTTTCATTATATATATATTATTATATTATCCTGCCAAACACTACTTTGGGCTGCCATTCTTTTAAAATAAATATAACCAGAAAAATATGTAATTGTTGGAGCAATGAGGTTGAAAGCTAATATTTGGTCTGAGCTTTATTCTTCAACACACTCTGAACATTTTCAGAACAGCATTCTTTAAGTAGACTTCAGGTATACTTCTCCTGGCTTTTCAAAGCTCTTCTTTGGATGTTTCTCCCTGTTTCCCTTCCTTAATGACTTCTTGACAACAATCCATCCATGGAGACCATTTCTGATGAGGCTTTGGCCAAAAGCAGATGGATCAACTGAAGGTCCAGATGCATCTCTCAGGTCCTGCGTCAGATCTTAAGGATGCTACCATCAGATACTATTCAGATGCTGTAGTCTTTTAGGCTGGCCAGCTTCTTAAGGACACACAGCACACCATACTAAGATATGCCAATTTTCAGCTAATAGCTTTATCACCTTGTTGTTGCAGAAATCCTATTTTCTGTCTGTCAAACTGTGTTATCTTTGGTATTTTTCATTGATGCAACTAACTAAATGGAAACAAGTTTTCTTTACAACAGGCTGCTGCTAACAAAGTGCCTAACGATCCAATTTAAAATGGGTTCTTTGTAAAGTTGTGTGTTATGTGTCGACACAGCACTAGTTCATCCTTTGATTTAGGAGTCGTTAACTTTTCGGTCAATGTTAGGTGGCTTTAAAAAAAAAATCATAAAAATGGTCAGGTAAATGGACTGGAAAGAGGGGAAAATCAGCTAATGTCCAAAGGAATACTTTAAAATACCTTCAGAAAGACAGGATATTTATTACTGAAGACCATTTTAAGATATTACAAAGCTTGGAAACATATACAAAGAAATGAGGACTGGATCAAGTCTTGCTAAATACCACAATCTAGACATTACAAGACACATAACTGTAACTTTACAAGAGTTTAAAGTGCTGATACTGATGGTGGCTGATGTCTTTGCTAACCAATTGGACTGAGAACAGAGACCATGATTCAGACAAACACTCAAACTTAAACACCCGCCTACGCATTGTGTATTACAGGACACTGCGATCAAGTGCAGCACTGTCGAACAAATACCTTTTGACCTGCTCGCTGACCCTCACGCACTGACGCCTGCACTGGTGGTCCCGACATGACATGTGCGTGGGTCACTCTGAATCTCTCTTTGCACACACACCCAAATGCTTTTGATGTCTTCTACCCCTGAAGAGGCCTCCCGGCTACACTGTGCTGCTGTCTGCTACTTTTAATCGTCCATGCAAGACTGGATTGGACAGCACTCAGCAGCACTGATGTAGAAACCTTTCTCCTGCCTCTCAACAAACACTTTGTTCTTTTGGGTCAGTTAGCTCTTTTTGGTATTTTTTAAGGATCGAATCAAGTTGAGTTTCTCCACTTTTGACAAATGTATTAAACTGTATAAAATCTTTATAAAATTAAAGCTGTGCATCTATATTATGTGCAAGATTGTTTGTTGTTTGCAAATGCAAATGTGCAAATGCAAATGTTTCCTGCTCAACCTCTCAGAATCATCAAGTACTAAATGGAAAAAGGTTGTTAATGAAGATTAGGTCTGCATCTTGCATTACATCTGTTCCAGTGTTTTTGAAACATGTTTCTGTTTCAATGATGAACTTTCTCAAATGTTGGGCTTCCCATGTTTGCTTTTGGTTTTTGTTGCTTTGCAAGGAGCAACTCTTTGGAGAAAGTTGTGCAAATGTTGCAGCAATACCCCCTTGAAATATTATTAACTAAATTTAAGTGGTTATTAACTCATTAAGATATATTAAGAAGCTCATGCAAAGTGTACATGTAAAATATCTCCTGGTTTAACCTTTTAAAACCTTTGAAAACAGATTGTGTCAAACTGTCTGTACTAAAAGATCTCTAATTTAGTTCTGAGTGACTTTTGCAGGTATATTGTTCACATACTTCCCTGTTATTTGATAAAGGTTCAGAACTAAAGCTGCATCGTTCCAAAAAGATATTCACATACATCCTGAAAGTGTTTTTTTTTTTTTTTTTTTTGTGCAATGTGCCATCTTCATTTACTATCCACCAGTAACACATATATATTCATGCACATCTCACACATGTTCCCTTTACTACGACCCCCAAAGGTTTCAAGTAGACCTTGTAGCTGCAAAGATGTACTCATTTCATGATGTGTATGCACTTTTTATGCAGAGGCCTAAAAAGTAGGCACAGACTCAAAGGGTAAATGGTGTAAAAAAGGCTCATTTTCAACTTCAAAACAAAGCAGGTTGTGTAACCTATCAAACTAAAAACAAGTGTAAACCTAAACTACTTTTACTGAGCAAACCTAACAAAGCAGTGCAAACTCAAATGAAAGTCTCTTGGGGTGAAAGCCTTGCAGATATGGACTTATTACAGCACTTAGAGGTGATAAAAGCCAAATGAACCTCTAGGAGGTGGAAGAGGATCCCTTCGCAGTACTGATAACATCCTTTTATTAAAAAAGGCATAATCGGCCCTTTTTGTTTAGTTGCGATTAGTTAATTAGAAAGCTGGGACACAGCAGAGAGAGGCAGGCTTCATTCTTATGTACCCAGGGCACCTGGTTGACAGATATCTGTTTAATGGGCTGATAACATCTGAATCAGACACCTCAACTTTGGAGGACGTTTAAATGTGTGTTTAAAGAAAAAAAAAAGAGAAAAAAAGATGTTTTATTACTCTTGAGAGCGTTTAAAAAGCTGCAGAAGTAAAATAAAAATCCTTAATGGAGCATATAATCCACAGAGGTAAAAGGTTTAAGCCAGACAGGGCAAAAATAGACTTGTTTAGTTCAGTCTGGACCTACAAAAGTGTGTGACATTAAATGTCTTATTGAATTACCCAGCAAAGCTCCCAAAGCTGCTCCGAGTTGTACACCGTACAGCGATTTCTCCTCCCAATGCAAATGGAGAATGGAGAGATATTCTCCGGCCACTCAAAACACCGTCCGCTCCACCTGCGGTGCATCAGACCGTGCTCCAACTGTAATTGGCCATTGCATTGGTGACAGAGAAAGGCCGTCCATTCATCACAACCACCCCCCAACACCTCCTCTCTTCTCTATTCGTCTCTCTCGGCCCTGTCGTTGCCAACTTGGACCAATCTCTCCCCCAGCCTCCAATTTCTCCCCCACCCTCTTCCACCTCTGTCCTCCTCCTCCACATTCCCTCCCCCTCTCTGCTCCTTTTCCTCATTAAAGTGGGACCCAGGCAGTAGCGGTCACTGCCTCTCATTTATTTTCATTTGAAACTGGTGCAGCTCCACTGATCCTCTGGGGCTGCAGGAGGGAGAGTAGGATGGTGTCATTCTGATAACAACCAACACACATACACACCTCACACACACACACTGATGTACGCTCCCCTCCAATGCAGTTACACACACACACTCAGAAAAATGGATGAATATAGCACATCTGCTGCACACAGTGGGGATACACTCATGTGCACACAAACACACACACACTCAAAATTACAAAGGCATGTGACTGTGCATCTGCCAGAAAGTAGATGCACTTTCACACCCATTTCAATTCATTTCACGCACATATTCACACATTTCATGTACCTGCAAGCTCACATGCTCTGTCCCCTCCCTCTTCTTTCACATATACACCACGTGCCACCAAACTTCCCCCCTCCACCCTCGCCTCCTTCTCTTGATTGTGTGATTTTGAGAAGGTGATGATAGCAGGGTGTGAATCAGAGACCAATAAACCTGCGCCTATTGTCACCTGTATGATTGAGAGTATTGATCTTGGCATTTGGGGTGCACGTAGGTGCACGCGCACAAGACTATTTGCCAGAGCGCCCCGGCACGTCCTCACTTCCTGTACGTGCCTGTCCATGCATTGTATTATAGCGGTGTGGGGAGCGGCCCTGCCTGACACCCTCTGATTGAAAAGGTGCTCGGCAGATTAAACCGCTGTAGCGGAGACGAGGTGCGCTCCCTTCACAGAGGCTTCGATGGCTGGTTTAGCAGATTCAAGAAGGCTAGAAGGAGGAGGTGGTGGGGATGGGTGGGGGAGTTTTAACACCCACTGCCATGACCCATGTGGGAAAACAGGAGTGAAAGGCAGTGACTCCAAACCAAATGCTATATCTCTAATAGAAGACCAATATCCTCCACACCATTAGTTAGGCACTCGGTGTGGGGAGAAAGAGATGGGGCGCTTGGTTTAACCGGCAGCACACGAAGAAGAGCAAGAAATGGGAGGGGTGGAGAAAAAGTAGGCTAATATCAACTTACAAAAGTAAACTCTCACAGGAAAAAAAGTTGATTCCTGAGCTTTCTACAGACTCCACTCATCCTGCAGCCTCCAAGAAGCAAACACTGGGACTGAGCTCCAAATATTATGAAGTTACAAGACTCACGCAGGATGGATTTGAAATGAAGTGGCAAAAATAAACCATGATGTGGCCAAGAAAGCTCCAGAGACTTTGCAACTGTGGGATTCACTGTTTTTGGTGCCTTTTCAGCCAAGACCTGTCCTGTTAAGCTTTCACATGTTTAAAACTGCTTCCTGTAGCTAAAAACTTGAAGCCAAAGCCAAGACACTGGAAGACAATTGTGAAGACTTTAAAGCATTATTTTAAAACAACACAGATTTTTCTGCTGTCTGTGGAAGTGCCAAATACCTTACACTGACTGTAATGAGAAAACCAATGAAATTCAACTTTAGTTAGGGGATAGTTTTTTTTTTTTTTTTTTTAATAAACAACCACCAAATAAGTGGAAATCATAGCAAAATGTCATCATTTCAAACCTTTAGAAGCACCTACCCCAAAGGTTTATTAAATCCTTATAGTGGTATGATTTATTTTAATGTCAATTAAATGAGAAAAGCGGGTTTAATAATCATAAAGTTCAGCTGGGAAAACCCATTTTCTTCATCCCATAGGACCTAAATGCCTATTTATAAAATATGTTTATAAAAGCACATTTTTCTTCGAGTAAAAAATAAAACAAATGTCCTTTTAATGATATCCAAACTAGCTGCAACAGTAGGAAAAAAGCTGACATTTTCTGTAACATGCATGAACCTTTCCCCTGCACATGAACATTATCAAATGCTAAAGTGAAAGTTCTCCTCATGCATAAAGCTCATAGTGATCAAGCTCCATTATACCTTAAAGATCTCATAGTTCCATATTTTCCTAGAAAAGCACTTTGTTCTCAGACTGCAGGTTTACTTGTGGTTCCTACAGGTTTTAAAAGCCGAATAGGAGGCAGAACTTTCAGTTATCAGGCCCCTCATTTATGGAATTATCTTCACGTTTGGGTTACGGAAGAAGACTACTTCTCTATCTTTAAGATTAGGCTTCAAATTTTTCTTCGTTTGAACTGGCTTTTCTATTCTGCTCTGTTCTACAGTCATTTAGCAGATGCTTTTCTCCAAAGCGACTTCCATCTGAAGTCAGTAGCATTAAGGGTCTTGCCTAAGGACCCAACTGGAAGGTGTTAATATTCAAACTCCTGCATGGGAGACAGACACCCTGCCAACTGAGCTATCCAGTTGCATTTGGTGACTCTTAGCCATCCTGCTAGGGGATGTCCCGTGATGCACTGATGCACTCCTCTCTAACCTCTTTACTCTCCATGTATAAATAAATGACACTATGATTGCCATTAACGTCTGGTCCTCTTTCACTTTCTCAGCAGGGAGCACTTTTTCGCCTAGAGTTGGTTTATGTGATCAGTTACTATAAATAGAACTAATGTGAATGATGCTGCTATCATGGTGCTATACAAATAAAGCTGAATTTGAATGAAATAAGTCTATGGTCATAAGGTAGAGTAGTTGGTGGTCATAAGGTAGAGTAGTAGAGCAGTTGGGAGGTGTCAGCCCAAATTCAAACTCATTTAATTATTTCCTAATTTTCTTCTATTTGACCTGTTTTCAGTCTCATTGTTTGGTTATGTTTATTAAAGAAAGAAAAAGTTAGATTTATGGACCTCAGTTACAGAATTAGATTGAGTAGAAGGGCCTTACAGGCTGACAATCCACTGAATTTTCCTCAGCAACTGTCTAATATGAAACTCTTTTGGATGAGCAACATTTACTTTATACAGTATGCATGTATTGTTGTTGAACTGGAAGTGGGATACCATAACACCATTAAATTTAATCATATCATTGATCCAGAATTTACCTCCTTGTCAAGCAGCTGTGTTGTCCTATAACTGGAGAACTTTAAAAAAAAAACACTACAGTGAAAGTGCTGAACAATAGACGTAAAGCAGTTATTAAAACCTGCACTTCTGCTTCAGACACTCTTGCATTCCAAATGCATTTGCCCTCTGATGTTGTCCCTATCTCAGCCTGCCACCTTACACACTGTACATCCCTGCACACGGGCTAAACCTCAGGAAAAATCTACCCTTTCACTCGGAGAAACTGCCTGATGCATAAAGTCACATTTTTCATCAGGAAAATTGCAAATGAAGTGCATGCCTTAGAAGCGGTTTCATTTGTCACCCAATGAAGCATTTACTGATTCAGTCAGTAAATTATGGTGCAATAAATTACTACCTGCAAACATCAATGAAATATGTTGACTCGTTGCAAAACAAGTCAACCTCAGCATGACTGTTTTTTCATGATCAGGTGCACAGCAGAAGCTAGTTTCTAATCTTTTATGCAACAGGAGGGGAGTTCAGACAAAGTGTGACTGCTGGGGTTTCACCGTTAAATTTATTGGTAATGGGAACTTTAAAAGTAAAGTAAAAAAAAAGGTAAAAAAAAAAGTGACATTCGGTAAAAAGGTGGAATGCATTCTGGATGGAGGGAACAGCTGGGTATCTCTGTTTGTCGGTCTTATTTTCAAAGCAGGGATGCTTCTTTTCCTCCCCTCTCAGCTGCTGCCACTGTTCCTCATCACCCCCCTGCTACTGCTCCTTCTCCCATTTCTGACCCCCCCACAGTTAGACATGCTGAAAAAGAGCATACATTTATCCATCACCTTCTGCTCAGCCATCATCCCCCCATTTGTGCTTAATACATGCAAGAAATTGCACAAACCTGCATAAATAACTCGAATAAATAACAAAGACAAATTCAAGCTCTGCTAGATGGCTTGGAAAATGTCACATCTTGCTTCGCTTGAGTGGATGACTTTGGTCTTCATACTGAGACCCTCCCATCAATCTGTATTCCATCTCTTTTCCTGCTTTACAGCTATGATGGCTCTCAAATCTGCTTTGCAAAGATTTCTATGTCCTTAGCGACAAATTCTCCAACTGTGAAGGTTCCATTAAGTTATTGCTGAAAATGTATTCGTAGGAACTTTAAAACTTTACAATATGAGAACTTTATTAGTAGAAACTTAATAATTGCTGGCATGAAAAATATGCTGCAGCTTTTAAAACATCAAGGAAAAAAGAGTAAGAATGTAATTCATGCATATTCATGCATATGTGGGTGGAATAATACTAAAATGGAGATGAGCTAAAAGGCAAACACAGCAACTGTATGATAAATACTGTATATACAGTAAACAAAAACAACTGAAATGTGAATGAAGTTAAAGGTGAATGACTCTGAACAGCTAGATATTCGATTGGAAAGCAGAGAAAAGCTCTTAAAGGCTCTGCGTGGCAGACTTCCTGTTTCCCCAATAATTCAGCTTTAACTGCTTGTCCCGGGCACAATGCTGCTAACACAGCAGGAGGAGGGTTGAACAGAGAGGAAGGCAGAGATAAAAAATAAATAAATAAAAAAAAGGGAAGTAAAAGCATTGGATGTTATGCTTGACTGGGCAAACAGTTGCAGGAAAGTGGGGAGAAAACCCCTGCCAACAACACCAGAGAGGAGTGTCTAGGTAGGAGGCGTTGCATTAAAACCTGCTCAACATCACGTCTCCGAAAATGAAGGAAGAAGCCAACGCCTGCACTTTGTTCAGCTTCTTCTCTCCTCATTGTACACAGAAAGACGCTCACACATGGCTGATGCCAAAGTAAGCATGCAACCTCACTTTAGCTGCAGCTGCATGGAGACAACATCTGGGTCAGAAAAATGGGTCCTCAAGTGTGTTGTGAAGCATGCACAAGAAAGTGTGTGTTTGTATGTGTGTACCTCAAGAGTAGCTCCTCGGTTCTTATGGATCCTTCACCGGCTGGTGCAGGAGGGGGGTAGAATGCAGCATCAACACACACTCTCCCCACAAAACCCAGCTCGGATGAGTGCTCCAACATTATAAATGCACCTTATCAGGATACAGGCTGTCCTCGTTCCCTTTGCAGGTCGTTCAACAAGCTGCCTCTTTTTGCTTCTCTGTCTCCCGCCTTGTTCCTCTCAGCCTCTGCCGTTGTTCCCTTTTCTCTCATGCAAAAACAAGCGCCCCCCCCCCCCCCCCCTCCCCGCCTTTCCCTTCTTCCCTCCCTCTCCCTCGCTCCACACCCCTCCGCTCTCTCTGTTAGAGCAGCAGAGCAGTGGAGACCCTGCTGGCTTGCCTAGCTGAAGTAATCCCCTGTGACAGCTCAGCTCATGTTGTTATGTTGTGGGCCTATTTGAGTCTAATACTACAGCTCTGGAACAACCTAGCCCCAGTCCAGCTCTGGACTGCCTGCATGGCTGCTGGGCATGTCCCAGTCCGGCCGTGCCAACAATGCCCACTATTCACATTTATTGAACATCATGTCTGTGTTTTTGGCTTGGCTCAGCCCAGATCAGACTCCACACATACAGACACAGACACAAACTGACCAGGAATCAACCGGCCTTTTCTTGGAGGCTGGCGAAGCTGTTCTTGACCAATGGAATGAGGCCAAACAGCAAGTTAATAATGTACTGCATTTCCACAGTTTATTATGAAGGAGGGTAAATAACTTCAATATAAGATTAAAAAACAAAAAGGAATGCAGTACCTTCAGTATGGGTCTCAGCTGGATGAATGTATTTGTACTGAAAGTCAAAGCAGTTTTGGCTAACTTTAACTGGCAGCTTCACAAATTACTAGATACATTTTAAATGTGGTCTAGCCTGATGCACCCTTTGCTTTCTACAGATATCAAATAAATGCTGCAGCCAGATCTGCCAGGAAAACAATATAATGGTATAAAACTCTTATTTCATACTTGTGCATAAATTGCAGGCCTCTTGTAAACAACCTATTTTGGCTCCTGGGTACAGTAAAGAGCAGTAATATAGCAGAAATTATCCTCAGCTTGCTTTTTAACTAAATATGGGACTTCTTTGTTAAAAACCGAGCAAAAAACATTAAAAGAAAACATTATTATCTCTAGAAATGCACCTAACCTGTCTCTTTTCCCAATCTTTCCAGAAATGTAGGACAGCAGACTGGGTCAGAGATGCTTTATTCACCAGAGAAAAACGTCTCATGGGAGAAAGCTTACAGTAAATGATGCTTTCTGGAAAATATGGGTCCTGCCTCACAATTTTAGGCCAACAGAACACTTGTGAAACATAAAAATTAAATAATAAATGAAAAAGAAAATGAATTAATTTTAGAAATATTTCTAAAAATATATTTAGCATATTTATGATACTACACTAGTTCTTTCTCTAGTGTTCTGCTGCAACTGGACCTCCTGCAGGTACAGACAGAAAGTTTCAACTGGGCTGCTGATCTTCAAAAGAAACGGCCTGGTCCAGGCCAAGAGGCATCCCAGACAGACATGCCTCAATGAGCAGCCCTCCTGAAGGAGGTGCTGCCAGATCCAGCTCCAAATACCTGGCACATCACAGCCTCGCCTCCCAACAGGAGGCCGGGGTTGAAGACACAGGCAGGAGCTACTGATTAAAAATTCATCTCTGTTTATTATGATTTATGCATGTTTAACTGAGCCAGGAACAGAAAAGAGAGGAGTGGAGAACAGCTTCATTAGTGCACATTGTGTGTACGTGTGTGAGTCCTACGTCTATGCCTCTTCGTGTTTGTGTGGGCTTGGCTGGCAGGTGGGGGATAGTTAAAATTATGGATTGTATGTGAGCTTCATTAGAATATTTGGCATACAGGGCAAAATCGTCTGTCTTCACAAACACCTGCATTTCAGTGAAAACAACAATTGAAATCCTAAATTATCTGAAGTGCACGGGCCATCGGCATTAAAATGCACACAAGACACCCCCCCCCCCCCCTTGCTAAGTTCTAACTTAATTACCCATTTCTGCCTCTGTTTATCATTCAAAAATCAGATTTGCCTCTCAGTGCACTTTGTCTCAGCCAAAGCTGATGGCTGGTGAGCAGGGATGACAAATACCGACACATGGCACGTGCAACAATAGAATAAGTTGTGAACAAGAGCACGGAAGAGGCCACAGAACTTCCCAAGATGCTGCAGCCACTAATCATGTGTTGCTTTTTTCTCTCAGTGACGGCTGCAAAGAACATAACAACACAGAACATGAGCAGAGACGAGTGATGTATTCACATGCAATGTAGAAATGATGACAATGGTGGGTGATGATTTATTTACATGGCTGCCACTTACTCCGTGTCTGTTTTTACTACACTGTTAAAGTGAGCACAATCTGATTACAACCTCGTTATTTATTTAGTCTGTACAGGATGTCCAGAGTGTCATCTGACATGATGCTAAATGACACATCCTGAGTGTTTCACCATTTTTGCCTCATTCTTCTCTTCATTAGTCTTTGGAATCAGATATTCTAATAATCGTAAGACTGTTTCTTCAAGCAAGAGGTTTATTTTGAGTCTTTATCACAACGACGGCTGGAATTTCAAGAATAAGCCTGCTTTGACTTCTAACTTAAATCCTAAATAAGGTGCTTTTGGATTGCAGAAGCTTTTTCATAGTTCCTACAACTGTAAAAGTATGTACCTTTTTTTAAATTTATTGTGAGAACACTGCAGGAACTAATTGCAATGTCTCATAGATCTATTTTTATAGGTACTGTTTTAAAACGCCTATACAGAGACTTGTGAAGATAGATTTATTCTACTTACATTTATTCTAAGAACAACCTAGGTAAACATCCAAAAACTGCTTCTTTGATGTCCATAAGAGTTTATTTGTTCATTCACACCTTTCCAAACAAACTGGACTCTCGAAGCAAACCAACTAGGATTTGATTCAGAAGGGTGTGAACGTACCCTAAACTTCCCCACTCGCTTGCCAAACTCATCACCTGTTGAGATGAAGATGTGATCAGTACCATATATGTCAGAAAATGCTGGGAAACACACCTAGTGTGTTAAAATGTAATGTTCAAGAGCTCCAAGCCAAGTGTCTATGGGCTGCGAATCAAATTTGCTTGACGTGGTAAGCCAAAGGCGGATAAATTTGAACAGCAAAACAGCTTTTAATGAAAACCTCTCTGAAGGTCTGTATGTTGGTCAGGGTTATAGGGTTACTGCTGGAGAACATGCAACATATGGCACAGTCCAGGACAGAAAGACACTTGGGGTTGCTGGAAAGATCCAGAAATCAGCTCTTAAAACCTTTTTTTTTTTACAACTTTTTTAGTACTTTTGAGCCCCTCTGCCTCCCCACTGGGCCGTGACAACATGGTGTCTGAAGATTAGCATCTTGTTTTTGTCATTCAAAGTAAACACAGTCTCTGGCGCTGACAAAGCAGTAACTTGAGGCCACAGCTCAAACCGAGCTCTGTCTCTTTTAAATTGTGTTTACAATTTAATGACCTATTTGTGTTTGTTTTTTTCTGCTGAGTGCCTCCTCCACTCTCCCTCTCTCCTCTCCCATCTCTCTCTCGTACTTTGTGTCTCCTGCTCCCTAACACGCTCTGACAGCAAAAGGTCAATGCCCATTGGCTACATGGGGGGCACTGGGTGATGTAAAGGAGGGGGGGTTGTCATGGTAACGTGCAGGGCATGGTAACGGCGAGGACGCAGGATGCATTTGGTGCCAAGGAAAACCAAGGCTGGGACCTGAGCGGGATCAAAAAGACTTGAGTTCATTGGGTGGAGGTGCACCGGACCGGGTCCAGAATCAACCCCGTTTTAATTGGCTGGCGATTTACTAGCCTGGCAAATGGGGAGGGTGGGACTTGGCAAGTCATGCCGGGGAAGCAGATCTGCATGGAAGAGACAGACAGTGAGGCCTGAACACAGTCAGTGGTGAGCAGCTCTGTTATGTCTGTGAGCCTGCATTCTGCTGAGCTTGGCTTCACATTAATAAAAGAGGGATTACCAAAGTCTGCAAGCTCCTCTTAGACCCCCTCACCAGCCAAGAGCTGAGCGAGGGTTCACTCCCTCCACCCCTCTGCTCCCTCCTAACATCCTTTGCTCCATTTTCCTATTCCTTTCTTTATGCTGCTCACGTTCATCTCATTCAAAAAAAAAAAAAACAAAAAAAAACAAAAAAAAAAAAAAACACTCATCTGCCTTTTCTCTTGTCAGTCTCCGTTCCATTTCTCTCCACTCTCCCTCTAAGTGCAGGCAGGAGGGAAATGCACCAAAACACAGATAAATTATTTAGATTTTTTTCCCTAAGAGAGAAAGAAAAAAATGCTTGACTCTGCAGTTTAAAAGAAGAAGGAAAAAGGAAAGAAGGAGCGGTGAGAAATAAAAATTACATTAGATACAAGATTCCGCAATCAGCCACACAATATGAAGAATTAATCTTATCTTACACCGGCACACACGGCCAAGCAGGAGTGTGCCTCCAAAGACTTGGCGATGACAACGGGACAAATTCGCTTTTCCATTACGCTGCCATTCATCCATTGTGACTGCAGACACCTCACGATAAGCGGATGTATTGTTGCCATTGACAATGTCATTATGGGACAGTAAACAAGCGAATCAGTGGAGGGTCGGGATGAACCGGGCGGGGCCAGAAGGTCACCAAGACAATCTGAAATAAAAGGATGCAAGACCCCATGGGAGAGATAAAACTCCTCTTCTTCTGCTTCTTCTTCATCTATCTCTTTTCTCTCCCTCACCAAAGCCAAGGACGGACATATGCTTAGAACAAAGCCCTGCCGCTGCCGCGTAATCAACTCTTCTGTACTTCGGAGGCAGCAGCAACACAATCGTCCCTGGAGGTCATCCACGGGAAGAGGCTTAGGAGGCACAACGGCTGCAGGATCATGGGCTATTAAGATGGGAAAATAGGATGACATTCACCCAGCTTTTCACCTCGTTTTATTCTGAGAAACATTATGTGCATTGACAAACATGAACAGAGACTGCAGCCACACAGGAGCAGAAGCAGCTCTACATGCTTATTGTTTAGTTTTGAATTTAGTTTTGAGCTGTGTGTAAAATGATATTTTACTATAACTGCTGGTATGTTTTTTTAAAATTAAGCCTGTATAAGCAGAAGTCTTTACATGTACTGATTTGTTATATTTTAACTGAAAAATCATTTAAATTTTAACCACTGTCCCACAAATGAAAACTTTTCCATCGACAGTGGTCAGATAATACAGCTACTTTGTTCAGAGATGAGTCCATTAAATCACCAAAGGTTTTTAAAATGGCAAAGCACAGCAGAGAGGGACACAAATGTTACATTAGATCAGACAAAAAAAATAACATTCATTCTTGGTCTTTTAAAATTAGAATAGTTACAGAACCTTCTCGCCTAAAATGACCAGATGGGACTGGAGACAGCACAGTTAGAAAACATAATGGAACAAATTACACTAAGTCATGAACAAGGAAGCTAACATCTCATGAGCTAATATGTAAATATTAGTTCCTGCCCTACTCTATGCGCATCATGAGTAATGTAGAGCCCCTTTAATATAACAAATGTTTGAAGTGAACTTTTACCTTTTACATACTTTATTACTTTACAGTTTAACCTACAAATTGAAACAATCTTCCTTCGATCTCTACTTTCCAGCCTCCATGGCAGCTGTTGCCGTTAGCAATAGCTCTTTACCGTCTTAATGTTTCCTGCTAAGCTCATTTTAAAATGGCTTGAATTTTTAAAGCAAACAGGTTGGTGACCAGGTCATCTGCACCTGTTGACTGCATCATATTTAAGTAGTTATTTATTTGTGTGGGTGAACATTGATGTTGCATTGCATTTGTGATATTTTTCTTTAGTTTTGCATGGTTTACATAAAGATGCTTATAAAAGAAACTGATGCATAAAGATGCATCAACTCCCACTTTTTATCCCCCTATTCCTATCCACTTAACACCAATCAAAACCAGTACTTTTTTCAGACCTAAGAGCCACATACCTCAACATGTTGAAGATTCTTTATCAGACCCATCTCAAAAAAAAACCACCTACAGCTTTGTTGAAAAGCCTCTAAAATCCCGATTCTGCATCCTTTAGAGTTCTAAAATCCTTCTGGAATCTCAGGAGAACCTGGGTTAGAATATCTGTCAAATCAAACAAGCCACATCGTATCCATCAGAGCTGACAAAACTACATATTCTCATCAACCTGGCACCATACATCAAATGCACTCACTCCCCACAGGTTGAGCGAGCATGGAGGTGGCAGGAGTGTTCCTGTTCCATTTACAGACATTAGCACAGGGAGATTAATTTGTCCTCTTCCATTAGGTGGGAAAGCAGCCGTCATGGCTGCTCAATTATCCCTTAACAAAAAGGAAAATACTCAAATGCACAGGAGCCATCAAAATAATAAGCACATTGCAAGTGTGTTGTGCATCACATGCATGCATATCTGTGTATCCACATGATGAACACATTGAGGCTGGTAGAGGAGGAGAGTGTAGGGTCAGGTGTGACTGTTTTCCACAGCATTTGACAGTTAATTAACAGCAAATTCTGAGTTTTCTACGCTGTTATTCAGCTATTCAGCTCTAAGAGACAGCACAGTCGACGACATGAGAGGGAAAAGAGGGATGGGAAGGAGGGATAAAGAAAAAAAGCGAGATAAAGCTTGTTGTTGTGTTTTGACTTGCTGTCTTCCAGCCGCTCTCTCCTCTTTTGTGAAGATTTCGACTTCATTAGAATTATAATGAACATCAGGCGAGGCTTGCTGAAATATTTTTGGCTCCTTGAAAATAAATGAATACACAAGCAAATCAATTCAAATCTGCCCATTATGCCCATTTTCTGGGTCGTATAAAACATGCATAATGGCCCACGCTATAGGCACACGGCGCTGTACGTTGCAGGCCACGATAATGAGCTAAAATTAGAGGATCGTTTCTCATCATTCTCAACATAGTTGCGGATTGTAAAATCAATTTTATCACCACGGCGACATCAACAAGCTCATGACAGCCCATTGACGGACTGAAAGACATCACAACACTACACTGGTGGTGTTAACACCACCGCAGTCATGAGGAATGTTATGTGTGTGCGTGTGTTTGTGTGTGTTTGGCTGTCGCGCTCCACCAGTGTGATGATGTTGCTGTGTGGTGAGACTTGCTAATTGGCTCACCTGTCTCTCAGCCATCTGGAGCCTCTCAAAAAAAAAAAAAAAAAAAAAAAAAAAGAAACGTCACACCGAGTTCCCCCAACTTTACACAAACACACACACACAGACAAGCATGCATGTGTGCCTGAGCAAGACAAACGTGAAAAATGTGTGCACGAGCTGATGCAACTAGAAAAAGAACAAATTTGGAGTGTTCCACACTTCCCAATCTTTTTAATGAATGATTATTTTGCTTGGAGAAGTGATTTAACAAACAAAAACAAGCTGAGTGTTTCTTCGTACTGAGTGCTATGGTAATCACAGAAAACGGCTCAAAATTAACGTGTTAATGATTCATTACAGCCGCAACAACATTGCTGTTTGGGTAAAAAATTGCAATCAGGACTTGATGCACAACAATAACAAAAACTATGTGATTAATACATATTGTTATTATTTTAGGAAATCACTACAAAGCAAAGAGGACACACCCATCATTTCTGCTTCTGCCCACCTCAGAGAGCACCAGCTGGAAGAAGAAAGAGGAAAAAAACACTTCACTAGCCCAGAAAACCCTGGGGCACACAGCACTGACTGTGTGTCTGGGTGTAGTGATGATGGTTGGGGATGAATCAGCTCTCATACTAGCTGGTGGTATAGAAGGCAAAGTGTGTGTCTACATGTTGGTGTGTGTTGGTGGATTGATTTATAACCCACGTCAGCAGAACAAAAAGGGGTCAGATGTGTGTTGTTTATTACCATTGTTGCAATTTGGGCTAAACATGTTTTAGTTGTGATTCTTGGTTTTTCTCAGAGAAGTTTTTTTTTAATGGATAATATTCTAAATTAACCATGTTTGACTAAAATTGGGTGGATCAGACTTGAAACGGGAGGACTGTGATCGAACTGGATTAAACCAGACTGTACTTAACTGGATTTTTAATTAAACTCTCTCTGTAGGGGGCCTTGAGATTACTTTTGAACTGACACGAAAATCAACACAATGAACTCAAATTATATGCCTTCAAGAAAAAGCTGCCACCAATAAATGAAAAGGTCACACACTAATATTTGGTTGGACCTCCTTACCTTTGATTACGGTAGCATTCGATGAGGAATTGTTTTAATAAGCTTCTGCAATGTCACAAGATTTATTTCCATCCAGTGTTGCATTAATTTTTTACCAAGTGCTCATCTTGTAATGATGATGGGAGAGTCTGACCACTGCAAAAGCCTTCTCTAGCACATCCCAAAAATTCTCAATGGGGTTTAGATATGGACTCTGTAGTAGCCAATCCATGTTTGAAAATGAAGTCTCCTCTTCCTTTAACCCCTCTTTCACAATCTGAGCCAGATTCTGGCATTTGTCATCTTAGTATATGGCCGTGCCATCAGGAAAGATTAAATAACCTGCTCATTCAGTATATTCAAGAAGTCAGCTGACGTCATTCTTTGGACAAAAAATGTTGCTGAACCTAGACCTGAACCTAGACCTGACCACCTGCAGCAACCCCAGATCATAGTCTGCCTCCACAGACTTGTACAGTAGGCACTATGCATGATGGCTGCATCACTTCATCTGCTTCTCTTCTTTCCCTGGTGCTGCTATCACTCTGGAACAGGCCAAAATCTAGACATATCAGACCACACGACCTTCATCCATTGCTCAAGAGTCCAATCTTTATGCTCACTAGCAAGTAGAAGCCTTTGTTTCCAGTTAGCCGATCACCATCATTCAGGATGTTTTTCCGACCACATTTCTTCCTGGAAGACGATGGTTCCCCACTATCCTTCTATTTTTCTAGTTTTCTCTGCTTTATGCCAATGACTTGACTCTTCTTAAACAGACTAATATCTGTTCTTTGACCATGGGATGTCTTCCCACATGGTTTCCACAAAAAAAAAAAAAAAATGAAACCATTTAGATTCAGCCAGCTTCTCATTCAGTGTGTTTTGTCCATATGACATGGTTGGTACATTAATGCATTTTTTGTGGGTATGCCAAGATGTGTTTCTGTTCCACAGTAAGGTAGTAAACACTGTATCACAAATACTAAAGTTCCTATGTACCCTGCACTGTTACTTTCATCAGACAGTTCAAGACTCCCAGTCATGGAGAAATCACGTAAATTGTACTTGGCCTGCATGACGGCAGCCGAGAAATTAGTAGTTGAGAGGTGGCTACCTCTCAATGAAACCCTGGTTATAGACTGTGTTAGATATCCCATATTTAGAACTATCTTCAGCCAGACTTAACCATTCCAAGTTTTCTACTCTCCACACCTTTGAAAAGATGTGATGGAGTTTAGAAGTTTCTTCATTTTTGACTTGATATTGATCTCTTAATGTTACACTTTCTTTTGTTGCACTCTCCTCTAAAATTTGTCTTTTCTTTTTTGCTACACCCTTTCTTGAGCTGTATTATATGTTATTCTGTTGATCGATTATCACATTGGTGGGGTGGGTGGAGGTGTGGGAGTGTTTTTTTTTTAATGGGAAACTTTAAATGTGGTTTTCCATAAGATTTTACAAATGTTA
Source organism: Melanotaenia boesemani (assembly GCF_017639745.1). Taxonomy (NCBI): domain Eukaryota; kingdom Metazoa; phylum Chordata; class Actinopteri; order Atheriniformes; family Melanotaeniidae; genus Melanotaenia; species Melanotaenia boesemani. Next base: position 8,873,072 of record NC_055704.1, read on the forward strand.
TTAAAAATTTCATTATAAAAAAATAATTCAAATTACAAAAAAATAATTTGATAATTGAATTAAATAGATAAATAAATACATTCAATAATTAACTAAAATAACAAATGAAGAAATCAGCATTACTCTTTAAAAAATGTATAAAAACAAAAGATCTCATTTTTATAAAAAAAAAATATATTTTTATAAAAAAGCTCTTTGGCACAAAGACTGCTATAATATTTAAATCAACATCTAAATATATATTTACATACATTCTAATAGTTACCAAGAAAGACTTTAACTGTATGATTTTTATAAATAGATGCAAAATATATATAAAAAAATTTCACATAATGAATTCTGAACACTTGTGTTGATAAGAAATAAAAATAAACACCACAGTGAACCCAAATGAAAAGGAAAAAAAGAAGTAATAAGCTTCAATTGACAGCATTAGAAAAACTTATCATTTTTATTATTGCTTTTATGGAAAGCACAGAAATAATAAAGTGTGTGATTGTAAGTGTGTGTGTTTTAATTCTCTCAGTACCCAATGTGTTCCAGGTCAGCGGTCTGGATCGCACATAGGTAAGCCCCTCCTGGGCCCCTACTGTGTGCTCACCCAGCAGTGCAAGTGTGTGTGTGTGTGTTATGTGTCACTCACGAAGAAGAAGAAAATGCTCCTCAGAGAGAAGACAGATTCAGAGAAAGTGAAGCAAGAAAAGAGATGTATAAGAGTCCATCCAGCTCTAAGACAAAGACTCTCCGTCCTCCTTGCTTGGTTGTCCTGTCGTTTGCAGCTCTTCATAATTCATGGATTTTGATGAAAAATGGAAGAGCAGTGAGTATGACACCACAATTAAAAACCCAATGAGAATTTCAATCCCACTTGCCCCGCTGTGACATTGTCTGCTTTGTGATGCTCTGATTGTGCAACTGGGAGACAATCAAGAAACACAATGGGGTGAAAACTCGAAAATGTGACATTTCCCAACCTGTTTCTACCCTGCTCTCCAAAATACAATTACAATCCCCTGATCAACATCCCTATGAGCCTCAGGCTGGTTGAAGCAAGGACTAAAAAGGACCTCGAACTGATTTTATTGCATCACACATTTTGATCCCAGAATCAAAAAGAAAGTTCAAGTTTTAGAGAACTGATCCAAGTGAATTAAGTACCATCTGTAAGGCGAAAAAGCACTGGATAAAGGTGATGAAATACATGCATGTCAGAAGCTGCATTCAGCAGAGTTCCAAGCTGTTGACGTGCTGCACTGAAGGCCCTTTTTACACAATAAGAATATACAGCACTGTGGGCTGGCAGAGAGAACTGTCAGGATATCTGTATAGAAATCTGCATCCTTATCCTAATTATCCTTTATGTTTTACTTTTTTTATAAATTTTAGTGCCAAAAGACAGCAGCTCCTCTTGGACATTTACTCGCTGGGGGATAAATTAAAGCTCAGGAAGGAGCCTTTAACACTGATAACTGTCACTGCCGATGAGAAAGAATACTCCAGCTCTAGTCTTCTGACTGCAATGAGCCAGTTCCTGCCTCATAAATATTCAGAAGTGGGAATACTGAGGGGAGGCGGGGCAAGAAGCGGCAGTCAGGCAGTCACCGTGGCGAGGGACCGCCGTTGTCATGTGGCAACCAGAGAGGCAATAACGGACGCAGCGTACCGGGACGCCGCATTGTGTGTATCCCTGTAATTACGGTCTCTACTGTCTGTGTGGGTCTGGTTCTGTAAACAGGAAGTGTGAGAGCATTTCTGCATCTTCCATGCACACCTGCAGCCCTCATGCCAAAGAAGAACTTGATCTTATGCTGTTTTTGATTTAATCAGTGCTTGTTTACCACTGTTTTGTATTTTGCTGTGTGTGCACGGTATGCGTGTGCACGTGGCGTCCTCGACTCAGGAGGTTGTGTCAGAGCCAATAGTAGGTTTGCGGCTCATAATGACCGATGTGGAAAGGCATCCGAGGAGCAACGCTTGGTAATTATCAGCTGTGTGCCTTCAAAGAACATTATCAGGACAAAGACCTGCAATTAGACACACTCACCCACACACTCCCTTCACACCCTTTATCATCCCTGTTTCCGGCATCTACTCTTCCTCCTCCCCAACTGTCTTCCTCCCCTCTCTCTGCTTCTCCATAGTCTTTCATTTGCTCCCCATGACTCCCATGATCCCCCTTTCCTCCATCCCTACTCAGATTCTTTCATTTCCTGTCTTCCTTTTATCTATCTCTATCCTCCCAGTTCTTCTCTTCCACTTTTCCTTTCCCCCTTTCTACCCATCACCCCCCCTCCCCCTCCTAGCTCCTCTTCTTCCTCCTGGCCCAAAACAGACACTTAAATAACGAGCCGGGTGTCAGTCAAACCACCAGAGAGCTTCATTAGAGGAGGAGAGCACACAGGATCAAATTATACGCCCAGTTCTCTTTTCTGTGATTGTGTGTGAGTGTTTGTGTGTTTGCAGGGGATTGTGGAGGGGGTCGGCGGTGGCGATGGTGGTGAAAGCAGAGAAGAAGCAAACACGCGTTTCGGAATGACGCAGCTGTGTGGCGGATTAGCGTGTAACACACAGCGTTCGGTCATGCGTGTGTCTGTGTGTGAACTCATGCGACCGTCGCAGCCTCGCCTATTTTCTCCAATCAGAGAGGAAAAACTATGTTGCTTAATTATTCACAGCCACAGCCTGCGTCTCATTCTGTTCCTCATGTGGTTTTTCTTCTAAGCTGGATGTGGTTTTTGATCTTCATCTGCTGTGTTTTACTATGAAAACCATCCGGTGTGACTTTATAAGTAAATCAATATCATCCAGATCTGTTATGAGAACTCTGCATCTGTTTATAAAACTGACCATCATAGCACAATATTCTATCCCCTCCTTTTTGTTCTGCACTTCCAAAGTACAAAACACATTTATGGAGCTTAAATTGATAAAAAAAGAACTAAATATTTCTAAATAAAAAGCAAAAAAAGTTGTATGATAAAATTTCAGACATGTTAAGCTACTTAAAAGACCACATCAAGTGTGTATGATTCAGCCCATTAAAACAGCATATTCTTTACATTACTGCTGAGCATTTTTTTCCAAAGTTTTTAAATCATTTCTCATTTTTAAGGAAGACATTTGACTCAGTTCATTTCACTGCAGGGTAAAAAATCTGCTCACACAGATTTAAAACTCACTCAAGATAGGCAATCCATCACTAGAAACCTTTCATCACCCCCTTTTTTTGTTTTTCCATCATTCTATAGTAAGAAAAAGCAGCATGAGAGAACCAAACTCCCACTTCATCCACACAACATTCATTCTTTAGGTTTTCTCTGCTTAATGTATTTTTCTCTTGGCTTTGCTCATAAATCTAGTGCCTCTGGGCAAAGTTTGGACTATACTTCAATGCAATGATGACCATAATAAGAGCTACACCTGCCTATTAATGTAAATAAGGCATCCTATTTACTCTTTGTGTGATATACAGTCATTTTTAAATTTAATGTATTTACGGTTTTAAGTTGCAGCAACAGTAAAATTCAAGTTAGAGTCAAATTAATGACACATTGTTCTTTCATATGAACCCCCGGCACACATCCCATGGATGGTTTTTAGAACAAGATATCCATCCTTTTCTTGTTAACTGCGTCTCAGATGAAAAATAGGTACTGCTATTTTAAGATTGGCTCTCATTTAAACTGAATCCTCCTCCCTTCTCATGATCTGTCGTTCTGTCGCCAACGGCTTTGGTTTAATGACCCTCCCTGGCCATAGATCTGAAGCCCGTCACATCTTTTCTTTCCAATTTCCCCCCTTTTCTTTTTCTCCCTTTTAGTTCTCTGTTTCTCTAACCTTGCTCTCGTCTCATCTTCCTCCTGTCCTTCTACAGACCTCCACTCCCCTCAACACTGCAATCCTCAACACCACACCAGTGTTGATGTGTTTGGCCTGAAGCCTGGAGGCAGCATGCTTCATTGAATCCAAAGGAAAGATAAAGAGTGAAAGTTGAAGACTAAAAGATGACTTTCAGTACCTTTGTATTGGTCCGGAGAGGTCACTGGCGTCCTGCCTGCAAACACAAAAAAGACATTTTTGAATACCAATGAATATTAAGAAAAAACAGTTTAGAAAAGTAAAACAACTCAAAGCAGGGACAGGAACAAGGGCCTTAACATTAAAGCACCCACTAAGGACTAAGTTTAAAGAAATACCTTGTAATCAAGTTTTTATAATTTACACTGCCTTTGTAAAACATCCAAATGCAGGAAGACATCTATGCATGGATATGGTATCTCTCAACGTGGCATTTTCACATCTGAAGTACAAAGATTTCCTCACTACTTCAAGGCCTGAGCATATTTCTGCAGACTAGCTCCGCAGCAAACACACAGCTACATGTCATTACATTTTGCCTTCACTTGGGCTTGACATACTGTACGTGGAACAATCTAAGCTGTAGGCGGCTCTTGGTTGTGTTGGTGCTTTAGCTTTGCTCTGCTGCAGAAAACACAGAAGGTAAAGTGGACAAAGATCTGCTTTGTGGTGAAGTGTTGAGTGTTAAATAATAAAGATTGTGCAGTGCAGTTGTTTTCTGAACTTTTCACCTCTGCTTCTTTGCTATTTATTGGTTTTGATGCTTTGTCCTTTTTGTTATCCGACCTTCTCGGCTCAAGCTAACTTTTAGCCGGTCAACCTTTCAGCAACATGTGGCATTATCTCTAAAGTGTGTTAGCTTCTTGAATAACTGGATGGTCTGTGTGGCTTTTGAAAAGTACCATCTGTAGGGCTGAGACCAACACAGATGGATACCTATATATGATTTTTCTTTTTAAACCCTTTAAGACTGACAGACATTGTACACGGTGACAACCCTGTCAGAAGTGCTGGAGATCCAGGTTAAACCACCAAAGGCTGCCCAAAAGCTCATTTTACATAAAGTTACAGGTCAAAATACAGTAAACCATAGATGAAAAATAGAATAAACACAAACATTAGATCCAGCCAAGTTTTACTGCCAAGAGAAATCAAGAACTTAACATTAACAATGCTCTGTGGCATGTACACACAAGCAGAAAAAACAGATTTTTAGAAAAACATCTAGGTGACTTTGAAAAAGGGTCATCTGGGCATAAATGGAAGGAGATGCAGTCACAAAGACTGCTTAATGGACATGTGCTTCAAGAGAAACTATGACTACAGGGAAACTGGTACATTCAGCACACACTGGCCACGTTTACATGAAAGTTTCAAATGCCCGTTATTTCAAAATGAAAATTAAATCCTCTTTATAAAGATTAGAAATGACCATAAAAACGAATTAAACCTAAATCCAAAGTAAGTGGCTTGTTTATTCAGATTTTAAATCCGAATTGAATAATTCCTCAATCATGTATGCGTTGATTCTGATTTAAATGAATTCCGGTGGTCCTGCACACAAAAACGCTACGCTACTCTATCTCCATTCTCCTCCTCAGCTGATGAACATGCTAGAGTAGCATACTAGTGTTGAGTTGCTGCTTCAAAAATATAATAAAAATCAAAGTGAAAATGGTTCTTATAATGTGGTCTTCCATGTTGTTGCAGAAAAGAAGCAAGAACTTGAGTTTGATTTCTTCAGGTAGATGTAAATACGTCATGTCCGCCCCCGCCCAATCAGAATCCTTCCCAACCCACAGATCTTAAGGGAATTGAACAAAGGCGGTTAAATTGTTTTCCATGTAAATCTCAATTCGGAATTATTACTTCCATGTAAACACGAAGGAGAATATTCCGAATGATTTAATTCTGAATGATTAATTCTAAATTAAAAAACGTAACCATGGCCTTTTACTGACTGATGCTCGTGTATTGACACAACAATACACAAGAACAAAAGTGCAGCTGTAATTATCTGAATAGTTTTAATTAGTTTCAAAATGCTGCGATTCATTAGCTGTTGCCTTTGCATTCACTAGATACCAAGCACAGTGAACATTTACTTTTAACTGGGGACCAGAGCTTTCTACAGACATTGTTGAAATTCAAAAACATTGGTGTTCCATCTTTTTAGTGGCACCAAAGAGACGTACAGAACTCAGTAAGATAATTCACATTGCTTTTTTTTTTTAATTCATTTGGCTCCCATACCTATAAAATGAGATAAACACAGTGTGATTTTGGGTTAGTCCAGATGGAAGATCACAAATATGAAAAATTGGATGAATGGTGGTTCTATGTTGAACTGTCATAGAAGCTGAAAGATGGCAGCTTCATTGATCTTGTGATCAAAGATGGCCTGCTGCTTCAGTCCCAGTCTATGAATCAACCAGCTGAGACCTGAACTAGTAAAACATTTTACATATTTAAACATATCATGCATATGTTAAATACATAAAAAACAGAATACTTTTGGAAATCTAGCTGATTGTCTGTATGATGGACGCAATTATTACAACCATGCTATGGATGATGTAGCATAGAGGAGAAAAGCAGAGAAACTGCAGGATGGCCTTTAATTTAAAGACTATTATTAAAGATGCTCCACACCAACGAGATAACATTTCAAGCTGTACTAACAGTACAAAATGTTATACAGACTTCTAAGTGGCTGAGGTTAAAGTACTGTTAATGCTGTTTGGATGTACAAAGTGTGATTAGTAGTAGTCTCCAGGTTAAAAGTAGGTCATATATTTAGCTTTTTTCTTTGCTATGCAGTGTTTGTGTTGCCAGATTGTGCTGGTGAGATCCTAACATGCCTCAAAACGTTCAAATTCTTTGGATTTGTTAGTGTAAAAAAAACAAAAATACCAATTTGATGTCAGAATTTTTAGAAGTTCAGTGGTTTGTGGAAAATGAGAAATTATTTCCTCCAGAAACTATGTGTTCATGCTCAAGTCTCAGGAACTGTTGAACTGCATAATACACTCACAGGAAACAAATCATTGAGCCATATAGTTTTTAAACAGTCTGCCATATTTAGCTTACAGTCTACATCAATTTAAACATGCTGCATACTGGTTTATATGGTTCGTGCTGCAGGAAGTGACACAAAGAATATTAGTTTGCTGAAATATTGCCGTCTGTAGGCGCCTTTAGTTTTCTGCAAATGTCCGTGGAGTATCATTGCACCATCTATATACGATACTCTGTTGACTGTTTCCTGTTTCCAAGCCGAGAATATGGCACTACATGAGAGGTTTGCAGTTTTAACTTTAAGCTTTTGTAGAACTTTAAAAGTAAAGCAGTTGGGCACACATGAAGGTGGTTTTTCTGGAAATGACTTAAGATACTGGCAAACAAAAACACACACACACACACACATTGAGCCATCTAAATAGTAAATTGGTCCTGTCTGTCCTTGGGAACAGTAGAGAAACTTGTTTGTTCTACTGGGTTTTCTCCATAATTCCCTGCTGCTTCCCCGTTCTCTCTCCTTTCCTTTTTGTTTCATCCCTTCCTCCAATTCTCTGTTCTTTTTCCACTGCATGTAAATAAATTGGTCCCCAGGCCCCACTACTAGACAGTGTGTGTGTGAGCCAACATTACACACAAACACACACGCATCCCTACTTAGCTCAGAGATGCCCCGAATTAGCAAGGGTTTGTCAGAGGTAAATAAAATAATAAATGAATGAGTTTAGGTGTGTGTGTGAGAGACTGGGGGAGTGGAGGGGGGGGGGGGGGGGGGGGTTATTATTATGAAACATGGCGAAAAAACTCCTAGCTCCTCCTCAACACAGTGGCCAATCACTGCTATCACTACTCTTTGCATTTCAAAGACACACTCTTGTCTGTTTCATCTCCACAAGATCACAGAATGATCGTCCTGTTATCCTTCTACACACTCACACACACACCCACACCCATACACACACAAACTCATGATAGCCACCTCCGCTTCAGTCCATTTTCCCAATGCCATGAATTATAAAAAAGGGTAAATGGAACATCAAACACACTCCACTTACACTTAGAGGTTTACACACTGCACACACACACACCTATACCAATAAGACAAGTGCACTCTCATGTTTTCACATCTACATAGATATACACAGCACACTCAAAATGTTTACACTCACTCACTAACCCATATATTCCAGCTGAATGTTAAAACATCCTTTAAAGCTCAAGAATCACAGAAAGAAGTCAAACTATCAGAACTTTAATGAAACTTGATTGCAGTGACTCAGATCGCTGCATGATGACACTAAAAGGCACAGCTGAGCAACTAAAGGCTCTTCTCATTCCAAACATATTCAGTAGAGAATGAAAAACCAAAACAGAATAGACAACACATTGAAGGCACATTACAAATATGCACATATCTCTGTCTATATGTTCACTAGGTTTCTTTTTCTTGCATCAAATTTAACTCATGTTGGGTTGAGAAAAAAAAAGAAACAAAAAAACACTGGTTTCACTTCTTTGAAGATGAAAATAGGTGCAAATGGTGCCTTTTATATTTCATCCCAACATTCAAGATGTGTTTTGAAAGTTAAACTCCACTGTGTGTTTGGTACACAGTGCTCATTAGCGGGGGTTTGTTTTGCATTGCTGTTCCCAGGGTTGACCTGTCAGTCAAACAGTGTTGCCTCTGCTGTTTCAGTGGGAATTTGGAAGACGGTCGTGTCTTTCAGCGACAATATTAATTATGACTCCTATTTGTCAGGAGAGGAGGGAAGAAGTTACTGTAGAGCAATAATGTTTGCAGAGAGAGGACATTGGACAGATGATGGGGTGATGAGTCAACTAAATTATATCCTTCAGTAGTGGACTGCTGTTTGAATTTCTCTGAATAAATTTAAAGGTCCCATATTATTCAAAATTCACTTTCTAAGGGTTTTCTAACAGTCATATGTGTCTTCATAGCCTATGTATGAGGCCCAAAAATTAGAAGATTCTGCCACCTCTCTCACTTGCTTGCTCCACTTTTAAGTGAATGTGTGCTCAAACGGGTGAGTCTAAGGTTTTTCCTTTTGTGACCTCACAAAGGGAAAAAAAACACTTTCCCCAGTAGTGGATACTGTCATTGACCTGCCCCTTGGCCAGCTGAGTCTGCCCTATGAAATCACAGAGTGGGTACCAGCAAAAGCCGGATCCTCTCCCAGACAGGGGCGTGCACAGATACCACTCATGAACATTTAAAGGTTCAGACACAGAAACAGCCTGTTCTCATTAGAGCACACTAGAGCCACATTTGGCATGGCTGAAATGAAGGACCAAGGTTGAATTTAGGGTAATACACAATGTTGTTGGATCTATGACACCCATATAAAATTGTTGAGGTCAAACACCTTGGAACTTGGAACAGCTTTAGTTTTGATTCACCAGCGTGCCAACGTCTTAAATCTCTGTGTGTATTCCAAAATCATGATGTCCAGCGGTAATTTTGCCACTTAGAGCAAAAACTGAGGAGAAGCAGACTAAGCTAATCCACAGCTCATCATGCAAGAGATCATTAGCAGAGAATAATTTTCTACTGCATTCAGATTTTTGCATGGCTTCGGTTAGAATTCTGTACTCGGTAAAGACTACATGTTAGAAAACACATTGTTAGCTACTAAATTAAAATAGTTACAATTTAAGCACATCTCACTATTCAGGGTTCAAGATTCCCATCATGTCATGAATGCTTCCACAGGCTCACGATGTTATGTGCTAGATTAATGGGTCACTCTAAATTCTGTACAATACACAATACACAAGTGACCATTTTATCCCTCTGCAGCGTTTTACCCTTTCAACATATCCCATTATGCTGACTGACTCAGACCAAAATCTTACAAGCAGCTGCACTACACACTTACAAAATAAATATGTCTTTAGAGGGCTGGTGATGATTTTGCTGAAACTCAAAAACCTTTTAGATTTGATTTAGTATCACCATCCCCCCTAGATGCTCTGCAAAAAGTTGAGACAAGATTTAAAGTCAGAATTGATCACTGGGATGGAAACAGATGGAAAAACAGCGTCCAGGTGGACACAAGCCAGACTTATGCTTAGTGACAGACAGATTTTTGGCCGTGTGTGCGAACCCACGCACAAACTCCTGCAGGCCTCTTGCCGCTGCAAGTCTGGTGGAGACGTAAAACGAAGCTGAAACGTGAGGGACTCTTTGGGCGACCGTGCCAGGACAGGCGCAAAGACAGAGCAGGTGGCAGGACCCAGCAAGTACTGCGGGCATATTTTAGACATTGTGATTAATAGAAGATCTGACACAAGCACACACATCTACACACACACACACACACACACACACATTGCATTAGTGAAGGGAAACACTACAAGCTGCTATTGCACTACTGAACAACACTGAGCGTGGGGTTGATTTCTTCCTCTGTCTCCATCTTATTTATAAGCGAACACACACAAAGAAATATTGGAAATGACATTGATGCTTCAATCTCAGCGTCACACACAAGTTGTCATGTTAAACCCTTGTGGGATTGCTGTTATTCCATTTTCTATAGCACATGAAATCAGGTTGCAAGGAGAAATTAGGTTACAGATGGAAATCAGAGAGTGAGTTCAAACACTCCCAACCAGTGTTTTACAAACATGTCAGCTATATGATTTATGCAACGTCAGTAGCGAAGACTCTTTGACAGCCTCAGTTTCTGTTTTAATTGACTTTAAAATAGATTGCATTGTTTTCAGATGCCTGTCTGTCAAAGAATCAAATCAAGAGTTAGTATTTTACATTTTTTTATGTATTTTATCAAAGTCCCTCAGCTAGAAAAGCTCAGTGTTCCTCTTATCGCTGTTGGATTTTATGAAGAACTATACCAAACTAACAAGTGACTGAGAACTCAGGTTAAAAGAGACTTAAAGTGTAAAGTCCCTGATCTCCCTCCTGGATCTAACATTCAGCTCATGAATTTGTGATCAATTCCACCACTGACCCTCCAACCTCCAAATATAACTTAATTCAACTTACTTGCTGGTTAATAAAACAAACACCTGTGTATGTTAGTGTAAAGCTTCCTGCTAAAAGCTGACATTTGTAGTTTCCAATGTTCAAGCAAGGCGGTGTTAAAGAAAATTTTGAAGATAAAAGACAGAAATATCAAGATTTTGAACAATTTCTACATCTCTTTACCTCTCATTTTTAAGTTTCAATTACTAAAATAAAAAGGAGACTAAAACAAATATGATTAATTTGACAGCGATAAAAAACAAGGGAATATCACTAATTGTGGAAAAAATTGTGATCGTTAATGATTTTATCTGGAATAATTGTGCTGTAACAGCAGTAGCTCCCACTTTACACAAAAGCTAGCTCAAATTTTTTTTCACAGAGCTTCAAAGGGACCAATTCTGCCCTCAAAGTTAGCAGTTCGGATCATTTACTGCTGTATTTCACATTAATTTAGCAATGAGAAGTCTTGTAGCTCCAATCATTTACACATCCTAAACTAAATGAGTCACTTAGTCAGAAAAACAAATGTGGGAAAGTTTCTCAAGTTATGTGTCATAAAACAAGAAAACCAAAAAGATCTTTTTGGAGCACCTTGAATTGTCTTATACATGAAATGTGCTATACAAATAAACTTGTCTTGCCTTACAGGTCTGGTTTGTGTGGACAGTGTAGCTGTTGTGTGATGGTTTTACTTTTTAATAATGTCATGATCCACGGGAAGAACCCAAAAACAGGACTACGAGGTAACAAGCAGGCAAACATGGGAACTATTTCCCTGCTTGTACCCAACTGGCCAAAATTAATGGCTCATTAACAGGCTTGTGCAGAATCTGAGGACAAGGTATTCAGGAACTTTGAATCAAGAATTGGAGTTAAACCCCCAACTGAGATTTATTAAAAGAAAAAAGAAAAAAAATACTACACAACAAAACTAATAGACTGCTGACAAACGGCTAGGAAGACAAAGACACACGGAGACGAGGATCTGGCAATGAGCCAAGGAAACCAAGGAGTATTCATACCAAAGGAGCTAATAACTAAAAAAGAAGGAGAACAGGAAGTAAACACAGCAGAATACAGGAAGGCAGAATAATATGAATTAAACCATAATATTGAATCTTTAAAGATTACAGACTAAAATGAGGATCGGAACCAAAAAACAAAATCCCAACACAGAAAAACCTAAGCTGAACTCAAGAACGCCTTACAGAAAGGTCAGGAACAGAACCAAAGACCCACAGACTTCATCATAACAAATTCAAGAAATTTTCCAACGCATTTTCTACCAATTCCATCATGATACTTGTTCAAATGTTTATGGCATTTTACTCACTGATGTGCACAATATTTGCGTTTTCAGCTGTAATGTTGGGAGCTGTGTTGTCTCCACTTGCAATTTTAACACTTTGAATTGTTGTTTATATTAGACAACATGCCTTGCACCCACTTTGTCACCTGCTGATGCTTACAAGAGTGGTCAGAGCTCGCTTCATGTTATTCTGTTGACAGCATACTCATTCGATTCACTCACTAGTGGTACCACACTTCCAGGAAACAGCAGCATCCAGCCAGATGTTTGTTTCCATTTTAATATTCAGTAAAAGAGACAGATGAAGGTTAGAATGCAACCATGCAAAACATGAATGAGTGCATGCGAGACAGAGAGAGAGTATGATTAAGTGTGTGTTTTTGAAATTATTAGATCATAAATAGGAGGTGGGACTTTAATGCGTTAACTACAATAAATTACAAAAAATAGTGTGTTTAAAAAATAAACGTAAGTAATTGCAGTTTAAATTCCGAACAACGAGGACATTTGTCAGTGCGCAAGTTCTTTGTACACCAAAAACACTGGTGCACACGTCAGAGCTCGGCTAACAACTTAGAGACTCTGGTGCTACATTTAGTGAGTTTTCAGACCCTTTTAGCAACTCCATTTCAAAGAAGCAACTAGTGACAAATCGAATGACTTTTTCTGGTGTTATTGGAGAATTTTGGAAACTGACATGAAATCATGCATAGTTTACTCTTATAGGCCCCTCCCCCATCCAAAAGTATGCTTGGTCCTTATGCAGCAGCCCCAGACGCAACAGGAGATTATCACCTCTGCTCGATGACCTGCCTGAAAGTGAAACGTGAACAGTTGCTGTTACGACCCCTCTTTTAAAATAGGGGAAACGGGGTCGATAGCAAAAACAAGCCGGACCAAACTTAAAGATAACAATTATTTATTTACATTCCCCAGGTTCAAACAAAAGATATTCGCTATAAATAACAAAAAGTGTCCTATGTTTGGTTATATCTGTCCGGTAAAAGTAAAAGGAAACAAATTAACAAAAGGTGTCCTTAATTTACGGTTAACAATTAACGATTTACTTATGAACAAAACAATAGCTTTAACTTTTCCACGAACAAACTGAAATGATTATCAATAACTTTACAAAACCAAAATGTCTTATACCCAAACAAACCAGAAGTCCTCTAATGAGATTAACCAAAAGCTTTATTCAATTCTATACAAATACAAACTCAAATGGCTACTCAAAAAAGATGAGAGCGTCTCTTCTCAAGTCTTAACTCAAAAGCACAACCGTGCACACAAGCTACTCACCGGGTAATCTAAGGCTTAAACCACAAGGTTTCACACAGACCAGCGTCTCCAAACAATCCCAGTTGGCAAACTGTGGGCCTAATGGATCACAGCTGCACAGAATGATGGCTCTTCCTCCTTTTTAAATACCCGGGGTTCTTCTGATTGGTCCCAGGGCAGGAAGTGCGGGAATGGCAGCGTCCAATCGTTGTTGTAGAGGTTGGCCTGAAGTCTGACGAGGCGGCAACCAATCACAGTGGTAGACGAGGGAGGGTGGCGTCAGCCAACCACACAGCAGTCTTTGCATAACTCACTTACTGAACCCACCCTGGCTTACCGTCAGATATTAATGTCTATTAATGAAGAGTGTGGATGAAAACATTGAAAAAGTTAAAAGTACTGAAACATGTTTTAGACAGATGGAGCTGCTAGTTAAAGTACTTAAAATGACACTTTAACTTTAGGTCTGTTCAGTTTTGGCCAGAGATAATTTCTATTATTTTTTCTACTGTTTTGAATTGAATTGCCAAATTTCAGACATTACTAGAACCTGACTTTACAATACTAATGTCTTTGTCTATTATTTGATTCAGTCGTCTACTAAAATCCATTTAAATTAAAAAATGTTGCTTTTTGGTGCCAATATTGTAATGTGATTAAAATGCAATTAATCAAGATTAATTAATTACAAAGCCTCTAATTAATAAGATTCATTTATTTAATCGAGTCCCAAAGATGGGTGTGTTAAGACTTGTGTTTTTTATTCTGCCAAAAGTTGTGCTTTGTGCTACAATTTATGAAAAATGTTTTATAAATAAAACTTGATTTGATTTGATAAAATGCCAATAGTCTGCTTTAGCCAATGGGATTAATTTCAGTCTCTCCTCACAAATGAAAATGTGCTTCTGTAAACAAAAAAACAATCAAAAAACAAAAATGCAGAAACTGGGATACACATGCAACATGACCAACAAAATGGGTTTCCTCAGGAGAGCTGCAGCTTGAAAACCTGGTTTATTTACAAGGGAATTTAATAAATCGGGTCTTTGTATAAAGACAATGAAAGGTTACTTCAATGTACGGAAAAGAAATGGATGTTTATGCTTTAAAAATAGAAAAGGTGAGAATAACATGCATGTTTGGGGCCAATTTACATAGGCAAAACCAGTTTTACAAGCCATTTTCAGCTTGTTTATGAGGTCTGTCAACCAGACTAAAAGCATTCTGTTTACAGAGAAAACATGCAAATACATTTAAGAGAATTGTTGTCACTCGGACTGATTAATAAGTCTGTTATCAAATTAGTTGTTAGTCTTTTGTACTACTTGGTGTACTGGTTGGTAAAAATCTCTCATTTATCTCCTCTACAGCCTCCTCCTCCTCTCAGCAGCCCATCTGTGATGTTCTAACACATCTTGTTTTTAACACTTTTCTGCTTCTCACCTGCCACCGTGTATTTCACATACATACAACCCACTTCACAAACTGTACCCACCATCCCCAGCCAATCAACGCTCTCCTAACACACATCTTTAAACACTGATAAATACATTCCCACACTTGACTTTCACACCTTCGTAAGACTTCCTTCTTCATTTTAATCTTATCTCCATCGCAGGTGTGTGAGCACCAGTGTCGGTGTGTATGTGTGAGACATTTTGTGTCATTTTGGCAAACCGAGCCAGGTCTTAAGATGATGTCAGATGCTGGCTGCTGGCCTGCATCCAGATGGATCTGAACTCAACCGTCTGCAGTGAGTTGAGCTCTGCCAAAGTGCGGAAGAGAGAAGAAGACTGGAAGACGTCGAGACCTAAGCGACACCAGCAAGCTGCCATTTCAATAAATCCGCTCTGACTATTGCTGCATTCAGGTGCTTTGGTGGACATGAACTGAGTCACAAATTGTTCATGAAGACGTAACTCACATCTAGTCGTGAGTATAAATACACTCCAAACTTAACATGTCAACAGAATTTAGATGCATGTAGTTAAAAAGGATTATATGACATCACACTTCCAGTTATACATCATATTTATTTATCTACTTTTTTTGCTGTTCATTAGGGCTGAGCAGATCGATCCAAATATCTATATTCCGATACCAAGGCTACTATCGGTATTGTTCGATACCAACGTGATGAGATCGCTATTTTTCTTGTAGAGAGCTGTGGGAGCAAAAAAGCCAGAGAATGTGAATGAGAGCCAACCAATGTTAGAATATTTGCACTGTTGACTGTTGAGCAGCATCTTATGCAGCATTAAATGGACGTCAGCAGTGTTAACTGAAACACATCAATATCAGGATACAAACGTCTAAGTACGGCTTGGTGATTTTTGAAAAGCTTTGGAGTAAAAAGTGAAATATTCCAACTAAAATTATCCTTTTTTGTACCCTGTTAAAATAAACAAAGTTTTTTCATGGTCCAAGACGCACCCTTTAGAAACCAAAAAACAACGTTGAGCAAGCGTTGTGCTTCTAATGAACTAGTTCAAAGTTCAGTTCTCACAGGCTAGAGTACTTCACGTTCATAGTTCACCATTTCAATTGTGAACTAGTTCAGTTAAAGTGCAGAAATATTGTAGTATCTTCTCACACTGGACAGATTCTTTAACTCTGCATGACTTTACAAATTATAGTTGAAGCTGCTGTTGTGACTTGTTTTTTGAGGGAAGGACGTCATTTGCACAGAAATGTTACAATTCATTTTCAGACACGTAACATTCCTGTAAATAATCAGACGTAGACGAGGTGTCTGATGTTCACTCTATGTCTGCAGCGCCTCTCTTTTCACCTGCACTTGGCGTTTTAGAGCAGGACTACATCGACGTTACTGGTTTGCTATACTTGAACGTGCAGTGCATCATAGTTAACGTAGTGTGAAGTAGGTGTAGCGCTGGGGAAATGTAAGCAATGGCTAATGCGGGACTTTACATAATCTGAACGAGTTCACATTCGATTTCTTTATTTACAAATACATTTAGTTCAGTTCAACGTTCTCAGAAAAACTAACGCTTTCCTTTGAACTCGTTCATGCATGACACTGCCAACATCAGAGCAGCCAAACGTCAGACAAATTAAATCAGAACTTTTTAACCCTTAGAACCCTGACAGTGTTTAGGTCACTTTTGCATTGGAATATTGTGTTTAATATTAGATTTCCAGGGTGTTGTATTGACAGCTGTCATGACATGAAAAAAGCTCCTCCATCCATGCACACCACATAAAGAATTATGCACTGGATGAAATTAGTCAAGTAGGAGGGATATGCAGTTTCTATCTGTTTTAATTATAATAAATAAAAAGTTTGATTTTTATTTGTTAGACCTTTCCATGACGCTTTTTTTTTTTTTTTTGGTCTTTGACACTGACAGCTTGAGTATGCAAATGGTGAAGTATTTTCCTTATATAGTAACAGTTTTCATGCATCATGGTTTTCATGCATGGCATGGATCTGTGCCACTCAGGCTCTAAGAGTTAAGCAGCCTGGAGCTATGTTAGAAAATCCCAATCAGATTGTGGTTTATTCAGTGGAGGAAAGTCTGGATGTTTGCCCCAACTTTTCACTGCATGGCTAATGATCTCATGTACTTATGTTAGACCGGGTGCTAGAACAAAGAACACAGAAAGGGACAGTGACCTCTTAAATGAATGCTAACTATTTCATTTTAAACAATTAAACACAGTCACATTTGACTTTCATGGATTTAATGTATGTATTGAAAAGGACCTTCGGGTGAATAATGTTCCACAATCTGACGGCAGCTGTGAAGTGCAGATTAGATTACTCATAATCATTTACAAAATGCCTTTTTAGGTTTATGAAAAAAACAAAAACAAAGATTATCTGGATTTGTAACCATGTTTGAGCCACAAGCACAAAATAAGGCCTGACTGATGCAGCATTATGAGCTTGTCTTTGCCTCTCCTCTTCAAGGCAGTCAGTGCTGACAGTAAAAGTAAATTATAAGTCAAAGTAGAGCCAGATGCTGATCTGGTTACAGTATTTGGCAAATTCTGGTGACTCAAACACTGTAAATTTCCTAAAACTTGACAAGTCCAACGTTTCTGCCACACACTGTCATATGTTAGCAGGGCTAACATTATTGATGTTGAAAGAAGATTTGGCTCAAATGTTGTACTTTGAGCATGACTTATTCACCCTTCCTGATCTGTGTGGATTTTAGCAAAGAACTTTAGGGTGCATTACCACCACTGTTTGGTGTTGAATTGTACTGGTGCAGGCATTTTGTTATGTTAAATTTCTAGTGTGTTACTACAGAATCAGAAGCATGGTTTGACCTCTGCATGAGCTGTCTGATTTTACTACAGCTGCCATGAAAGGACACCCAAGGATAAGGATTGTTCTTCCATTACTTCTTCCTGCCTGGTTAGTTTTTTTTGTTTGGCTGAAAACAGCTAAATTTAGTGGAGAAGAGAGGAGATTATAAAAGTAAACTATTCATAATTCTTCTGAATGAATTCAGCAATGTGTTTTTTTTTTATAAAGTCAAATGCAGAGGGTTTTGAAAATGACTGCATTGATAATAAATATGTGTTAATATTGAAACTCATTAGCTACATGGACTGCACAGTGGTGCAGTGATTAGCACCAACACCTCACAGGAAGAAAGCCTTTCTGTGTGGGGTTCCTTCTACAGTCCAAAAACACCCATGTTGACTGCTGTTCCTAAATTCTCCCTCAGAGAAAGTGTGAGCGTGATGGATTGGCAACCTGTCCAGGGTGTATCTTGTCTCTTGACTCGTACCCACTGGGACAGGCTCAAGCCACCATACAACCTCGAATGTGAATATGCGAGTATAGACAATAAATGGATTTATTATTTATTTTTGTTTTGTTTGATTACTTTGCAGTGGACAGACATGTTAAGCATTTATTTATGAGGAGTAAAAATGGACTGGGATGTGATTTTAGAGGTTGATCCTATAGTTTGAATGCAGATATGCTTTCCTGATATTAGAATTCAGGATGTGTGCATAAAAAAATATGACTTCACATGTAAACTTCACATTTTCCATAAAATAGATTTCGTGATTATTCAAGGCAGATGTAATTTAGGGGTATGTGGAGGTTATTCAGTTAGTTTCAATCTGTGTGACAGGTACTACTGCATCCTACACACTGGTCCTTTGATGGCATAAATTGTTTTGAGCATAATTTACATGAGACTGCATTAATGTCTTGTCATTGCATTTACTCTGCCAGCCGTGGTGCTGAACACAGCTGATGCCATGCAGATATGTATATTTTACCATATGTACTTTGAATATGTATTTAACAAAATGTATATCCTTCATATCTGTTAAAAAATGGTGAGGTGAAGTGCAAACATAAGAATCAAATGTTCATGTTGGAACTTGACATGTGTTATTGTCATGCTGCTCTCAGGACTGTTGATTTTGGTTTGGAAATTATACAACATGAGTGCAGAAATAAACACTCTGCAGACAATCAGCATTTCAAACAGAAAAGCTCTGTAGTGGGATGCAGGAATTGCTGGGAAATGGCCATTACGTTGTAATATGAAGCAGTAAAACTGTGCATGCGTGCGCTATTAGAAAAGGTCTGAAACAAGTGCCCCGGTGGACTTCATTTACTGTGTGTAAGCATGTGTGCAGAAATGAGTGTGTGTTTAGCAGAGATGCATGCGCTCATGCATGCACGTGTGACATATTGAGGGCATTTAAATGCAGTGAGAGTAACGACCTGAGAGGTAAAGGGTGAACAAAGGGAGAAGTGGCAGTGGTGTGGTAGGCCTCATTTACCATGTGATATTCAAAGGGTATGCACTTTTAACACACACATGAACATTTGCTGCATGCGTGTGTGCAGATAGGTGTTTCTATATGGCCGCTGCAAAGAGTCTAAGAAGCTAAAGTCAGGGAAGGAAAGACTCCTGAATCATCCATCATGCATCTAGGGGAGCAGACCTCCCTATTTTTGTTTCTACCTCCTCCTATTTAATAATACCCCCCCCCCCCCCAACCTCCTCTTTCCTCCATTTAATAACAGCACAAGAGATCAGCTCCATTAGCCCAGACCCCCTCACACATGCAAATGAAGCCGACGTTTTGGAGGCACGTGCCACGCATTACAGATGCAACCCTCCCCGACCTGTCACGGCTCACAACAGCATAAACTCTGCATACGTGTGTGTATCTGAGACAGGGAGGACAAAAAAGACAGAAGGAGGGGCACATGTGTGTTATAACAGTGGTTAAATTGAGATGCATTAGAGTTTTGATTGGAGCGACGGATATGGTGCCGGTGTGTGAGGAGTTGAGAACGAGGCCATTACCGGGTGACCGGATGATAAGACGGTGCAAGGAGAACATGGAAGGAGGACAAAGGTTTCAGGAGGCGAGGATAGAAGGGGAAATTGGATGAGAGAAGAATGGCTAGATGAAGAAAAGTCAGCAATCAATGTTTCTGTTTTCGTTTCTATAAAAGATTTGAACAGCCTTCAGTTCTGTAAGTCTTCCTGAGGCATTTGGACACATTTCCACTTAAATGAAGTCAGTAACAAAAGTTATCTAGTACACGCTGTGCATTTTATCATCTCGATTGTTTTACAAACAAGACTAAACTTGCTGCAAATGACTCGTGGATGCGGTCAGAACTGAAAGAAGGTGTATCTCCTGCCAACACTGAGTTTCTTCTGCCATTATAAAAGCATTTATTTTACTCTAGAAAAGTAATATTTGGGCTTTAAATTTTCCGAGTATGACGTTTTCTTAAGAATTCCCCTCAGCGGTGACATGTCTACGCTACAAATGTATGCCATGAAACCCTTGAAGACTGTTTGGTTTTCCAAAAGAGACGAAGGAAGTTAAAAAATGCAATTCCCGTTGGTTTTTACATTAATGTCAGCACAATAATGAAGCTTAAGGTGACAAGTAATTATAGAAATTAATTTGACTGTATTTTTCTGTTCATTTTATGATAGTTTCAGTCAAATTGTGGTTTAATTATCCACAAAATATGAGACAAAGAGTCATTCCTCAGCAGTGAACACTGGAACATATAAATAAAAATTACATTTCCGTTTGCCCTTTAGGCTCAGAGATATAAATTACACTGAGTTCCAGCCACCCGCGATGCTGAGCAGGATGAAACTAGAAGAGTGAATGGAAGGATGCAGCTGCATCCGGGTTTCTAAGCTCTTCAAATGGTGGCTATGTTTATTTATTTATTTTAGATTAGTGGTATAACTTATTATATTAGAGATATAAGTGCCTTAAATTGTCACCTTATGGCATTAAATCCTTAAATCCAACAAATTGCTTCCTCAAAGTTATTGGACTTTTCTTCTTGCGTTTGGGTTAAGAACCCAAATAAAGCCCACAGCAACATTCTGTTGTTTGGATTTGCAATTAAACCACAGACATTTATATAGATAAACATTCATTAAATATAACTGTCACATACTACAATTGGCCTGACTCCTCCAACAATTGGTGCTTATTCTCCTTTAAGCTCTGGAATGCACCTTCACGAATAAATATATCTATAAAATGAACCCTGAAATAAATAACCTGAGCAAAAGTAAACATATAAATGAATTGATGTATTCATAGGAGCTTGAATAAAAGCCATATGACTTCTATTTCTTGGTTCTTTAATGACTTATATACGGCTGAGGCAATCACTGCGACATGATAACCAACTGCAGGGGACGCCATGCAGCCATTTACAAAACACTTTCAAACCTTGACATTTTACATGAAGCAATGAAGGTTTCTTGATGAACCCTGGCCATATTACACCTCATGATGTTTTGTTCCTTGTCTTTTATTGAAAGCGGATGCTGCTGGACTACTGGTTCCACTGCATGGAACCCACTCTTCTGGGGCCTGCCGGCCTCTTGAGGTGCAGGGATGTCCTTGGCTGCCTGAGCTTCTTGCCACTTCCTAATCCACTACAGCAGGCCTTTGTCTGTGTTTGGGCACCCCTAGGCCTCACTTTCTAAAAGTTATCAGCCCCTCCAGGACTTGACATTCAGGTGCATGTTAAATACAAGTACAGGGTCCTAATCCTGTGACTCCCAATATCAATCAGTGTGCTATATTTTCACCTTGGCTATCCATTAAACATTCCACTGCCCAACCCACAGCTAGATCATTCAGTTTCACCCACAGCCAATTCAGCTGGTTGGGGCTGGGCTTACTGGATGTGGCCTCAAAAATAACATAAGAAGATTTAACTGGGAGAGCTTTACTGTAGTGGCCCATTTCTGACATGAGTGAGAGAACAAGGTTTCTTGCATTTACACTTGAAAATACAACCTGTATAGGCTGTAGGCTGTTTTTACTTAAAGTCAGTTTAACTAACTATCTTACGTAGTTTGAATTAACCAAAGCCAGAGCTGACCTATATTTAGGTGTATATTTACCTCATTTTAAACCAGACAGAAATCAACGGTATTGTACTATTAGCAATAGTATTACATACCAGTCGTATTGATGTTAATTCATGTATTTAGACTTCATGAAAAATGACATTGGATTGTTCTGATGGTTCCTGATCATACCTGCAGAGATTCCTGGTGTAGCATTTCCATGATTAGATGTTAAAGTGGAATTATCAATGGAATGATGTAGAGGTGGAAGGAGAATTGATTAAGGAGTGTGAGAGGGAAAAAAAAGAAAAGGGAAATGTATGAATGGAAAAGTATTTAAGAAATGCTCTGTTGATTGCAGCTCTGTGGTGCGCTCTTCAAAAATGTGTTGACAGAGACTAATAGGGAACCTCAATCACGCCCTGCTGCCTTGTTAGCCTTGACGGATGTGCAACATAGCTGAGCTGAAATGATGGTTTGTCATAATTGGAAATAATTACGGCTCTTTTGTGGCAACGCTGTTTCATCGGAGGCTTTCATTATTAAGTTCAATACCAAGACCTTGCTTTTGTCCACTTGAGAAGTAAAATCAGCCGTGTCATAATCCACCTTATTATTGCTGCTCTTTAAAAACTACAGATTTGATGAACAAACTTCATTTCCCTAAACAGCCATTCATGGTAATATGTCAGCTGGGACACAAAGGCTGCGGTGACAAGGTGTCTCATAAAAGACCATCATATTGGACTTTTGCTGTCCATGTGAATGTGGACCAATAAATGAAGCTGGGGAATAAATCAATATCATGAATGCCCATTCATCAGATCGGGAAGGTAGCTCAGGCGGTGAAATGTCAAACTCTAATCTCTTTAATAGTCTGATATTACATTTTAATTCCAGTCTGATTCCTTCACTCTTCCGTTAATCCTGTCTGCTGATGTCTGTCATTGACTGAAGGAAGACAGTAAATAGAGAGAGGTATCAAAATAGAGTGTTAATTAAGTAGAAGGGAAAAGAAGAGTGGTGAAAAAGAGGAGGCAGAACAGTAGTGGAAGATGAGAAATGGTTGGTTTATGGAGCGTTGTGGCACGCTGCCATTTCAGGTCTGAATTTACAGTGCGAGGTTGATGGACTGTGAGAGACGGAGGGGCAATAAAGTGATGTCGATGAGAACCGAGGACAAATTGATATGATCGCAACATGTCACATTAAAGACAGGCCTGCCATCCATCAACATGATAAAAGGCCTCCTTCATTCTAACACTAGCCCCCCTGCCATTGATCTCAATGCTTCACTTAACCAGCCTCTAACCATTTATGATAACTATCATTACACAGTTATGAGATGGCGACGATCTATCGTTGCCGTGCCGTCCACAATGAAAGGATAACCCTAGCTAATTTGTTGCACTGGCAAGCTCAAATCATTGTGGGAAATTAGGTAGAAAAGAGAATACTTTCACTCAATTTCTTTCAATTATATCATGAAATAATGTGAAGCTGAAGAAAAAGGAAAGTGGGTGGAGACGATTATGAAGTGAGATTTAAAAAGATAACTTTTTCTTGCAATAATCAGTTTGGGGTTTTTTTTCAAGAGGATTGAAGGCTGATGCTTTCAGAGAGAGGAAAAACAGCATTGACAATAACACCAAACATGCTTTTAAATCAGCCTCCAGCAAATCAGTAAATCAATATCAATTAGGCTGTGAAAGAGCCCAAATGGACAACTGGCTTTGTTTTAACTAATGAAGTCTGTGGAGAATCCAATCAGTCCCCCCCATCCACACACACACACACACACACTTCCTTGTCAGTCCCACTTCTCATTACCACCATGACAGCATGAACAAAACTACAGTCAGATACACAATACTCTGCCACACGTATTGATCTTTATTCATAACTATAATTTGTCAAGATTATCTTTAAAAATCCCACATTGGCCCATGACTATAATTGATTTTCTATATGAGTATTAAGCAGTTTGATTAAATATTGATCTGCACAAACTGTGCTGAAGCATAAAGAGCAATTCATGTTCATTTCATTGTCTTGTTTAAAACATCTATACTCATAAGCTGTAGTTACTGAAAGCCAAGAAAAACACGTCAGTGCTTAAAGATCATTCCCTGTATGTTTGAGGAGGTAAAATCCTGAATTTATCACCGGATTATGTCATCTTGTTTTTCTTTTAAGTCTGAAATGACCATTTGGACATAAAGAAGCAGCTGTAGAGTGATCACTTAAAAGTGATTAGACGAAAAATATCCTTCGAGGCTGAAAACCAACTTAATTATGTAACTGACCACCAGCATACTGATCAGAGCCAGTAATCTAGATGATGAGTAGCAGCAGTAATTGTTGAGCTTAATAAGAAAAATTGTGGTTTTTATGGGAGTTTATTGGACATTGCTAATGCATTAGCAATACTTCTGATATTGGCCTTAACCCTTTAAAGGCCGAACAATGAAAGAATGGTAAGAAAAGTCCGTCTTTTAAAAATATGGGGACTGTAAATGGTCCTTTAACAAAATAAAACATATAAAATATACCCTCAGGGTGTTTTTCTTAATAAAAGCTAAGCTATGGGGAGCTCCCCATCTTCCAGTACTTTCTTCCAAGCAAAACCAACATGCTGATGACTGTAGATTCATATTTACTGTAGAGACAGACACTGAGACAGAAACTTCATCGTGTAACTTTATGCATAGGTAAAGAATGAGCAGCTCGCTCTCATTGTGTTTTCTGAATGGACGGCACATTTCTTCAAGAGACAGAAGCTGAAATGGAGCTTTACAGGCAGAAAATGATAAAAGTAGCACATCTTTATAAATATATATTTTTTTTTTTGATCACGTGTCAGTATTTTTGCACTGGTTAAAGTTATGATAAGAGGCTGACACTGAACCAAAACAGGAAATTAATAAGCTGGAAAGCCAAACAAAGAACTAAAACCTCCAATAAAGTAAAAGAAAAAATCCGTCCAGCGCTGCAAATTTCTGCTAATGTAAAACATCTGGAATAGCCAATTCATGAGCAAAAGTCGCACAGTGTTTTACACAAACTAGCACTTCTCTGAACGCGCACACACCATACCAGAAAGGAAGCGTGCAGCAATGCTCTTCAGGGTTGCCATATCATTTTAAACATCCATCAGCTCAGTAGAGATATCATATTTGCTCCTCATCTGCATACGGCACAGACAGAATGACAAACGAGGGAGAGAGAGAACGCTTTCTCCTCTTTTCCTTCATTGCATCTCCTACATGGCTGTCTTCCACCCCTCTATCTCTTTATCCCTCCCTTCTAACCTCCTAAATTGGATAACCGCGGCCAGCAGAGCGTATGTAAAACTGTGTGCACGTAATGTTGGGGTGTAATCACATCTTTAAAATGAAAAAAGGGGAAGAATCTCAGCAGGAACGATGACCACTGGACCCATATCTGACTCCCAAGTCCCCCCACTGGCAGTCTTTGTATTTCAGTGTACTCCATCACATTTCCTAACATTAAGTAATCTGCAAACTTTTCTACCTTAGACCCCCCCCCCAAAAAAAAAATGTATTCCAAAACTTTTTGTTCCCAACTCTTTAAACTTTTTAAACCACATTCTTTCATTCTGCAGCATTACTTAAATGAACATTCTGGGCAAAAGATTATGACTTTTTGTTTTCACCAGGGGCTTGTGCAACACATTAGCATTTACCATTTTACATCTCATATACTGTAAATTTATCTCCATTACTACATTTATATGGGATAGTGTTTTCCCAAAAACTTACTATGTAGCTTTGAGTCTAAAATTTCTAATATGAGTGAGTTTAATGTAATTGCCTGCCAAAGAATTGAATGCTGCAATCTCCTGAAGATCTTTAAATCTTTAAGGGTGATTACTTCCTAGACTACTTGGTGTAAACCTAATTTAAAACCAATAAAACCATCACAAATTAAGTAATAACAGCCTCGCCTTGTTCTATCAAACATAGTATCCTCCCTCTCTTTAGCTCATACTTTATTGGTTTACTCTTAAGCATCATTGCTCACCAGTTGTATCCTGCCCCAAAATCTAGTTTTAACAGAAATTACCAGCACTGGGAAAGTTAATGGGCCATTTCCGGTTGTCTTTATAGGCTATTTTTACTTATTGAGCTCATGCTAGTTGTAAATGACCCATGTGCCATCACTGCTATGCTTATTCCCTAAAAATAGACTCAGAGGTGATTTAAAGGTATCACAAGATAGACTCCCAATGGCCCAAATTGCTGCTTGTGGTGGGTTATTTTCCCAAAATGCACTATTTTTTTTGGCAGTGGGAGTCATAGCTAATGCTTGTTTATCATAAACAGTTTGTTTTTAAGATACATAGAAAGGACCTGAACATCAGGGGAAACGGTCCTGACGAAGTAAAGTGGAATAGGGATTGATGTTTGTAATGATGCTATAACTAAACAGTCTGTCAGAACACAGTAATTCCTGCTGAACAGATGGAAAATATTCACTTCACTTGATTCTGTTTGTGAAAATGTTTTCCCTTAGCCGATGCGTCACAAAATGACCTCTTTGCCTTCGCTTTCTGACAGATGTGGAACAGCTTTACAGCTGCATACTCCAGTTATCCTCCAGTCTACATTCATGTCTTCTCTTCTGTTTCCATTTGCTTTAAGAGGTGTTGCTACCGTGGCTCTAACAAGTCAGATGGATGTATAATTGTGTAATGCTAGATCAAATTTAGAAGAAGTATATTTTAAACCCAAAAACAATCAAACAGTCAAGCTCTTCTGACAGGTTTTGAAATCAGAACTTTCTTGTTCCTCCTCTCCATCTGCCTTAGAAAGACCTTTGTTTCATTTATAAACTACTGGCCCACAATTACACTTGGTGTCTACCATGACACCCGAGGCTTTGACAATACAGCAGTGACCCCTACTCCAAACACAGGATGCCTTTCACTAGGTGGAAGTGTGCAATACAAAGGGTTGTATTGGGCCATGTAGCGGGCATAGAGGAGGAACTGGGACTAGTGTGGAGCTAAGAGTAAAGAAGGATAAAAAACATGTTTCTCTTTGCCCCATTCCATGTCAAAGACATCAGAAAACACTTGAGAGTGGAAAGGCAATATCACAGAAAACTAGAACAACACTCAGGAACACACTGGTACACAAAACCATGACAATGGCTCAAAATGGTGCAACACAACAGAGAGAAGGGAGGGCAGAGGGTTTGAGAAAGAGAGAGGGATGAATGCAGTAGTATCCTCAGATCTGAAGGCAAATCCCCCTTGGTGTTCGTTCTGCTCGAGCGGCTGGCACTGACACATGAATATTTCATACTGTTGATGTTTAAATCCCATCATTTGCGATGTGGCGTTTGAGTGTGCGTGGAGATTTATTAAAATGAGGAAGAGGAGGAATGTGTGTGTGTACGTGGGTGCACATGAGAGACGTAGAGAATGCGTTGATCTATAATGCATAGTTTCAGTAAGTTCACTTGTGTTCTGGTCTATTGCATCTGTATTTCACTACTGTGAAAGAAGTGGACATACTTGTGTGTGTTTGAGTGCTTGTGCGCCTTGAAGTGCAGATTAGCACGTGTTAGCTCATCCATATGCGACTCAGGCCATGAGACACAACAACAGAGAAGTGGTATACTGTATATGCCCATGCAATACACAGACATGGCTGCCCATACACTGACACAGCTGCACTTTTAGACACTATGATTGAGAATATACTAACCTACCATCTGTCTTGGTTTTGTGCTACACTTGTTATAAGAAAATTCTCCTAGGGGGCGCATTAGAGAACTCAAAGTGGATAAAGTTGCCAAATTTGTAGGGTGTAAACAAGACAGCAAACATGACGACAACAGATGAGGTTAGCATTTGCCAGCTGTGATAAGCATATTTGTCTTTGTGTAGCGGCAAAGATACATTGCAAAGATGAGGGAAATTTTAGATGAGGCCAAAAAGCTTGAATTAGACACTTTCTGTTTTACAGCGGTCAACCTTTATATCCGGTAAAATTAATCCCAACACTGTTCCTACTTTTACTTGCATATTACAAACACAAAATATTATTATTAAAAAGGAAATGTATGGGCCTTCAATGCCACCTGAGGGCCAGAAGTTCATGAGTATCCAGTGTTGACCTTTGCTTTTGTCCCATCCATACAGAGATTGCTCCAAATTCTTACATTTTTTTGATGATATTATATGGCGAGATCTTCAGTCTTCACAATTTAATGGTGAGGAGCTTTTTTCTGAAAATATTCTACAGTATTTAGATGTACCTGTAGTTAGTCGCATATCGGTGAACCTTTGCCCATCTTTACGCCTGAGAGGCTCTGCCGCACTGAACTGCTCATTTCAGTCATGTCACTGACCTATTGCCCATAAACTTAATTAGTTATCAAATGCTGCTCCAGATGTTTTTGCCAATTACTTTTCACAACTTTTGTTGTTCCGGTTCCAAACTTTTAGAGATGTCATGCTGCTATCATATTCAAAATAAGCTAATGTTTTCCGTAAAATGTCTCAGTTTTAACACCTATGTTGTTTATGTTTTAATGGGAGTAAAATGTGAGTTTATGAGATTTTTAAATCACTGAATTAAGCTTTTTATTTAAAGTTAACACAGCATTCCAACGTTTTTAAAACTGGGGTTGTAATTTCGTTGTTTTCTTGCTTTCCCATTTATCCCATTGTTTTTTTCCTGCCACTCACACCCAGCTGTCATCTCTTAATCCAGTTTCTGTTGTTCACTGACAGATTGTATTACTTTCTTTTCCAGCTGTTTATCCTTTTTCCTTACTGTGTTTAGGAAGTCATCGTGCCACTATTTTTTTTATTTTTTTTTTTTTTTTTGCCTGTGCCACTGGTTCTTACACCTTTTCCTTTTCTTTTGGAAAAGTTTTTTGTTTTTGGATCCTGTGTTTTTCCTGCTTCCACGTGGACTGTGCTTGACCTGACTGCCTGTTTAGTAAACCTTGCCATTTAACTTTTACCTAGGGGTGTCCTGGAGTTGGATCGCAACACCAACATCACAAATATACAAATACAATCTATTTTGCTGATATCAACAGTAATTTAGTCAATGTGCTGAGAGACAGCGAATAATTGAGTTTAGTCAGTAATTGTTTCTATGAACCCGATTATTTTACTCACACTGAAAAGTAAAAACTGAAAACGACAGAGAAAGGTTATTTATGAGGCTGTATAGCCATGGGGTCAACTCTCTTTTAACACCTGTTTTTGAACTCGTTTTAATAGCTGCAAACAGGAACTATTAAAACAAACTCAATATAGTTCGATTTGGATATTTTTTTTATTTTTAAGAACCTGTCAAAGCCAGCAGCTCAGTTCAAGTAGCTAATAGAAAAATGCTACCAATAATGTCATTGTAATCACTTTAAAGCTAGTTTTGAGGTTTCATTTAATACCTACCTCGTTGTTTATCTTATTTATCTCATTTTAGTTGAATCACTTGCACTCTGTCTACCAATTAGAGAATCAATTTGATTTTATTAGTAGATTATGGTCTTATTAATGGAACAATTTATCTTTCCACTGTGTCCGTGTGCTTCAGACTGCATTAGAGCCACTCAGTACAGAACAGAGCGCCAATTCATCCCTCAGGCTCTCTTCAGGTCTCCTTTTCCTTTTTTCATTTTAAAGGTAAGCCACATGATCAAACCTGGACTTTCCACTCTGACTTCCAAATGCACAATTTCCCAGCTAATAGAGTGTACTCAGAAATGACTAATCGAATTGGAGCTACCTGGAAAATTAATTTACTATTATGTTCTTCCAAAATTATAACAGGGAGGGCCGGCAACCTTGTGTAGTACCGCCGCAGGGGAAAGTAAACAATTAGGGACTCGGTGACTAATGAATTCTGTGATTAACTAGTGTGTCAGAAGTAAATCTCTACAAGACTGACACACATGTGCAAGCACGTATATGCAAACGGTTACACACTCGAAGTGAGGCACCCTTATCTATACGCAGCATTCATGGTTGAAGTGAAATATTCCACACCTCTTCTAAATTCCTTTTTTCCCCCCAACTGCAAACATTCTTACCCTGCATGGTTAAGTGAAATAGCTGGCATATCCACTAACAGATTGAAGCTGATAGCATGTGTAAGCTCTCGTACTGTGTGCGTTTACGTGGAGAGTTAGAATCAGTGTGCGCGAGAACGTGTGTGGTGAGATAAGGCCGAGCTGGTTTGTGTTACAGTGGCAGATAAAGAAAGAGATTGGTGGAGGAAAGATAGAGAAGCGCTATGGAGGGACGGCACCTAGGTGGCAACACACATGCTTATACCCACACAAGTGTAGCAACTACTTTTACAGATTTTTACCATGTGAACAAAAAGCTTTGAGGATACACCCTTCTATCTGCAAGTCTGTTACACACTAAACCCAATGGACCATGTCCCATCTGGGGAGTGGGTAATGACAAACATAGAAGGAACATTAGGATTAGATAAGAGTATGCATGTGTTTGTGTGTCTGTGTGTGAGTGTGTGTGTGTGTGTGTGTGTGTGTGTTAGTGCATCAAAAGCCCACAGCGAAGGCTTCAGGCTTAACTGAAGGTTGCAGCCGCATGGTGACAGATAGAAAAAGACAGAGGAGACAAGTTGTGTTTTGCTCTTTGCATTTGTGTGTGTGTGAGGGAGTCCCACAGCGGTGTAATGACTCCCAATGGGAGCAAGACCTGGGGCTGAGTCTCCCCTTCTGACTCCCCCTTGTCAAATGTGAGGAGGGATGAAGGAGGAGGAGGTAGAAGAGTGCTAGCGGTGAAAGAGAAGACGACAGCGGCGACAGCTGCCAGCTCCTCAGGACAGTAATTGGTTGGCTGAGAGAATATAGAGGGAGTAGAACACACACACACACACACACACACACACACACACACACACACACTCACTCACACACACACACACACACACACACACACACACACACAAACGCATGCACTTAGGGCAATGCCAAAGCCAATCCCCAAAATTGACAGTGGCACCCTGAGATGGTCATTATCCACATCCCACCTGGCATCAAACTACCCAACCCTCATACCCACAAGGGTCTCCTGGTAGCAAAAAGCAGAGCTTTCAGGGGGAGGAGAAAAGGGTGAGGAGGGTGAGGTCGGCATATTCAGCATGACACCTCCAGTCACATCTCAGTAAACAAGCTATCGGACCCTCTCCTCCCCCAACACCCAAAAACCCAGAGCATGAGTGACAGGTCCAAATCACATGTGACAGCTTGATGGACAGCTGGGTATGGGCAAAGGGAGGTAGGGAAATATGAAAAATAATAAGCTGTAATATTAACCAAGAACGGAGAGGAAGGGAAGGGGAGGAGGGGAAAAGGAAAAGGGTTGATGAGATGAGGGTGGCAGGAGTGACTGCTGTGTATGCAGCTCTGCACTGAAGCCATATTTTCTCTGACTGACGTGTAACTTTCTTTACTGTCCTCAGCCATACACAGATTTCATTGTCAGGATTTTAAATGAGAAACATTTATGAGATCCCTCAGTCCAATAAAAAGACTAAGCTTTAAAAGTGCAATGTTATAAAGAATTATTTATGTAGTTTAACATTCTTTTTGACAAGCTATGCAGAAATTAAATAAATAAAACTTCCTGTAATTAGTGATTCTGGGACAGCCTGGTATAAACCCATGAACCTGGGCACTCACAGCATGATACCCAGTCACATTTGCCTCACTAAGGTATGAAAACCACACAACCTGACCAGAGACAGACAGGAAATGGTGTCAAACCTGCATAGTTTCACCACATTGTTGATAGTTGGCTTCTGGTAAATAACATTCTAGAAAAACAAACGAGACACAGGACTGCAGGACAGTCATAAAACTCTATTATGATTGCAGTAGTTATTTAAATAATTCTATTCGACACTCTCTGAGCATATTATATTATATTATTAGAATATTTATACACTGTGAGACAAAACAAAAATTTTCCGGTTAAAACCAGACTTTTAAAATAAATACAAACATTTAAGTCAGACTAAATCTGACTTACAAAACATATTAACATGTAAGCCAGACTAAAATATAGTTTAGTAAAGATACATGTAAACATATAAGTCTGATTAAAACTAGACATTTAAAATACATAGGCATCTTTGTCTGACTAAAGCCACATTATTAAAACAGTCATAAACATGCACTGTAAGTCCAGCTAAACCAGAAATTTAAAATACATGTAAACATGTAAGTCTGATTAAAACTAGCCTTTTAAAATACATGTAAACATGTAAGTCTGATTAAAACTAGCCTTTTAAAATACATGTAAACATGTAGGTCTGATTAAAACTAGCCTTTTAAAATACATGTAAACATGTAAGTCTGATTAAAACTAGCCTTTTAAAATACATGTAAACATGTAAGTCTGATTAAAACTAGCCTTTTAAAATACATGTAAACATGTAAGTCTGATTAAAACTAGACTTTTAAAATACATGTAAACATGTAAGTCTGATTAAAACTAGCCATTTAAAAGACATGTAAACATGTAAGTCTGATTAAAACTAGCCTTTTAAAATACATGTAAACATGTAAGTCTGATTAAAACTAGCCTTTTAAAATACATGTAAACATGTAAGTCTGATTAAAACTAGACTTTCAAAATACATGTAAACATGTAAGTCTGATTAAAACTAGACTTTCAAAATACATGTAAACATGTACAACTACCACTATAAAGCTTGGGATCACTTTTCTACTGGATTTAATTGGAAAGAGATCCCAAACTTTTGAGTGGTAGTGTGAATCTGATAATAACTAGACTTTTAAGACACATAAGCATGTTGGTCTGACTAAAATCACATTATTAAAACATTATTAGGATTTCATAAACATGAAAGTCTGATTGAAACTAAGCTTAAAATACATTTAAAAATCTAAGTCCTAAAACTAAAACAAGACATAAGCACGCCAGGGTGACTAAAATTTTTTAAAAATAGACAAACATATAAGTCGGACTAAAGCCAAACATGTAAATGCAACTAAAATCAGTCTTTTAAACAAGATGTGCCCATGTTAGTTTAAAGATTTTATCAAACACTTTTACTTTTTTTTTCTTTCTCTTATTGAACAAACACACCCAGATAATGCAGCTGTGAGTGGAATTACTCCTGCATGTGTAGATTTAATTTAAAATGGATGCTTCACAATTCCAGTTGGTTCTAGTCTTTGACCCGGAAGAAAAGCAGTACACAGATGGGGAACAAGCCAGTAACAACAGAATAAACACAACCAATAATGTGCATCTCATATGCATAAAATCACCACCAGTTTAACGGTTTTATTCAGAATGTGATAATTCAACCAGAGAAAAAGTCTCATATTAACAAGCTGAAGGGGGCACAGCGCCACCAATTACAACAGGGTCGTACTTCTGTCGATGAATCAATTCCCCATATGTCTGTTTAAAAATGTTCTGAATTTTTCAGAAAGCTGAAAAGCTATCTGCTTTGGTAATTCATCTGTATTATTTTTCTTTTGTTAAAAAATATTTTAAAATTCCAGAGAAAACGCCTTAATAGTATTTATTTATTAGAAAGGATGGTCATTTTAGGTTGCTTAACAGATTAAAACAAACAACATTTATCTTCCATCGGTGACCTCTGAAAGGATCTATTTCAACCAAAAATATAAACCTCACCAAGTATTTTTGCTGTCCAAAACAAACCAAACACCTTGAAAGTCAGAACATACAGTATAGTCCTTGACAGGACTGCAGCGATGGAGTCATTTGCTACAATTCCATATTAAGTCCCAAATGCATGTACTTTCCATGCCCTGAAAATCCAAAATGTAATGCCAACACTTGGGCTGCAACTAATGACTATTCTGATAGTTGATTAGTCACTATTAAAACAACTAGTCGACAAATTGGATTATGTATCTCATAAGTATTAAATGTCTCTTATTTCATTTTCAGCTTTTAAATCTTGCATGAGGTTATGTAAGTCCGACATGCCTCCTCTTTAAATGTTCGAGCATTGCAGACGTACTGTCTCAGACTTTTGACGTCCTCTGCCACCGTTTTGTTCCCTGGTCAGCCGCCATATTCTTTCTCTGGAGAACTTTATTGGGCATGTACAAGTCTCAGCAGAGATAGAAAAAAAAGACAATGTCTCACTCTGTAGTTTTTCTTTTTTTTTTTTCTTTTTTTGCAACAATAGTCAACGGTAAAATTCGTTGTCAACTATTTTCATTGTCAACTATTGTCACATAATTGTTGCAGCCCTAGCCAACACACAGGTCATCAACATCCTCTAGCTGTGGTTTCAGGTTGTATGGAAACATGAGGACATGAAGGATAGATGGAAATGTGTTTAAACAATTGTTTGGTTTTGTCTATCATGAGCAATATGTCATCTTTGATCCATAACTAAGTCTGGTGATGTGATGGTAAATAAATTGTTTCTTTAATATTACTGAGATTACAATCAGAGTTTTATATTCATTATAAAATATATCAATCATCACATTATCATCAATCATCTGTCTCGCAGAGGATGGACAATATGAATATCCCATAACATATTCTAATTGAACTGACATCAGTCAAATGCTTAACAAATCCCTGGAAAAAGGAAATGTCCCTGTATGAAGAACAGTTGATGGCAGAGAAAGGAAGAAGCAACAAAAGGCAGTGGCGACAGAGGGGTTAAAAACGTGAGAAGAGGAGAGAAGAACAGAATTCAATATATTTTTAATCTAGCGGATGTAATCAGATTATGTGTCTGCCAGGAGCGACGTATTTCATAAGGAATAACCAGTTTCGGGGAGGGAGGGAGAAGTGGAGTGGCGAGGAGGAGCGGTGGAGACGGGCACTTTGGCTGGCCGATCTACATCGACACTGACAGATTCTAATAAATGCGCTGGGAGGCGCCCGGAGAAACACAATGCCGTGTAATCATTTTATCATGACAAACCGGAATTCCAATGCTGTCCCATGTGAGCCGAGCTGGGGGGAAAATTGAATTAACTGTGAATTGCTCATGCTTGGGGAATGGGGAAGAAAAAGAAGCGGGATATGGGGAAGAGAATAGATGGCGGGAATATAGAAGAAGAGACAGGAAAGAGGAGGATTTTGGCCTGCTTTAGTTTTGGCAGATTTTTCTGGTCTCTCTGGGCCAAGATACAGTAGTAGCGGTTTAAAAGTTCCCCTGTTTCCATGATGGGTCCTTGACTGGTTCTTGACTGGTCCTTGACTGGTCCTTGACTGATCCTTGGCCGATCCTTCACAGGTCTGTGGGGGTAATGTAATCCCCCGCAATGACGTCGTCAGCGAGGCTCTGCCCCTAAGCAGCCCAAGTAAAAAAACAGCTGCAATCCCTCTTTTGTCCACGGGGAGGAGCAGTGATTTGATCTTGCTGCTCTCTAAACAGTTTATAATGAGCTGTGTCGCTCATTTGTTGCATTTTTGCCAACATTTAAAAAATGATTTGATTTGAAAATGGCGTCAAATAAATGTATCAAAAAAGCCGACATGTGTAGCTAATGGTGTTATGAGGCAAAGCACAACCTCCTCAAGTCGGCTAAGTGGTGAATGTCACTAGCAGCGAGCTTTCTAAACATCCCGAGGAGCGCTGCCAGCGGTCATTTGACTGCAACGTAAGTTATTCACAGTGGGGGTTGATACAGCTGCTGCATAACTGAATATTGACAAAATCATAACGTAATATCGGCAGGTAAAAATAACATAATACTGATAATGTGTAAAGCAGGGATCACAAAAGTCCGGACCCAGCCCAACCTATATTCTGAATTAGGCCTCAAAGTGCTATTATCCTAAGTAGATAAGTAAATAAATGGTTTATACTGTGAAATGAAGTGTCCCTGGATTTTATTCATAGCGATCTAGTGATAAAACGTGATAAAACGTCATACAACTGTGTCTCAGCGGTGGGACAGCTGCCTGCCCGCTGTCTGAAGCAGGCCCATGCGCAAAGGCTGGTAGGAATGACAGGAACCAGCAGCCTATCATCACACAGGGTTTGTGATCTTACAGCCAATCAGAAGCAGAGTAGGGCGGCCATTTATTACAACTCCATAGCCGTGATATACGACAGTTTGGCTGAGAAAGAGTCTCCCTGAGCGGCTCTGTGGAAGTTTAGACGTGCTAAACTGCTCGTAAATATTGATGTGTTTACTTTTCCAAACAAGTAAGCAGGTAAAACTATAGACAACAACTATATAATAAAAGTCCTAAAATACCAGGTTCAGCCGTTTAGTTTTTAATACACTATAAGCATGGTAGCATGACTGGCGGTCATCAAAAGACCGCTGGCGACGCTTCCAGTGTTTAACACTAGAAAACCCAGAGATTTCTTATCCCTCTACCATGCCCAGAGTACAACCAAAAGGCTGCCCGGTTTGAAATTAACAATTCAATGGCCAACAATTAGCACCTTTACATTTGTAAACACAGCCATTACCTGCCCTTAGCTGTTCAAGCATACTCCTTGGGGGGAGGAGTGTGCTTGAAAAGAGCCTTGTGGACTGTGCTGTATAGTTTCACTCACCACAAACGGTATTTGTGCTTTTGACCATTTCTCACATTTTCATGTACCCTTTATTGAGCATTGGTCATGTGAGTTTTCATCGTCATCACACTATTGTACGCCCAGCTTGCTTTCAAGTGAGAGATTATCACGTTTCTGTTTCCACAAAGGCAAGAAGGAAAGCATAATCAAGTATTTCAAATGAGAGATAATTACATTCCTTTTGACCTGGGAACAGAAAAGCAAAATCAATTTAATGTTCCTCACTTCCTAATATGGTGCAACAAGGTTCACAGTCCTCAATGTTTTTAGTAAAAAAAAAAAAAATTAAAAAACACCTTACTAACAGGGTGGAATGGAACATAACAGAGTGGAACAGAATATAACAGGGTGGAAAATATTTGTTCCCAATTCCAAATAAAAACGCTTCAATGGCCAGATGATCAGCAATGAATAAAGATATTTCTACAGTGATCCAGATTTTTTGTTTGTTGTTTTTTTTGTTTTACATTTTAGATTTTGTAAGAGATGGGTGTGTTTTAACAACAGCAGTTTTATCCGTGACTTTAATCGATAATTATTATCATTATCCAGTGTATAAAAATGTTGGTGTAAAAACGCCAAAGATAGATAAGCATGATGCTGAACTTCGTGGTCTTAGCTCCTGGTTTGGTGTGTCTTGTTCTGTTTATTATCATTCTGAAAGGTATACCAAGTTGTGGGCTGCATATATGCAGCCCACAACTTGAACAAAGGCTAAATTCCTCAACATTCGCACTTGCTCCATAAAATTACCATCTCCAAGGCTCCTCCACCACCACTTTGACTATGGATTGATAAGTAAATGAGCCGCAGTTTTGTAATTGTTGCATTGTCAAAACAGTTCTGTTAGTGTTGTCACACAAAATTCAGTAGACTAGTTGGTTCCTATAGTGAATTTACATGTTATTACAAAAATACACAATAATAAAATAGGCAAGTGGCAAGATTAGAATAATGTTATAAGTTCTGCGCAAAGACTCCTTTTTCATTTTCCAAAACAAAACTGACATAAACAATCTTGAAAAAAATGTGCACGTAGGCTATGAGGAAAGAATGAATGCAATGAAGTAGGGACTGGTTGAATAAACACGGTTTAACTGGACGCCTAAGCGAGCGCGTTGCAGGATGGCTCCAGATTTTATTGTCAAATGGTTCCAGGTCAACCAAGTCCGAACTGCTTAGAGCAGAGTCCTGCACGGTTCCGTTTTGCTACGCATACCTGCTCTAACCCGTTAGAATGACTCCCGAACCCGACTCGTCACCAATGTATTTATTCCATTTAAATCCGAACCAGACTGATGTTTAACCCGCGACCCGAGCCATTAACGCATCATTGCCATGCTGCACCGCTTCTTTTCCATTATTATAGCCTATTGTTGTTTTATCATTGTGTTAATCTAAAACACATAGATAGCCTATGAATGTTTATTTTAAGCTTGCTCAACATTTTTAAAACAGCTTTATATTCCTCTGACTGAACCATTTCAGAGTGAAGACTAAACCAGACCAGTGTGTTTTATTTTGCCACTGAGATTTATAATAGGCTACTCGGAGATTGCTGTGCTTTAACAAAATGTAATCCACCTTTCCTGGCAGCAGCTGTGTTCTCCGTTCCTGAACTACAAATCCGGCGGCAGAAAACTCTGCTGCGCAAATACCAGCGTAAAATAAACTTTCATATATTTTCTCTGTGTTGTTGTAGTATATTCAGATGATAAAACAACAATATAATAAAAAAGAAGACTTGGAAGGAGGAACAGCGGTGCAGTAGGCTATGGCACACGTTAACGTTAAAAAGCACACTGCTTGTTGTAAATACTTGGTTTATGCTTTAAGAGGTAAATATTTTGGTTAACATGTTGAAGAAATATCGTTGTTTCTTTTTTCATCTCTTGCTATGCTATTGAATTTGGCAACATTAACATGGAAATTCACTGCATTAGGACCGACTAGCCTACTGAATTTCTGGTAGCATGACAACACAAACTGGACTCGTTTGACCACTCTTACCCAATGTGCAACAATCACAAAACTGGGTCACTTGTTCAGCTGCCTCATTGCGGCTCATTTACGTATCAATCCACAGTCAAAGTGGTGGTGGAGGAGCCTAAGAGATGGTAATTTTCTGGAGCAAGTGCGAATGTTGAAGAAGGCGCATGTTCAAGTTGGGGGCTGCATACAGTACCTTTTGGAATGGTAATCAGAGCGTGTCGGGGAATAGCCCACCTGGAGGGGTGACGTAATCGGGATTCCCGGCGAGCAGGAAGTCGCAGCACAGCGAGTGTTGGATGTCCCCCCGCGATTAGACACATTGAAGTGGAAGAAATTATCTCCGATCCTGCGTGGGGCTTTTATCTGTCGACCTGTCTTCTTATTGAGGTGAAATAAATAATATGAGAATAAAATAACCCTTCCTAGCTACCTCAAACAGATTCTGTGTTGCTTGATCCAAATCTGATTTGTCTATGTTAATAATGCTAATATTAAAAGATTAATCAGTATGATAAATACATCCTATTGAGAATAGAGCTAGGGGCTGTGATCCAGTATTTGAAAGGTTTTATTAACCTACTAGCATTCATTTCTGAATAAAACAATTGGCAGCGCACAAGCATGTTACAATTTCACATTCCACGTCAAACGATGATTATGTATTAAGTTTTATGCATTTTTATGAATTGTGACTGGCCATCAGAGGTGCTTTGAGTGGCGCCTCTGCCGGTCAGTGTAAATTCAGATAAAATCTGACAGACTACGGGCGATGAGAAGTCTGTGACAGAAGCGCCATCTTCTGGGTCTACCCTATATTACAAGGAATGGGTGGAGTTTGATTAAAACATCGACACTCCCAGGAGAAGGAGGGGGCCTCTCTGGCGGCTGGAAGTTGGAAGGCAGCTGGCTGGAACTGGAATGGAACTGGGCTGGAAGCCGGCAGGTATTCGGCTGGCTTTCAGCTTGGATGGGAACTTTTAAACCGCTACTACTGTAGTTTCAGAGAGGAGGTTTGGTTTCAGCAGCTGTTTGCTAACAACGCTAACTCACAGATCCAATACTGATGAACTCAAGCGCTGCGTGACTGTATGGAAAACACATTACGCACTGGTTAAATGAGACACAAATGTCCTCAAGAGTCAGAGGGCCAGGATCATTACAAAACAATCCCACATATCTGCTGACACGTTAGACCACATTTGTGGTTCAGCTTCCACAAACTTCTATGTGGTGCTGCTTCTACAAGCTACATTTCCCCCCTGAATGACAAGAATAATGAGGATTTGGAACAGAGTGGCACTTAAGCAACCACAGGGGCCAAAGTTATCTTAGTGGTTATGCCAAATTATTCCTTTCAGCCGCCACTCAAATGACTTTTCAGCAGCACTGGTGCAGCAACCAGTTACATTAAAGCTGGAAGTTTGAGTTTCTACAATCTGTTAGTCTGTTATTAGTGGAAGTAGTTACTTAAAAAAGACTCAAAAGTTTCTGTAGCTTTAAGAACTAATGGTGCACATGTGAGCATCCTCATCCTGTGCAGTGCAATCAAAACCGTCAGTCACTTAACCGGTGAAATGCAAACCATGGTTTAAAGTTGACCCCCACCCCTGTAGAAGTTGTGATGTAATACAAGACTCCCTGCACTCCTCCCAGGTTTGGAACGGTCCTGTTCAGACCACTTTCACATGAAGCACTTGTCACTGACTAGCGACCCAGTCTGCTGTGTTTGAATTTTCCCAAACAAATGGTGCAGAACTGGTGGCTAGCAGCTGGAAAACTTAGTGGTATGGCAGCATGTGTCATAGTTCAGGTCATTTGTGAGGAATCTTGTCCTTTGGATTCCTCAGAATGTTCCAGTTGAACAAAAATATGATTTCATGAAAATGAAACGCATTCTCTGTCAGACTCAAAGCCTAAAAACCGCTGTTCAGCCGTGAGGTCAAAGCTGTAGACAAAAGTAATGGACCTCAAGGGTGAAGCTGGATCAGTTTGACAAAGAATTTTATGTAATTTTATGTGAAATCACAAATGCACATCTGCAAGTTATCAGAAAGAAATTTCCAGAGGAATTTCAAGTGGTGATGTAGCATTGAGTGTTGCATTGCTACACAGGATAACTTCTTCAAAGTGACAGCACACATTTCAAATGAATCAAGTTAAATATGGTAAAGTCGGACAATGATGTTTATAAGATTTTAAATGTAAAGTCATGTCATTGTTTTGATTACTCTCCTTGCTCTGC
This sequence comes from Melanotaenia boesemani, assembly GCF_017639745.1. Lineage (NCBI taxonomy): Eukaryota > Metazoa > Chordata > Actinopteri > Atheriniformes > Melanotaeniidae > Melanotaenia > Melanotaenia boesemani. Next base: position 8,913,726 of record NC_055704.1, read on the forward strand.
TTTCGCCTTGTAATTGTGAGCAAACGTTTCTTCCTAGAGGGTCACCATGGCAGTACGATCACTTGCTTTTCTTCTTTCACCACTGCAGAACAGCTGCAGGCTGATTTCAGCTGTGAGCTCTGAATGTAAACTAACTTTCTTAGTCATTCCACATGTAAACATGACTGAAGTCATTAAGTGACACAGTTAAGCTGTTGCCACAAAAAACAAAACATTAAAACCTGAAGGACTGTTTATGAATTTATATGTCTTTGGAAACTACTTGAAAACAAGTGACCTCATGATGTAAGTTCTGAAATATAATGGTGTTTAACACTGTTAAATATCTTTCCTGGTAAAAAGGTAACCATAATCATCCAATCCCAAATCCAAAAAAGTTGGAATGCTGTGTAGAATGTAAATAAAATCCAAATGCAATGATGTGCGAATCACACAAACTCATTTTTTAATCTCAATAGAACATCAGATGTTAAAAATGTGTCATTTTGCCATGTCATGGAAAATATTTGCTCATTTAGAATCTGAGGGCAGCAACATATCTAGAAATTTTGCAACAGGAGCAGTGAAAGTCTGGAAAAGCAACTGGCACAAATCAAAAACTGGAGGAGGATTGGATAACCAATAAGGTTAAATGGCAGCAGGTCAATAACATGACTGCGTATAAAAAGGAGCATTTCAGAGAGGCAGAGTCTCTTAGATGAAGAGATGGACAGAGGTTCACCTATCTGTTAAAAACAATTTTTAAAAATTGTGGAACAAATTCAGAAAAATGTTTCTCAACATAAAATTGGGTAGACTAAAGATCCCACCATTTACCAGCAAAAGATACAGAGAATCAGGAGGAATCTCTGTGCGCATGAGAGAAATCTGAACGGCAAAACTGGATGCTGGTGATCTTATGGTCCTCAGGCAACATCATGCAAAGAAGAAGCCATATGTGAACATGATTCAGACACTCAGTCATCTTCTCTGGAATTAAGTTCAGAGAAGAGAAGAGGAACAGTAAAGCAGCGGACAATTCAAAGCCTGCATCTCTGATGGAATGGGGTTGCATTAGAGTGGCTGTGCAGAAGAAGAGTCCGGGTGCTGAACTGACCTGCCTGTAGTTTAAACCTTCAACAAACAGAAAACATTTGGAGGATCATAAAATGAAAAATCTGGCAATGAAGACCCAGGACTGTTGAGCAGCAAGAACCCTGCATCAGACCATAAAGGGTCAACATTCCTCTAAAACGGCTTCATGCTACACAACGGTAAAAATCCTCCAGTTCCAACATGTTTTCCATGTGTTGCTGCCATACAGTTCATATTGAACTAATATTTTTTTTTGTGAAATTTTAAAATTTCTAAAGTTTTAATATATAAGTTCTGTTGGGAGTATGAGATTTATGAATCATTGCATTCTACTTTACTGACATTTTACACAGTGTCAAAACTTTCTTGGGAAAGTGTTTTTTCGTAAATATCTAAAAAAAACATACAAATATACATTGTGAATTATTACTTCTAAAATAATGCACTGTCCAGGACACAACCTGTTAGCAAGTTTGAAGTTAGCTGGTAAAAGCCAAAAAATTATAACATCTTCAATACCAGTTAAGTTACATTATTGAGGATTAGTTACCAAAACCTGCAGATATTATTCAACCTTCACAAAAACATGGACGAGTTGCAAAGCTTATGTTGTGATATGCAAATTTGCTTGTATTTTCAGAAAGCTACCTACCTGTATAGGTATTAACAAGCTCTCGTTCACTTACTTTAACACAGTCAGACAGCATTTGCATGAAACACTCTATCCAAAGAGTTGTGTCAGTAAGGTTGACTAATTCATTAAGAAATCCTGAATTTTCTCAGCACATTTCTTTAAATTCTTAACTTCTCATCTGGAAGTTCAGAGAATGTTTCCGCTCTGATGGAATTTGCTCATTTTTTCTCTCTCCGTGGAGGCATTTGTTCCTCTTGAGAGTAGAAGTAGACTATCACACTCACAGAAAGGGAACAGAATCTGCCCTGCTGCTGCCTGTGACTTTAGATTATGGCCTGTCAGGGTTCCGGGGTCGCTACGGATACAGCCCAGATGCTACAGCTATGCAGCAGCATGTCGCTGTGGAAACAGGAGGTGTTGACTGCTGAGAGATAAGGGGCTCGATTCTTTCCCCCTGCTGAACACATCCCAGAAAGGCAAGAATATGAGACTGAAGAAGAAAAACATACTCAGAAATATCCATGTGGGCATGTGTAATACATGTAAATAAGATTTTTTCTCGAAACCGTACACCCCCGCTTTCTGTTTTTTCTCTCCCTCAGCCGCCACTCAATTGCTCCTTAATCATTATTATCATGGCTATGACCCTGGCCAATGAGGAAGCAGGAGAGATTTGCATAACTAGCCCCACTTGGTGGACAAGTCCCACTCCAGACCTTATGAGAGTGTCTCTAGTGGGCTTGCTCAATTTTACATATAGGACACTGTGTACAGTTAGATAATGACAGCTTAGAGGGGGGCACAATTGTAAGGTTTTGCTTATTATAAGCAACTTTGGACTTGTCTGACTGTAAAGTTTCTTTCAATAATGATTATTCAGCAGCTAGAGTCTTGGATTTTTAATAGGCTTCCCCTCCATATGATACCTGTCTTTCTTCACTATATCTGCTGAAGAAAGTAAAAATTTGATAGCTTTGCTTCTCATAGCTGGATTTGTCATACTTCTGCTTTAACCATCCCTTTCCTTCCTGACATATCCGGGTAAAAACTGCATTTTTGGAGCCTGTGGCTACTTTGCTAACAATACCTGAAACTTATAAAGTGGATTAAAAGACAGGGTTAAACCTAAAATGGAAATGCTGTTAAGGCAGTGTGTATATTCTTACATACTTTTGTCCATGTAATGCAGATTTCTGTTTCTATTCCCTCATATTTTGGGGAAACACACTTTGTACTCCACTACACTTTATTTTTTTAGCTTTACTTAATTAGCATTTTGTATAATTTGCATAAAATATAACCAATAAATTGGATTATAAATCAACCAACCCAAAAGTATGTAAAGAAATTATATTTGGGTTACACATCACATTAAAGTAATCTAGACATAACCAAATCAATTATTCTACATGATCCTAAAGTTGGCTGTTCTACCAAATAAATTCCTTTCACTTGAATTATAATTTGGTTTACCTTTATAAGGCTTGCAGTCACTTAAGTAGGACATTGAATACTGGAAAGGTAATTTCGATTGTGACAGAGTGTTCTCATGTGTTAATATTCTAGTCTTAATTTAAGTTTGCTGTCTCCAATAAAAACCTTTTTGGTCTTAATGACTTGATCTTGGAAATGTATTGGTTTTAACTTGTTTAATTCTACTAAAATGGTCTAAAAAGCCCATACATATCACCTGTGATATTTAGATTTTATACTCTTTTAGAAGAAATGAGCCTTAAAGAGATTCTTGAAAGTAGAGAGGGACGCCCCAGCTCTGATAGCACTTGTTAGCCTGTCCCAGCATTGTGACACCAGAAATAAGAACAGTGGTCATGACGAGGTGCAAGCCTGGATTCAGAGCCAGATGTTACTGTGAGCTGCATTAGTTACTTTAATTAATTCAGACAGCTATGTGTAGCCAGTGAAAGGCAATGAGTAGTGGAGTGGCCTGTCCTTATCGTTTCTTCAAAAACTAAACGCAGTATGCCAGTAGATAACTGTGGGAGAAAAAAAGGTGAGAAGTAACCAGTAATTTTTTGTTTTGTTTTGTTTTGTTTTATACGGTTAAGTTCAAAGCAACATGAGCACAGACAGACAGATGGTAACCCATCATGACACTTCACTGTGGAGATAGTTAGAGTGCCACTTTTCATGTTGACAATATGTTCAGATGGCTGATTTCTAAGACCAGATTCAAGAAGATAGTCTATACAGTAAAAAGAAAGGGCCCAAGCATTGAGTCTTGAAAGAACATTTAGTGAGGTAGGATTCCAACCAAAAGTATGCAATGTCTTAGCTCATTTAGAGTACAGATTAAAACAGTTTACCACACAAAAACTGCAGAGAAGGCTAGCAAGATATCTATGCCAAAGTCCATTTGCATTATTAATACCAAAGGTATCTCGTTATCCTCATTAGTCTGTTACACTTTTCTGTCTGGATTCTGGTATTAATATACTAAGTCTGTGACAAATTAATTATGTGGACAAATGGTGAAAGAGTGTTGACATATTTACAAAGACAGATTTGCTTTGCATTTGACAAAGTCTACTTTCAAGCGGGATGTCATGTAATTAGAAAACATTTGAAATTTGTAAGAAGAATGAAAGTAGGTGGAACAATAATTGTTAGCATTAAGTCTAATAATCTATTTTTGCAGTACATGGAGTTTCATCAGTGGAAATGTTATCAGGGTGTTAGTGATCAAGATGAAAGTTACATTCATTCCCGAGGTTTAATATAAGTCAAAATGAAGTAAATATACAGGATGCATGACAATACAGATGTTGTGCATCTAAGAACATCAAGTATGCAAGGTGCAAAAAGAAAGAAAGGAAGTTAACAGGAGTCAGTATTCATTACATTTTAATACACCTTGTGGCTAATTCACTATGAAGAAGAAATTGATTATTATGCACATCTATTGTTTCATCTTTTCCTGTCATTTTCAAGTAAGACAAACCACAATATGGAGTGATGTTTTTGTGGTGTTGCAGGGAATCATTTCAGCAACAGCTCTTGGCTGTAATTGTCACTCTGTCACTCATTTTACAGAAGTAGTTCCCCTGACATTTATTGCATAACAATTTAATTGACAAAAACCGTTTCTGCCTCCAGCAACACTGTTTTAAGAATACTGAGCAAGTTTTATAAAACTTTCAGGCTCTCTAATCTTACACTTAAACTAAATTTAAACTCCTATAAGAGAGTTTGGAAGAAAAGGAAGCCATTTTTACTGCAGGTAAAAAGACAAATGACTGTGGAGCAGGCAAAAGCAAGAGTGATTACAGAGTTAAAAACCTTATTTCAATCTTGACAGATTAGTCTTAAAGCAAGCAGTACAGAGAAGAAGAAGAAAGTTTGCATTAAAGAATGCACAGAGGATGATAGAGTGATTAGTAATAACACTGAAGACCTCTAGACTGAGTGGCCTGAAACTCAAGGGATGTCAGCTTTCATCACACCCACATAAACACACTCAGGGTGAAGCACCTCTCATCTGAACCTCCTGAACCCTTATCCTGACTAAAACTTTCTTTATTCTACATCTCATGCTCTGGGTTTTCCTAGAAAACATCAGTTCCTAGTTATGAAATAACAGCCTTAATCAGTGGCTAGCTAAAGGCCTGACCCTGTCCTCGTGGCGCAATCATCGCTATTTGGGTTTCTCCAAGGAAACAGCAAAGACAGCCCATAACAATCCCGCTTTATGACAACATGCCCTGAAAGTAGAAAAACTGAGGTCCTGTGATGTTTGAGAGGAATTAAGTGGTTTTGCAAGTTGAAAACAAGAGTCCGTTGATACACGAGAATCACATTAGGCTGATCACATTGTGTTTCTCTTCAACCTGAAACAGCTGTTAAGTGATGGGAAGGAGAGCCGGGATTAGAGAATGACAGAATGAGGCAGCTAAAAAAAGAGAGAGAAAACACAAAAAGGTAAGTACAAGACTGGTGAGCCAGTCTTATGTCTACTGTCTAGAGCAGTTTCCAACAAAGTCATTTCCTAAGAAGGAAAATCTATAATAAACTCCCAGCAAATGACACCCAACCAAACATAGAGCCCTTTAAAAGTTCAGAGAGGGGAGGTTATCTATGGAGAAGCACAAAGAGAATTTATGAGGGTGTTTTAGTCCAACTGTGCTGCCTGTCTCTTTGTGTCTGTTGGAGATTTAAACAGCAGGATGCCCAATGCATAGACGCTTTTAGCAAGAAAGTACTAAGCTAATACTGCCAGGCTAACAACCAACATGAAACAAGGATTAAACAGAGCATAGTCCCTGCTCTGCTCTAATGGGGTTCAAGAGAAAGATACAGAGAGAACTTCAATTGACCCGTGATAACCCAAGCGCTTCATGGTCTTTATCCTTTTCTTGAACAAATACTTGATTAAGCTTTGCGGACCAAAATATTACATAGATGTATGAAAAAGTAAGTGGAAAAAGATACCTGTAATAGTCTGACTACATGCAGTTCTTTCACAAGGCTGGAAATGTCAGTGTTCTGGTTTATAGCTGCCCTAGAAGGATGACATGTTTAACAGTAAATTGTAGATTTATGATGCTATCACACACAAATGTATGTATGTGAACATTTGAGCCTTAACACCTGCCACTGGAGGCCTGTTTTAACACAGAGAGGCCGTGTACAGACATGGTACGTACAGTACTTTTAACTTTTAACTATCTGTTACATTAGGCAAAATGTACAGTACACAGAGTTGAATGTTTGATGCCAAAGGCCAAGTTACTGTGACCTTTAAGAATCAACTTTGACAGTAAAGTGCAGAAATCAAGTGTTTATTGGCACAGAAAATGTCTAAGAATAACCTTGATTTTTCCCATACATTTACTATATTTTAATCTGTGTTTCCACTACAGTTATGCTGGCCTTGTAAACCACCAGAAACTCCCACCAGTCCAAAAAGTAACAGCAAATATCCATTCTGAAATCAATAATAATTTGCAGTCGGGAACTTGTGCATGGTACTGTTGAGACCTCTATGTGACAAAGAAAGCTCTTGATGCTATGTAAGCAGTACCATTATGAAAGTACCTTTCAATTACTCTACAGCAAGTAATTAAAGAGTGAGCAAACATCCTAACCCCTATATTTAATGTTCACTGCCTGACATACCATCTAACAAAAGCCAACTACACCAATCTGTCATGATTCCATGGCTATTTTGTGTGTGCAAACAACCAGGCCTGCAAAAACACAACAATGGGCGTATTTTTCTTATGAGTTGGCAGAATATTAAGATATACTTTTAAACGGATGAAGTATTTCTGTAGCATTGTAATAATGATAACCATTTACTTAAATTATGCAGAGGTAAGTCATGCTCCAAAAGGCACCAGCTTAAATAATTTATCTTTAAATCTAGGTTTAATGTTTTAAAACATTTGGCTTTAGCATACAATTCAACAAAATTTTAGAGGTGCTAAGTTTTAACATCTTAAATGTCAGTTCTAGATAAACAGTGCCTAAAATTAAAGTGAAACTTAAAAGAACATGGTTAAAGAACACGGTGTGTTCTGAGGATCTCATCTATAAGCCCCATGGTCCAAATATGAGGGATTGGGGTCAAAAAATTGTGACTGAGACATTCCTAAGACTTAAATTTTGCACAGCAGGGACACACATGCTCAAGATGCTTTTGCAGCCAGAAAGGCAACTACTACAGAGAACATATCAGCTTGAAGTACAACACAAAAAGGATCAATGACTGCACTGGTGCACTCATGACTAAGAACATCAATTATATTGCTACATCTTCACATAGCAAATAGTTCTTTGCTGTAGTTTATCTCTATTTTGCAAAAGACCATATGTCTGAGATGCCACTGAAGAATAATTCAAAATGTCTGTATTGCCAAGGTTGCAGGTTTATTTCTGCGGATATGAAAAGCCTGCCCTCATTTTACACTTTTGCTCAATCTGTTTAACATCTGTAACTCTCTCAGCCACTGTTCAGTCTGAGAAGCCGTAGACTCAGGCTGAGAGACTGTCATGGATCAAACGTAGAAGCGGAGCGTAAATGGTGAAGAGCTTGAGGGTAAAGTCCTAACTGACTCTACCTCTCCTTTGTGTCTCAATTCTCTTTTTGTTGGAGTCATTTTGAGCCGATCAACCTGTGAAACAGTGTGATATAGCGACCCTGGGATCTCATCCATCAAATCCACATGAAGTAAGGGTCCTTGGAGGGGTCTCATGTGAAGAAAGCTTCCCAGAGATTTAATCAAATTAAAGATGCTCATCATGGATCTATTTGTGAGATCATTAGCTATAAGCTTGACAACAAGGCCTTAAATTGGTCCAAGGCTGGTTTCCTCTTTAATATTGTTGCATTGAGCACACAGTGCTCCACAACCCTCTCCATACCGAAGAGCTTTAATCTCCCAGTGGGCCTCTGGGCGACCCATCTAACACACATTTGCATACATCTGCATATTTCCCATTAGGCTCCACTTGTTGCCTTTTCATGGAAAACTCGGATATGGTGATGATCACCCTCAACAGTAGTGGTCTCATCTTTCACAGCCTCATTCTTCCTTCCGTTTCGACCTAATAATACTTCCACACACCCTCTTCATCCCTTGTTTTCACCCTTTCTGTGTGTTTCTGCCATAGCTCGGATCAGAGAGCAATATGGAGGTCTGATGCGGAGACAAAGGGAGATGCTCTCGGTTAGATCAGAGGCGCTAGCTATGGTAAACCATCTGGGGCCAATGACAGCCTCTGGCCCGGGAGAACACAATAACAAGACAGAAGAAATGAATTTGGCGCACAATGACCACGACTGAACCAGACTAATTAGATTAATATGTGATCAACTATTCAATTAGGCCCATTCAGCTGCAGAGCTCTAGAGGTATGGATACATGCAAATGAGATGAGTGCACAGAAATTAAGAAAAAAAGTCATCATGAGGGAAAATGAATGAAGTGTGTTAAATATGTCTACTTATACAAACAGGAGGGATTGTATAGCTTTAGCTAATGACTGTTTTTACTTGCAATTCAAGTTGTTTAACATCATATCACCCCTACTAATATCAACAGAATAGAAATTAACAGCCCCTTAACTAACAATAACCTCTTTATGATCATTATAGCTTTTAACAATATTACCATGATGTTTTCAAGTATTCTCTGATGGCAGAACATTCATTTTATTTAGAATCTGCTCATTGAACTGGCTATGAAAAATGCTGGTCAAAACAAGCTCAACATCTATGTTCAGTGTAAGTTTCTTGACATGAATCAGAAAAAAATGAATAAAAGCTGAAAATGTAAAAATACGTACTAAAAGTTTTTAAATCACAGCTGGATTTGCATCCAAATTAATTTAAAATTAAATAAATTTTTGAGAAAATTGGCTAAATGAATATGATTTAAAACATTTGGTTTGATTCTAGATAAGTGTTACTTCTACAGCCAGACATAAATAATGAAAAGGTGCAAACTTAAATAAAGAAACACAAAGTCAAAGCAAGACTAACAAATAATTTTTAAGAGCTAAGTTGAATGTTGCAGGTTTTTGGAAGCGATCTGTTAGCAGACCTGTCTGACCTCTGAGAACACCTTCAACTGCATCAGTCTTATTAATACTTTATATCTAGAGACCCTAATTTCCACTGTTCCTAAGAATGAAATCTGTTCTTTTATGGTGTTCTATAATGCTTAGCTGTTTGTTGCACAAATGTAAAAATTTCATGAAAACTGCTGGATGATAACGGAAAGAGCTGAGTGTTCAGGTATCTGAAATAAGACAGTTTTTACATATACAATACTACTTCTTCGCACACAGGTCCCATTCGTACTGTTGACTGTTCACACTTGAGTCTGATGGTGGTCACATTTAAATCATAATGTGAAGAACCAGGCAAAAAAAAAATGTATCTCAGCAAAATATGAGAACTGAGCATAAAGACCTGAAATGTAAAACATAGCCTGAGTCATAATACTTACAAAGGGCTGGGATATACTTGCTGTGTACGCAAACGTGCAAGTAAACGTTCTGTCTGTGTATACTGTATATTTGCTGCCACACGACAGAAGCAGGCCGCCAAAACGTTCGATTCTGGAGGTCAGGCAGTACAAAGCACTTGGCCAATCTGCCTGTCACGCTGTATTTCTGGGGCATGTCCATGAACAACAGTTCACCAATCTGTTGCCACCTGTTAAGGCATGAGTGTTTGTCACTGTGAGGAAAAATCAAAAAGATTACGCTAGTTGCAGACAAGGTCCGAGAGGTGCTCTTCAACTCGTGCACGCGACACGTTACCTTGCGTCAATGTGAGTGGTCTTGCGTTTCTAGCATGCTTATGTTATGCATCCAGGTTTTGATAGAAAGAATATAAGTGGATACAAGGATGGTGATAGGCTGGATGTGTCCCTTTAGCTGGCTTCACAGTCAGAGGTTTCAAACAGACTGACTAGCGTTGATGCATAACATCCACCAACCTGCCACCATGGCAGGACGATGTAAAAATGGTCATTTTATAAGTATGAAAAATGAATTCTTAAGTAATAAATAAGCTTCAACATAGGAGATAATTGCATATCCTTTATGGAAAACTGCTTTGAAAATAAAAAGCTAAATAAAGACGGTGCAATGCTTGACAAAAAGTGTCAACATTCACCTTCCCCTTGCTGCTTAATTTTCTGTGGGCCGCTAATCAACTGCCTGTCTCTGCTCATGAACTTAGAGGGAAACCTCGAGCATTTAAATGTGCATTTAATTGCGTTGGTTCTGGAAGCGAAGTTAAGTAAGAGCTGAGAAATACATTTCTTAATGCAACTTAGTGATGCCCAGCAAATCAAAGACCATCAAGCGAATTAATGAGGGAGAGCAGTGAGCGCATTAAGAGAAGAGACGAAGCGCTTCCATAAACAAATATGCATCTCTCAACTAGACGGCAGGGACAGAGGGGTAGTAAGAAAGATGGAATAAATAGGCTCTGTCGTCAACAGGCATGAGACGTTATCCATCCAAACAACGCTCCCCACTTTAATGGTGTAAATACAGTCACATTGACATGCACACCTTTTCCTCTGCTGTTTTTAAAAGGCAGACAGACGCTTCTTCAGCAGCATTCCTTTGCTGCTGAATAGAGCTGCAGCAGCTTCTAAAGAAAAGGAGAGAAGCGGGCAGGAGGTGGGGGGAAGCAGTGGAAAGGAGGGGGGAGCAGAGATGAAAAAGAGGAGAACTAGAAATATGAAACCTTCCTGGTTATTAAAAGCTGTCTTGCAAGGGCAGCGCTCCTGTCGTTAAGTACTCTTTCAATTATTAACATCCGACGCTTTTATCCGCTGGCATACGAATGCCAATAGAACTTCAACACACACTTCCATTGATGGCTTTCTTTCTTATTTGGCAACATCCAAACACACACACACACACATCAGGTATTCAACTATAATTGTTGCAGAGCTGGTGAGGGAACAGGTCAGGAGTGAAAATGATTATATAAAACTGAATGTTTGAGGCTGTCTAGAAGCTTTGTAGGTATGAATTGACCGCCTGAGAAAAAGAAAATAACTTAATCATCATAGCAACACTCAGTACTCACAGAGACATTTTTCATCCTGACATAGCCAACCTCTGGAGGGAGCTGCAGGTGTACACTGGAGGCCAACAGCTCCCAGGTCAGACACAATTTGGGGCATTTTTCTCGACTGTCAAGTGGCCGTCAAGTTTCAGCAATAAAGGGGAAGAGATAAGGAGAAAGATTTGAGATTGTTGGGACTGAGCTGGGGGCAATAAGAGAGGTACAGGAAGCTTTTAGGGTGTTATCCAGCATCTCTGTTTGCAGCTCCAAATGTTCCTGAGCCTCTGATGAGACGGGATCATGTGACAGATTACCAGCACAAATGCTGCTCAAAGAAAAGCTGGTATGAGAAAAGGTCCAAACAGACCACTGGCAAATATAAAACTGCTGGGTAGTGTGTGTGTGTGTATGTGTGTGTGTGTGTGTGTGTGTGTGTGTGTGTGTGTGTGTGTGTGTGTGTGTGTGTGTGTGTAGAATGACTGTATGAAGTTCATGCCAAAATGTAATAAAACAGAAACAAAATATTAATCATATACTGATTCTCTGACACCAATCTTTGCAAATTATGTCAAATTTTACCAAAATAAAATAAAATAAAATAAAATAGACAAATCAACTCAAACGAACCTCAAGAAAAAAAACCAATCTTTCTCAAATTCTATCCAACCTACGCATTTAACAAAACATAAAAACATGCAAGCAATAACTGAATGAATAAATAAGTACATAAAAATAAATTTAATTAATAAAATAAAAGCAAAATTTCAGCTCTAACAGAAAATAAATACTTTTTTTTTTTTACATTTTTAAGACTGGGACCAATGGATTAAAAAAAACAAAACAAACAAACAAAACAATAAACAAGCCTTAGAGCTCTGTATTTTTTAAGAATAGTCTTCTTCCAAAACATAAACATAAATACACCTGTATTATATTAATCAACTTTTTACCAATCTGCTTCTAGAACAGATGATCTTTGTTTTAGGTCCTCGAAAAATTATCAGCGTCAAAAAATGAGAGACAACTATCACACGACCATAGACAGGAAATAACTTGGCTAAATGCAAATGTTTTTGTAGGATCATTTGTGTGTGTGCTCCATCAGTAAGACATAAAGGGCAGGTTAGGTGCTGATGGTGTTTTGTGCGGCTCTTTTGGACTCTGAGGGGACTCGGTCATTCTGCCCATATAAAGTAAGCAGAGCAGGGAATGTTGGGTTGACGGTGAGCACTGCTTATCGACCACGGCCCTGTGCATTTCGACTCTGGAGATGGAGCACGAGGCACTGGGGCGTGCTGACGAACATCCCCCAGGACCCCTGTCCAATTACAGCTCAAAATGAGCCAGAGGAACGTAGAGATTGGGCTGGGCACACAAAGGTGATGATGGAGGGAGGGGAGGAGGCTGAGAGATGGAAAGTAAGGGGCCAAGGATATGAGTAGCTCTTGAAATTAATGGGCCAGGGTGAAGCGGGACTCCCAGACCTGGGCACGGGGCTTGCTGATGACTTTAAGTCCACTCTGAAGCAGCCATTAAGAGGCAAAAGGTTCTAATAATCTCAGGACACAGAGCAGACAAGATTCTCCAGATTGCAGCTGACGTAGCTTGTAACCTCAACTTCAGCTGCCATGCACCGGTGAGTTAACTGTGCATGACACCATTACAGGAAGTCAGACCCCACTGATGCCCAATTCAGCTTATGATCGCACATCCAAGCTGAAAAATTCAGGTTTAAAATCCAAATTTCATTCTGACGCACATCACATAAAAAGTGGCAAATCAAAGGAATTCAGTAAAGATTTTAATAAAAGCTGCTGCTATGAGGCTCTCCGTTTAAACAGTCATATTTGGACAACTCTGCTCTGAGAGCTATTAAGCAGAAATGTGTTCGTCTATAAAAGAGCTCTTCAGTGTGTGATTGCCATTTAATAGCTGGCCATACGTTTATGCTTCAGACCCGCGTTAATGTTCCCGCGCACTGGGGACTGTCAGCAAGTGAGGGGAGAGAACCCAAGGCCTCATCCAAATTACCGTCATCTTCCAAAGCACTGCATTGAGGGGATGAGAAGAAATGTGGCCATTATGCGGTGGGGCTCATTGCCCACACATTGTGTACGGCCACAAGATATGACACAGGCAAGAGTTATAGTGTTGTGATATCATGCACTAAAACAACACTAAATCTAATTTGATTAAAAACATGATGCCAGATTAATTAATTTTCAAGTAATACCCTGATTGAGTCTAATTCTACATTGGATCAAACAACCGTGAAAAGCACTTGCTGCATCACTTCCACCGCTCTCAAATAACAGTTATAGAGCAGGATGATAACAACAAAGCTTTATAGAGTCTTCCTCAAAGTAAAAACAAGCATTTCCTGATACTTGAAAACAATTTCAATTTAAAGATGGAGAGCAGTAATACAAGGTGTCAGAATCAGTTGCAATCAAATAATAACCCTCCATCATTTAAATCCTCTCAATGACAAAAGTGGCAGAGATGAGGGCTCTTGTGCTCCGATGCACAAAGAAAACACGACTGTAGGCGGCTTAAGAGAGACAAGGAAAAACAGACAAGTGCATTTAAGGTTTTGCTGAGAGTCAGTGGTGCTTCTTAAATGCGTACAGTCACATCAATGGCCTGTTAAGAGAGTGTAACCACGGCAACAGACAGCAGGATTGTGTCTAAAGAAAGAGAGATGGTTTGTGTTAAATATTTGCAACGTGTACTTACTGTAAAAAATTTTTATAAGTGTGCATGTGGTGATATTAATCACATCTTGGGACTTGAATCTAACTCTAGTGTTAATCAGATTTAAAACCTGATTTTTGTTTGGAGCTCCATTTAGAAATAGTCCCTGAAACTAAACTAAACCAATTTAAATATATTTAAAATAAAATAAAACAAACCAAGAAGACCCAACCTGGGACTTTTTTTATACCTAAAGCTGGATCAGAGAATATCCAGCAAAGATTGCAAGGTGTTGATTATAATGGCCGTCTCATTTCATCGCATTTATCTCACTCCTATAATGCCAGATGCAAACAAAACAGCTGATTCTGAATGATTTGCATCTGTTATTTGTCTCCATGACGACAGGAGAACTTTTAAGTTGAATAAAGAGAAGATTACAGAGTAAATTTACTTCCATTTACCTGTCTGACAGAAAATGAGGGCCTTTAAAAAAAAAAAAGAAAAGAAAGAAAAGAAAATGCAACAAGGATTTAGCTTATTATTCTAATTCATAAACAGATTGACTGAATGAAACAATGACTAATGACAAAAGAGACCTTTTAATTCTAGCTGAGCAGCGCCAACACCATTATAGATGTCAGAAACATGGAGAGGAATCACTGCTGCTGGTTAGAGGCCATATGTGCCATGCCATAAAGAAGAACAGGCTGACTGGGGCTGTAAGCTGCGAAAATAGTCTCCAATTAGTACTTTACATAAAGCAAAACAGGTCACAAACTAGAACAGAGCAGATATGTAAAAAATGAAGAGAAATGTTTTCACTTCCTTGACTAGACTTTCAAATGACACTTTTTCACTTAAGTTGCTTCAGACGAATGTTAATTTGAAAACCTTGATTAGCCTTGGTGCTTCACTCAGCAAAGGAGCAGAGAACCCAGGTATATTTTTACAATTTTGTTCATTAAGAGAAAGGATTACATGTGTCACAGCAAGATACATAAAATAATTCAAGCAGCTGCAGTAACAGCACACTTAACTAAACCCCCAAAGTCTGTGGTGAAAGTTGCACTGTGATTTTTCTTTAAGATGCATTAAATAACAAGTTCCCTAAAAGACACATGAATGGTATAAATAACTGTTATATGTTCGTAAGCTAGCCAATTAGAGCAGTGTGACAGTGCAAAATGTTGTTAAATGCACTGTTTTTCTCTTCCTTTTTTTCGACAATAAGTTTTTTGATGATTGTGAGTTTCGTGGAAATCCACTGGAGACTTTCGAAAGGCTAAAGTCTCCAGTAACGAAGTGCCCGGAGAAGTAAGAGTAGATCATGTTGTGCAAAAGGAAAGCAGAACCATTACAACACCCTCCTTCACAGCAGGAGTTTGTTGAAATGATGTCCCAAGTACAACAGTGCTTCTTAGGGTTGCGTCATGCATTTCAATCATGTTTTTGTTAAAGTCATGGGTGAAAAAAAATCACTGCCATGATTGCATTACATGAGGCTTCAAAACTATTAGAGACGGCTTGAAATGCTCAGCTCATTGCTGGTGATCTGTAAGAATCAGCAGTAACAAGAATTCTGCTGGAACAGCTGACATAAACACTGGTTGTAGTGAAGTAAACAACACCAAAAGTTTAGCACAACTGGGGTTTGTTGAGAACAGATGGAGCCAAACTAGCCAAAACAGGCATTTTCGAGACCTCAGCTGAACTGTATGTATTAAAATCTCTCTAATTTATATTCTGTTTTCCTTAATCAGAGTTGGCATGAATGCATGTTCATGACACTACGGTCTCACCTTTGCCTTTTAGACCCAGAAGCAGCATCCATCTTTTATACAAAACTTTAGCTCTAAAACTGAACTAGCATCATAGTTTAGGTCTTGGGTAAAAGGGATGCAGTTAACTCTGAACAACCTATTGCCACCATTAAAGGAACAAAGAAGAATAGTTCTGTTCAGGTTTTCTTAGACCAGGAGTGTCCAGCTCCGGTTCTTGAGGGCCAAAATCTTGCAGGTTTGTCCTGATTTAAATTAAATAGCTGTCCTCAACAGCTTGTTGTCAAGATCCACCCAAGAATGTTGACCCATCAGTCTGATTCTGGCTGATTCGTGTGTGCAGCAGCAGGAAAGTCAAAACCTCGAGGACCGACTTCGGACACCCGTCTTAGGCAGTGTTTTGTGAGAAACCTAAAGACACTCGTTTAAAAAGTGGCAGCTGAACGCAAATAAACCTAAGAAACAAAATCATGACATTTTCAGGACAGGTAAAGTCAGAGCAGGAGAACAGAAGTTCAGACTTCCAAAGACGTAAAAGTGAACAAGATCTGAGAGATTGTTGTTTTAGAATGAAGGTCTTCACAGTAACCTAATAATACAGAAAAAAATTGCAGTACATAGCAAGTGAATGCCATTTGATTTGGTTATCCATGATTTCCGCTTTAATGGCATTTACAAATGCATTTGCAGAAAAACTGAAATTATTGGATGCACAAAGATCTCCACATCTGGTTGGATCCTTGGAATGATGATCCAGGGGTTATTGCAGAGCTTTTTTGGACATGTGGAGCCAAAAACCACAAACTGACTTTTCAGTGACATCTAGTGGTGAAGGTGCAGTTTGCAGCTAACTGAATGACACCTTTCAAGTGAGTGGTAGAAATGAAAGTAGCTGCTAAAACTGCAAAATATAGAGCCAGTGTTTAGTTTGTCTGTTCTGGTCTCATCTGTAGAGCTCATTTTAAGATAAAAGAAAAAAAAATACACAACAATGTAATTATGTGTGCAGTCTAAACCTAAAGCACAAGTATGAATCTATATTTATTGCATTTATCATGTCAAAATGAATAAAAGTATAACATTTGAACAGCACTGCTTTGAACACGTTGGTAAGAAGGGGGTTTTCCGGTCCTTCACACTGACATGACAACTCAGTCTGCAGTGAATCAGCTCTGGTTATTACATCATACAATATTTCTGCTTTAAGGTCTCCACCCTGCAGCATTGCTCCATTTTCAACAGTGTGTGTGCCAACTATTTAATGGAGTACACTGCATGTGATATTTCTGTAAATCCAATTTCTTATTCATGCTCTGGTTGATCTTTTACAGCTGCTCGTGTCATACCTGAGGACATTTTCCCTGTGACCTCTCACCACTGTTAGCCTTCTGAATCTGGGTTTAAGTGAAAACCACATTTTGAAATTAAAGAGGAGAACAAAGGCTTGTCTGCCTTCATCACGATCGGCTGATTGTTCGGCAATATGCTCGGACAAATTTGGCAGCTGGTGCGCCTCCATAAACCATAACCGTTTGTGTTGATTAAAGATCCCTGTTGACCCCTCTGCAGTCAATCAGCTTTGCTTCCTGCTCTGTTTCACCAAGACAGTTTCTGGAAAACAAAAAAAATCAAGCCTGTCTCCTTTTACATTTGTTTCTTCTTTTTTAGCTCGCTCTGTTTTTAATTCCCTCTTTTGTTCTCTCTCTTTCGCAACACTCCAGGGTCACCATCTGCATGGCAACACTCGCAGCGTGACACTTCCCTAACCCAAGGAGCGAGGGAAGAAAGGAGCGACAGAGCACAGACTTATCTCTCTCTCTCTGTTCACAGGCCAGCCATAATTCATTAGCTCTCCCCCTCATCCCTTCTATATTCCCCCCCAAATGTGTCCACTTGTGTGAAAGCAGATATTTGTGAGTGAAGCACTGAAGCTGCTGACTTTTTTTTTTATATATAAAACACCATTCAGCATGTTTCAAATGCAACCTTTTCCACACCAAATCTCATTTGGAAAAAACGTTTTGTTTTTTTTAGAGTGGAGATGGAAAATTTCCATTTATGGCGTAAAAAATAAATCAAGCTGTATTTTTAACATGTCTGGTTTTAAATAAAATGCTGATTTGTGTCACATTTATTGATTTATAACATGTATAAGTGGAGTAATGATTTCCTTTGCAGATACCTGCAGGGCTGCACAGCGTCAGTCTGACCTATCAGCACGACCCTTGTAGAAGTAAACTCTTGCTATTATTGCTCAGTTTTCATTCAGCTTCTGGTATTTTTTCATGTAATCTGCATTCACTTCGAACATCCATCAGTTGCACACACAGAGAAAGAGATTATGTCGTTTTATTTATTTATTTTTTTTACTTCCACCAGGCAGTGTGCCAAAACTCTATTTTCTTGACTCTCACCTCTCATCCCTCCTCTCATTGCATTATTTTAGTTTCAAGAAAAAAACTATCTATTCAAACAGAATCTATATTTCTTTCTCTCCCTTATTGTCTTCCTTTTTCCCCCATGGTTGCATGCATGTAGACAATCACTGTGAGGGAATTCAAAAAAAGAAAAAGAAATTAAAAACAAGGGGTGGAGGAATGCTGCATTGGAGTGTTCAGTGGAAGGAAAAAAAGGAGGGAGTTAAAAAGAAAAGGGTGGAGAAGAGAGTCTGTACTTCCTCTGTCTTTTAAGCCATACGACATAAAGAAGGTTGTGTGTCACTTGGGTTTAAAGCTTCTTTATGGGCCCGGCAGCCGTCGTGCACATGGCAGCAGCACCTCTGAGAATAAGACTATAACAAAGTACAGCACTAAAATACAGCCAGAGGGAATGATTAGCGTGTGTGTGTGTTTACGTGTGCGTGTACAAGAGAGCGGGAGGCGGCTGGTGGAAAAGAGAGCGCCATGCTCCAGGTGGTGCATTATTAAACAGATTTGTCACTTTGGGCCAGTGGTGTTAAGTGTGTGTGTGTGTGTGTGTGTGTGTAGGGACCGGTGTATAGGTTAGAGCTGAGATTGAAATAAGTGGAAAAAAGAAGACAATAAAGAGGAAGTAAGATTGGAAATACGGCAAAAAGAGAAGGAAAAGAAGGAGAAAATGTAAAAAGTAAACAATATCTGAGAAACACAAAAAAAACTAAACGTAAATGCTAAACAAAATGTGAGAAAAAAGTTAAATATTTGATGCACATTTGTGATTAAAACATGCAGATTACCTCATGCTCGCTGGCAATATGGTAACCACAGTACAGGAACACACACGCATCCTATGAATTATTATCCATCATCGTAACAGTTAAACCAACCTGAAATTTAAGCATTTACACAAGCGGGTACAGATGCATGTCCTCACAACATGAGAAATGCAAGCACACACACACACACACACACACAGTGTCATGTGGGGTGTGTGTTACAGTTGTGTTATAAATCCCTCCGGCTGCTGTTGACTAAGCTGATCTTTGCTGGATGGGAGGAAAGCAAAAAAAAGAAAGAAGAAAAAACAGCTTTCTGCATATGCCATGACAGGCAACAAGACTTGTTTTAGACTAAAATAACATTAAAGAGACAGACAATGTTCTCAGTGTGTGTGTGTGTGTGTGTGTGTGTGTGTGATCTGAATGCCTGCGGTAGGTAATCTTACTTTTAGAAGAAATCAAACAAGAGGAAAGCTGAAAGTGCCAACAAATGCAGAGCACAGGACAAGAACAATGAGCCTATGCGCGCGCACACACACACACACACACACACACACACACACACACACACACACTTTAAATGGCTGATGATTCAGCATTACAACCAAAATGTGTTGGTAAAAGCAGAATAATCACCAGTTATCCAACTCCTACAGGAGGAAGAGATGCGGGAGGAATTTTATATATTTTTTCTTTAACCTTTTTCAAATTTCCCTTGATGCTTTTGTTCTTAGAAACACTGGAAACGACTCAACAAATGTTATTTTCACCACAAACCACTCCTGAAACTCAAGATAATAAACAACTAGCTTCTTAAGTGTCAAGGTTTCCTGCTATTTGAGTATAAATACACAATAGAAAATGAGTTTGCAGCAGGTTGGATAGTAAAATCTTAAATTTAGGAGATTTTCACGATTATTCCTTTTTCTGCTTCTCCCTGGCCACTCCCATCTCCATCCCTCTCCGTCATCTTTCCTCAGTCTATTATATTTTATGACACACACTCACCTAAGCTATGCAATTATCTCTTTCTGATTCGAGGGAATTGGGAGAAACTCGGCCCTCCCCTTTCTTTCTCCTCCTGCCCGCCTCCTTCACACAGATGCTGAATACCAAATTGTTCGTCATTGCTACAAAGGCTTGATTGGCAGCGGTGGGAAGTAGAGAGTGAATTGTGAGTCGCCTTCCTTTCCAGACATAATGGTTATGAGACAAGTTTTCATCAAGCAAAGAACAAAGGTCCAGACCAGGGTTCTAATTTAAACTCAACTTAGAAAACAGACTTTCATTTCATTTTGGAAATGAAAATAAAGCCGTCAAAATCCACAAGTTCCAACATCAACCATATGCAGCAACGTTTCCCTTGACCCTTAGAGGTGATTTCTTTAAGCCAATCTTTGTCAAAACCCAATGAACAGCACTGAAAATAGCTCATCGGGGCATCATGTGACCAAATCACTGCGTCAAATTCAGCTTCAAGCACCAGCGTCCAGAGAGCAAATCAGAGCAGGAGGAGGACAGAACATGATGCCCTCATTTCAATGAGAAAATATCAGAAAAATCTGAATCTTCCAACAGATTTACAAACATTAACCTGACAACAATTATAGATTACGATGGCAAATCTACCAAAACAGCTACGCATGACAATCAGTGATTAAAAAAATGTGTTTTTTTTCTCATGTAAAGAAATTTAATTTTACAGCTTGAAAACATTAGTGTCTACCTGACATGTTTTTACTGGTACCCTGTAGTTAAAACCAGTATAATCCTGAATGGTGGAAAGGTCTGGCTTAGAGATAAAGTGTCTTACACACTCTTGTGCTGCACTTGCACACACTACCAGAGGGGATTTAAACATTCAAACAGTGGTCTTGGTAATTAGGCAGATGGATTTGAGCCTCTCCTCCCGGTCCAGGGGGATATGAAGCGACACGTAATGCAAGCGGACAAACTCTTTAAGTGGATTAATTAAAACCAACACCGCAGGGTCAAAGGTCAAGCCTCCCTCTCACTGTCCACCAACTCGCTGGATTTCGCAGGAGCTGTCGAATGGTGAGAATGAAAAAATTTGAACTGATTGGACGACAGTGAAAAACGGACCCTGAAGAGATGTTACAGGGTTGAAGCGATGGTGGCGGAGTGCAGCTTTATAGTTCTAAAAATGACTTCTCCATTATAAAAAAAAAAAACCTTGTGCTTCCAGTTTGTATCCTGATGTTAAAAGAATAAATGAATGAATAATAAAACCTCATCACCAACACGCGCACATGTGTGTGTGTGGAAGGAAGTTGCAATCAAATGATGTTAATGCTGTTTCTCGTCGTTAAATAAGTGAGCACTGGATTCCTGTCACAGATACACAAGGCTCTCTTATGACATGACTTTGTTTACAGGTGGTACAGTATGTAAAGCACGGGAGCAGACACACCCTGTTTGTGATCAAATGCATGCACACACACTTGCCACTGGCATTAACTCCATACTGTGTTAAAATGAAATCAGATTCCACAGAGCTGCATTAACTGGTTAACTCTGCTCATTCATGCACCTCTCGCTGCATGTTTTGCAGCAAAAAACTTTAATAAAAAACATTTTTCATAATTTGCTTCTTCGAATTTACGAGGCAATCCTGATCCTAAAATATGAACTTAACATTTTGCTCCAGCCGTCACTGCAGTTCAGCCGCATAACGATGTGTTCAAAAATAAAAACAAATAAATAAATCCGGCAATAACAAACACACACACACTCTTACGACTGTGTTTGTGTGTCTCTAAGTGTGTGTGTTTGAGCGTGACGGAGGTGAGTCTCATTAGGTAGGAAACAAGAATGCCACTGAGGTGCCTTATTATCATACGCAACTGAGAAGTGTGTTTCTGGGCTTTTCTGAGCGTGTGTGGCTGTGACCCTGACGGAGACAGGAAGAGTGTGTGCGTGTGTTTGAGAGGCTTTATTAAGATGCACAGTCTTTGCAGAAGGACAGCTGCCCCTGCTTCTAATCTGAGAGAACAAAGGTTTTAAAGCGAAGAAACAAGAGACAGAGGGGAGGTAAATACTTCCATCTCCTCTTGCAATCCTTCCTTCCTTCTTTTCCCTTTTCAGCAACCAATCCAACTCTCCTTTTTTATGAGGCGACTGGCAAAATTAAACTCTGGATTTCATGAGAAAATGTTAAAACTCAAACCCAAAGGTTCTCACTGGCCTTTGCCTTTTCCACCTGTTGAGCGAACGTGGCCGTCTTGAGGCCTATATGTCAATTATTAACTATCTGAGCTAAAATTAGCTAAAAGTGACATTTTTAATGCCACCAAGAGATCTGTCCCCGTTAAGCAAATGGACGGCAGGAAGGAGTGTGTCCACAGAGAAAGTCTTTACTTGGGCTATTTATGAGTGTGTGTCAGGTCAGCTGTATGCCCTATTTATCAGTCTGAATGGTCATCGCTACTTGTTTGGGAATGACATCATTAACCCCCCCCCCCCCCCACAAACACACACACACACACTCACCCACCTTCCTGGGTACATCAGCAGTTCACAGAAATATGCCTGCTCCGCATTCCCCCGCTCATTTTCTACTTTGGATTTGTAGATAATGATGGTGGGATGGAGGGCAGTGTGCAGGGATAAAAATGATAAAAGAAGGAAGAGGAAGCATTAAAAGAATAATTCGAGGGTCTTGAGGGTTCTGCCTCCTCTCCCCGTCTGTAAAATAGAATTTGCGATAGTCTTCGCCGAGTCTGTCGTGGGAATAATGACTTATTTATCAAATGGCTGAAATATTCAGGGACGAGGCCTTTTAAATTCCAGCTTTTTAAATTCATAGGCTTTTCTCTGAGATGCTTAATGACAGTGAATGCATTCAGAGTGATTTGCAGGTCTGAGAAAGAGCCACATGTTCTTCCGATGAGTCTAATAGCAGCTTGACAGAAATGAGAAAGTGCTCATTGAAGGCAAGTGGAGAGAAGTTTGAACTCTGACCTCATAGGAGGCTCAGAGAATCAAATTTGTATCAGGACCGCCCTCATGGGTCCCGATCCAAGAAATAAATGGCTGTGTTTGCTGGAGCAGTGCTGAAAAGATGTTTTGCAGCTCTGGAGATCAAATTTAATGTTCTTGAAGGAAGAGCTGCAGCAGGCAATCAGCCATGAGTACATGTTACAAGATAAATTCCTGGAGGGGCGTACTTTTTCTGGCTCAACATTTGGAGGGGCCATATCAGCATGGGAGGGAGGAGCTGGTGGGGGTGGGAGGGTGATAAATGACTGTTAATTTTACTTTTTGGCTAAAATGGAAGGAGTTTGGAGATGATGGTGTACATGAAGTGCCGCGCGGGGTAGCATCGAGGAGGTTAATGAGATGTACGCGGACACAACAGCTCGCATGCGTCAGACTCGTGACAGAGCGGAGGAGATGAAGAAAGATGAGCTCAGAAAGTAGAAAGAGCGCTTTTCTCGGCGCAAATGTGCGTAATTACGCACCGCGGCGCCACTAACATGGCTCAGGCGAAGACCTCCTGCCAACGCCGCGTCCCACCCTTATTTTCTCCAAAAACACACGCGTACTCCTGCCGCTTCCTCACCCCCGAACCCTTCTTAGCTATCACTCTCCCCGCTCACAGTGGCGAGGTTGTGGACGTACTAAGAGGGCGCTTACCTTAAAACGTTCCAGCTTTTCAGAGGGTCCAGGTCTGAAATTATAGAAACCATGGTCGACTGGCTGGGCAGCACCGGGAGAGGGAGGGGGCGCAGCGGAAAAAAGATCGAAAGAAAAAGCGGCGCAAAGGCTGTAAACTCCGTCTGCGAATGACAGCGATTGCTCGGATGCAACCCGTCCTGGTTGTTCAGTGGGTGATGAGCGCTGTCACAGCTTCTCTCACACACTCTCTCTCGCTCCCTCTCTCCTTCTCTCTCGCGCGCACACTCTTCCCGCCCCCTCCCGTACAAAGCTTGCGCTCAGCAGACGCGTCTCCGAGCTTCCTTCTGTCCTGCTTTCACAAGCAGAGCTGCTGCTGGAAATGCAACGATACAGTGGAGAAGAGAAGACGAGGGCTCACCCCCACCTGCTAATATTATTTACCCGTTTTCTGCTTGAAAAAGAAAGAAAATAAATAAATAAACAACAAAATAAACAAAAAAACAAATGGAAGGGGCGCATTTTAAGAGCTCTGTTGGTTTGGTCCGGACAAATGTAAGTTATAGGCTACAAATAGTATGCAATGAAACAATAAAAAAAAAAAAAATCTAGTCACTACCACAGCCACTGTTTTTAGATTTAAATGCTACTATGTGATACCAAAACACACACACACACACACACACACACACACACACACAAATTGGACATGTCAGAGTAAAAATTGCTGCAATTCAGAGTTCACAGAGAACACAGTCAACGAGCATCTTTCTCTCTGCAAACCTTCTGTCAGCCCTGACTTCCTGTCTGACACCACCACATCCTGTTGATAACTGCTGCTTTTTTTTTTCTTCTTCTTTTCACTTCTTCTTCCCTCCCCTTGAAACAGTAGCAGATGTGTCATCCTTGGCGAAAGAATGACAAAGCAATGGCCAAGTCCCGCTTATTCTAAGCTTCTATCTATTTTGCTCATTGGGAAGAAAAAAAAGAAAAAACATGAGCCTTGATAGGAAAAAAGAGAAAGTGTCAGAGCTGTGTCTGTTCCAGATAATGTCTGGGATAACAGAGCAGAATGTGAGTCAAAGTCTCAGCCACAACCGCTGTAGTTACGGCACAGGCTGCTTGTTATTTTTGGGGTTAAAATATTAGTCAGATAACAGACAAGCTGACAGGAAACTGCTGCAGATTAGATATGGACAGTTTGTTCAGGACCATGAGATCTACTATCTGAAATTCAAGCTTTTTGAAACAAGCTGATCAGCTTTAAATCAACTTTAAATGCAAAGAAAAGTAACCAAACAGACTTGATCTTAATGTTGAGTACTCTGTAGGTAAGACCTAACAGTAATGCAGTGCAACAGCCTGGCGCTCTTAGCATCAGCAGCCATACTGCGCTGGCTTTAAATAGACTCAATTGGACATCTGTTTCACAGAAGAGGAGGTGGAGGAGGATGGAGACAGTTGACAGCATCTCTCTCCTTTTCCTCTGTCTCTATTTCTGTCTGTTGTGCTCATATAGAAACTAATGCTTTTGGAAATGCATGCACACACACAGATAGATCAAACTGTTTATTTCTCTTCTGCGCTGTCGTCATTTTTGCAAGATAATCTTGACGGCAGGCCTGACACCTCATAGAAGTAGGATTTGGTGCATCTTTACGAGCAAGTAATGCAGGGAAACACCTGTCTGCATGTGCAGACAGACAGGTATTAAAAGTGAGGTTTAAAATTATCTTTAAATCTGGCTGCTCTTTATGCAGATTTAATTTTTTTTATTATTATTATTTTGCTAGACTTAACATTAAAGTAGTTATGAGCAATGTGAACTTATCTGATTTTCCTAATTTTCCTCTGGTTTGGCTTTTTTTTTTTATCTGCCAAGATTCACTTTAAGCTGATTTTACTCACAAACTTTCTGTTTGGTGTTTTAAAATGAACAAAGGAAGGCATTAATTAATCTTACCAGAAACAAATGTATTAGTTGGTCATTCACTTACTGTGAATGATTAAAACACTAAGAACTTCTCAGGGATGAGAATGGATTTGACTGCTGTGCTGTTTAATTTTAATAAAAACACATAATCATCTTTACTTTAAGTAACGGAAGCTTAATATCCTGCATCCAAACCTTCAAGTGAAAAAACAAAAACAAAAACAAAACATGTTTCTTTTATGATGTACAAAGTGAATAATTACTACAAATGTTGTTTATAACAATTAGCTGCCCATTAAACCATTTAGTCGGTATATGGGTTAATAGGCAGTACATAAAAAAAAAAAAAAAAAGTCAATATTTAAATGTTTCAAAGTTTGCTGGCATCCAATGACAGAGCCAACAAAGAGTGATGTTGTATCTGAAGTTAGTCAACACAAAAACACTTTGGTAATGGCTGAAAGGGGAGCCAAGGGGAGCTTGCTGCCCTAAAAAACAGATGAGCTCCCTAGAAACACCCACCTAAGTTGAAGGTCTGAAAAGTAGCCCACTTTCAGGTTATATTTGATTTTATCTTCCACAAGATTCTTAATGTTTCTTAAATTAAAAGATTAGTATTAATCTGTGAGCATCATGTGCTTATTATATTAAATTTCCAGAGTTTATTTCTTTACCATTTGAGAAGATTTTGCGTTGATTCCTTCATTGCGGCACTGCGCTCCAATTATTGGATGTACGAAGCCACCCATTCCATTCATTAATGGTGTGTTATTGAATAGATCAGCAACAAGTTTCTTACTGTGAAAAACTAATAAAAACAGTTAGTACAAATACACAGGACAAATTGGTGTATTGCTGTCACCAAGTGGTCTGGAGTGTTGACTAGCATGTTTCCAAGAGCCAAAACATTAGTTTGAATGACTTCAGGTGCACACTGCAGGTCCCCCCCCACCGACCCCCACCCGAGTTGTTTACATCACATCTGTGTTGCAGTCACCATTGCCCATCCAAAGCCACGACAGGCCCCACCGCTCTGCTGCCGTGTCTCGCCGTGGAGAGTTTCACTTCACCCCAGGTAAGGAAACACTTTCCCTACAAATATGCTTAATTTGATGGATTTTATCTAATATGTCACACAGCCAACTCACAACCGAGGACACTCCCCGGATTTGGTCATTTCTTATGCCCTGTCCAACAGTGTGTCCTCTGTTCTTCACTTGGCTGTCTCTGACCACTACTGTTTTGTTTTGTTTTTATTATTAAAGCATTTAATTTTTGTTGCAATCCACAGGCAAAAGTGAAACATGAGGAAAACGGTGGGATAATGACATCAAACAGCAAAGCAACAGAGAAAGACAGCAATGAACAGAGAAGGCCTGTTGTAGCCGGCTACTTTATTAGACTGTTGTTTATTCAACTTAGTGAATTACTATTCAGCTGTTGAATTGATTTGTTGTTCTTAAGGGCCTGTGTTTGATAAGGCAGAAAATGTTGGACTACATGTGTATCTGCTCTGTTGCTTTTTATTTGCTCTGACTAAACTATTGAAATTCTTGCACAGTTTTTATGTGATAATAAATAGATGAGATTTTTCTTATTGTATCAGCTGCATACAGCAGTAGTAGAATGTTTATGGTAGTTTTTGACCATGCTGCCATTCACCAATATGCATGTGCACGTGACTTGTAAAGTAGTAGTGCATGCACGAAAATAAGGCTCCCCAAAAGGTCCCTGTGTAATTCACGTACTGACTTTGGTGATTTTTTTAAGTAATTTTTCTCAGTAGTTATAGATGAATCAGAGAACAGATTCAGACTTTCACTGTGTTCCTATAAGATTCTAATAAAAATACACATTAGGCACATTTAAATGACCTTGGGTGGGTTAAATAAAATGGGCTGCTAGGTGACATTGCATAGTAGCGGTATGGTGACTCATCTTTGAGGAAGATGAGTCACAACAAGGAGTGCTGGCAAAATGCAAATTTTTAACTTCATCAAAATGAGAGCCTAGATTTCCAGATTTTAAATAACGGGAGATTAATAGTGTATTTTTTTGGACTGTGATTCTGAACTGGAGTAAGCAGGTATAAGCAGGATGAAAATGATTAAACTGACTAAAACACATGTTAAAATGTAAGTTAAACTGAATCTTCTGAAATTAAATTTGTGTACGTACATTTTATGAAAGATATTCAAAAAGGAAGCTTTACACATAGCTGTTGTCTGTTGGACAAAGCTGCCAATTAATCCTTGACTGTTTTTATATTCATTACATCACATCAAGAATGAAACTGTATTTGCTCATGCAGAAAAGAGTACAAAACATCATCAGCAGATGCATCCTCGGGAGGATTACCTGTTATATTTACACATGAGCTCATTCTCTTTTTTTATTAAAGAGATGGCACAAGAAAAGTCTACACTTTGTTTTTGGTAGTTGAGTTCTCATGTACAGGTCCATCAAAAATAATACAATTTTAGGGATTTCTGCTGATTCTGGTAGTAAAAAGAAGAAGAAGAAGAAGAAGAAAAAGGCCACAGGACAACGTTTAAGTGACTTGCAGTATGTTTGATACAATGCATGCGCCCCAAAACCTCTTTGGCATTGTTAATTGTTAATGTCTCAATATAAGGTCAAAATGTTTTTCCCATTTTGACCTTATACTCAACTCCTGCCTTGAAAGGATCCAATATGGCAAAAATTAATGCTAAAGTTGGGTTTCATAGCAGCATAAACCAACCGTTGATATTAAAGGGGCTATGTCTCCTCTTCACATCCCATTTATCCACTACCATCATTAAACACCAAGCAAGAGAATATCTTATGGAATAATGGTGCTCCATTCATCCACAGGCACTTGTGGAATCAGTAGGTGCTCTTGAATCGAAGCACATCAAAGGGGATTAACTAAATATCCTGTCTCACAGCAGACATTTTGAAAAGCACAGTAAATGACCATAAGATCATGTTTATGATCCTCCAGTAATTGTATGAACTATTGAGAAGTTGCAGTGGTTCTAGTAATTGAAGCTGTTAGGCTGCACATGATAGCCAAGAACCTTACTTAGACACTTTTCTGGATTCTCTTATAATTTGGTTATAAAATACAAATTAAGTTTAGGTGGAGCTTTATGACCTCGTCGCTTTAGGGGCTGGATATTGGTGGGGGGTGCCTTCTGGCTGCAGGTCCTTGGTGGTTTCCTATGGTAAGGATCTGGACTGCTCGGCTGTGGGGATGGGGGATCTGCGGTTGCCTCATGGAAGTGGGGCATGACCAGTGGCGGGGCCTGGGTTGGTGGGAGCTGGCCCTTGGCCAGGTGGCCAGACTGTCCTGAGGTGAGCTGGTTGAGGGTTCTGGGCTCTGGTGCACAGGGGTGGCCCATTCACTCGGGGGTGGAGGGGTCGGTAAGTGCCGGGGGTTCTGGGCCTGCCTGGGTGTGCTGCTATGGGGTGGGCTGGTGCTTGCCCTGGTGTCTGGTTGCCACCCTGGGACTCAGGGTATGGTACGGGGGCAGGAGGGGTGTAAGGGTATGAAGGAAGGCTGAGTGGGACTTGGAGGATCGTTACGGGAGACACTGGGGGAAAAAAAAATAAATTAAAAAATAAATTAAAACACAAAGTTGTTAGTTTTACCAAATAAGGATTCAATTAACTTGGTTACAGCAGTACATACAAAGCTGAAATTAAAGAAAAATTATTGTTAAAATAAATATTTATCATTTAAAATGGAGAAACTAGCAGCATCTGTCTGATGACCCCTATATTCCGTATTACCCCTTGTTATAATTATCACCACCAGTGGGGGGCACTTTTACAATAAAGCCCAGCTAATATATACTAAATGCAAATGAGTCATTTTTATTATTATCATTTTTTATTTTAGGACAGCGTTTTTTACCAGCTAAATAAAAAAAAATCACACTTGTACCCACACCTTGCACCGTCCATGCCCATTTGAAATCACTGATCCCATTATTTAGGATTAAGAATCCTCAGACCTTTCTTGGCACAAATGCACAACCTCATATTCAGGCATTCAAACAAACACACTATTAAAAAAAAACACAAGAGCCAAACAATATCAGCATGATAAACACCTTGTACCCCCCTCTCCAAGCAGATATGAGGAACAGCCTTGAGGTTTATGTCATCATGCATATGTGATGTGCATTTCAAATCTAAACAAAGTCAGTGTATCTTAAAACCACCCACTGAATACAGATTCCCATTTTACCTCAATCCATTTAAAAGGGTTGCTGAAGATGAGAGGAAAAGAAAAAAATAAGCGAAGAAGAGGATGTGGATGAAATAAGTATAGAGGGATTATTTCATAAACGACAGAATTTTCTTTTCTGTGTAAGTCATTTGATCCTGACAAATATGCCTAAAGCCATACGCCCACATGCTCATTGTCTAAAAAATGCTCCGTTTATGAGAATCTTTCCCCTTCAAACAATGAGTGGAGCGGCTGGATGCTCGTCTCCACATCAGCCTCAGCGTTTGGTAAAAATCAGGAGAAAAGCAAATGAGATTTAAATCGGAGATGTGAAATGGCGCACACACACGCCCAGGAGAACCGCCCAGTGAGCTTGTTTGTTTGTTTGTCCCACGCTGCAATCAGTGTGCTAAATTGCAGACGGCCTTCATATGTTGTGTTTACCTCCAGGACAGCCGAAATAAACGCACAATAAATAGACTCCTTCGCCCATCTGGACCCTTTTTATCTCTAACATCATCTCAACTATTCTCCAATTACACCAGAAATACTGCTGCACTCCAGCAGACACTGTCTCTTTTTTTGGCACACTTTCCTTGGAGTATTCTCATCAAATATTAGTATTCCATCAAAACTAGTAGAAGTTCTGAGGTATGCATTGAGGTTTTTGACATTAGTGGACATAAGGGAGGGAAAGAAATTTAAATACCTTCTATTAAAGCTTGAATCAAGTGTTATTTCATGTGAATATTCAATTATACATGATCATTTATATTTAGTTGTTTTCCCTATTTTGGAAATTTTGTTTACATGTTATTATTTCATGCAAACTTTTTTTTACCCTTTGAGCCCAGAGTTTGAATTGTACTGGGGGTTTTGGGGAGCCTTATTTTCGGGCATGCACCATGACTTCCCAAGTCATGTGCACAGGCATACGAACCATGGTGGCGTGGTTCAAAACAGGGTTCTTACCAAAAACATTCTGCTACCACTGTATGCAGCATTTGTAACTGCACTTTGATGTTTATACTTATATACTTTTTTTTCTTGTGACATCGTAGCTGCTACAAGAGATGCTGCCAAATGGAATTTTGTTATATTCTTGTACGATGACAAAAAGCTACTTATTAGCTTATACAATCAGAAACATAACATATAGGGACAAAAAGTTATTGTAACAGCCACTAAAAGCAGCTAATTAAGTCAATACTTGGATGGCTCACGGCACACAAACAATGCGGCTATCCACGGAGCTGGAAGAAACGGAACGGATCCCCTGCATTATCCGGACAATTAAATGCTTTTCTTTTAATTTAAGAAACACCAGGATTCTTATGTAAAAAAAAAATTAAACACCTGAAGTAGATAATTTTTTTTTAACGTTTCTCTGTAGTGTCTCAGGTGAATATTTTCAGGCTAGTCGAGTTCCCCTTTAGCTCCCCTGTAATGCGAACCATGTCCCTATTGTTGAGGCCTCTGCTTGAAAATGGCATACCAATAGCAGTAAATACTTATGGGATTTATTAAAAAGAGTAAATATCAGTATATGAAATTAATTAAATGAAATGAAAAAATACTTTATTAATCCCAGAAAGAAATTGCAATATATATATTTGATCCAGCTGTAGCTCTAAACCTGTATCATATCATAGTACAATATGTGTATATTAGCTCTGCAAAGAAAAACCTAAAGGGAAGCAGAATAAATAGCTTTTTTTTGCTCAGTTTGGCACCATCTGTTCTCAAAGTCCCTCAATCAGGGGATCTCAGGCATAAAAGGCTAATCATTCTATTTGCATGTTTTGATAGCAAAGACTTTAGTTGGTTGAATTCTGGAACTTTGCCACTAGATGGCACAAAATCCCACAAAACTGAATCATTATAAATGATGCATCACTGATTATGATACCAGACACAACCTTTAAAAGAAAAAGCTTTCATAAACTTCAGAACCCTATTATGAATATTATAAATATACTTTTGATTATTTTTTTACATCCTGGAAACCAAACACTTGTAACAATGACTTACAACAGCTTATCAGAAAATCATTTGACCATTCTAACAGCTTTTAGCTAACGGTGGAACTGTTACGGCCCCTGGCCTTTTGGATTGGCCTCCAGCCTGTCACTCCAGACTTGGATATGCAAATGCTGCTGAGCCAGTGCTGCTTCGGGATTGGCTGTGGACCAGAAGCTGCAGTTCCTCCCCTCCGCCTCACCGATTGGTCGCTACCGCTCCCGCTCATCCCAGCTGGAAATCATTGAGTGATGCCTCGCCCTTAAATAGGAGGACCTGTCATTATTCATGGCAGCTGTGTCACTAGGACACAGTTCGCCTCGTGTTGGGTTCTCTGAGTAGTTTGTACATAGTGTGGTTTCTTTGAGCTGTTTGTATGGTTTATGTGTCTGAGGACACTTGGTGGCTCTTGAACCTTTAGTATTCTGACTGGACTGTTCAACAGACGGATTGCAATTTCAGTAATTATAGTGATTGAGTGTTTGGGAGTTTTCTCATTAGGAGAAACTCCCCTCCTTTTGTTATTTAGGATTGTTTGTTAAGTTATATGGATTTTTGTTTGACTCTATAGTTTCTTGTTTGGTTAAGTTTCCTTTGTGTTTTTGTAAGCGAGTTATAATTTGCCACCGGTTAGCTTGCGTCTTCCTTTTATAGGTCATCTTTTGTTTGTTATTGTTATATTGAACCTGAAAAGGACACTTTAAGTTTTGTAATTATTGAACATTTTTGTAAATTGTTATTTTTGAACTTAAAACCGGCTTGTTGTGTTACTCAACCCCTTCCACCCCTAGACCAGAAGGGGTCCGTAACAGGAACTCAGCATAAGCATATTTAATTGTAATTATCAACATGTCGTTTTTACATTATAATTCCATTTTTCCTGATTGTTCTTATTTACATCATGCATATTGTTACAAATTGTGATCAGTCTTTGGCAGAAAACAGATATCATCTGTATTTTTAGAACATCCGGTAAAGGCTCTAAAATACCTCTATTTTGAAATGTATTTTGTTGATTGTAAAGATGCAACTTTTCAAGACAACACATATGATATTTCCTTTGTGTGTCTATAAATTGCACACGTTACCTTGTGTGTATTATTGCTTGTGCATGTAAGAACGTGGGGCTTTTCAGATGGTGACTCATGTAAAAAAAAAATAGCAGAAAGTTCAAATGTACGTAACTGCAGCGTGTTGGCAGACATACAAGTGTTTGGTACCTGTATCTAAACAGGCTAAGCACAAATTAATATTAAACTTTATTCCCCAATAGATTCAGAAAATGCATCACTTTTCCTGAAGAATTTCAGCGATCCTTCCTGGATTTATCAGATTACGTTGTGACTTTCAGCCAAACGTGGCAGACCTGCCTGTGTCTCCATTTCTTGGCAGAGTTGACAAATGATGTGCTCAGAGCAAGTGGAAAGGAAATGGCGAGAGGAAGAGAAAGCGCTTGGCAGTGGCGCGTCCGAGTGATCAGAACGAGAGAAAACGTGGAGAATGAGCGATTGAACTGGTGTGGGAGAGTGAGTGGGTTAGGAAGAGGAAGAAGAGGAGGTGGAGGGTATATATGGAGCTGCTACTAATCAACTTCTCCGTCAGTTTGTGTCTGTGGGCGTGATAGGAGAGTGAGAGAGAGACACACACACACACACACACACACACACACACACACACACACACACACATTTAACACTAAAAAAATCAATATGCAGCCCACTCGCTCACTGAAAGCAGCGACCAGAGAGGAAGCGAAAGTGAACGGCAGGGCAGGAAAACAACAGGATGAGGCACAAAAAGTGGAAGACAAGTGCATCACTTTACTGGTTAAAATTTGCTGTGAAAAAATCCCACACTGAAGCCAAAATTTAGGCAGTTTCAGTAAAGATGTGGATTCTCTTGTTTTTCTCCCATATCTTTCTGCTGGCGGAGGGATACATGAATAGTTAAGGGACTATATACATGGATGGTTATGAGATTATTACACAATAAGAGCCAATCTTGCAGATTGACTTCCAACAGCTGTTTTTGTGTTGACAGCCAGTGAGGCATGTTAACTTTAAAATATCACTTCAACCAATAAATAATACATATGCATGACTAATTGTTTATTTAATTAGTTGGAATGGTACAGAGAGAGGAATACTATATTTAAGAGTCAACCAGTTTTAGTCTGGGGCAGGAGGAGGGTTGTGTTTTACTGCTCAAAGATGTGGAATTAATGTTGCAGCTATAGCGGCAGCAACAGGTCAGACCAGACATTGACAACAATCACAGAACAAAGGGAAGCATGGCAGTGTTTCATTCTACTGGGCAACTGAGTCAAACACACATTATGCGTGATGAAGCTAGCTTACCATGTTTCTACCAGCACAATGAGGACTCACTTAACCATTTGGAAAATGTTGCGCTTAAGGGCAAAAAGACCAAATGGAAAGACATGGAAAAGTTACTGGTTTTGTTGTAGCTAAGCACTCATGTGGGGTAGCATCTAGCTCACCGGTCAGAGCAGCTGCTCCATACACAGAAATTACAACCCCTTGTTGCAGCCATCTTGGGTCCCTTAATGCATGTCACCCTCTTTCTTTTTATGCTGAGTGTGTGTAGTCCATGATAGATTGTGTTATATTTGAGCAGATTTCATGTGTGTACTGTTTAAGTATTGTTCTGTGAAACATCCTCCTGTTGTGATGCTAAACAAATTTCAGACGTGTCTGACAATAAAGGTGTAAAGGTCACTAGAGCTTACAAAATCTTTAAAAAACAACATGTGTGTGTGTGGCACACATTAATGATGACATCACTATTCATTCATTTTAATTGGTCTGAGTTAAAAAAATATTTAAAATGCTAGCTAGATGGCTAGCTAGCTAGATGGCTAGCTAGCTGGATGGCTAGCTAGCCAGCTAGCTAGCTAGATAGCTAGATAGCTAGATAGATCTGGCCTTCTCTCACAGTACCTCAATAAGGTGAGACCAATTAAAAGTATAGAATGTAATATATCAAACTTATTACTTTAGGTTTTAGAAGTAGCAGATGAGAATTACACTGGAAGTGAGTAGTGAAGGCAAAATTAAGAATAAGTTAAGTTTGGCAATCTAAAAAAAAGTTGAAGGGAGAAAAAACCCTAAGCAACAGTAAAGAAGGGTAGATGTTACTAAATAGATGTTCCTCACTGATGTGATGTAAAAGCTTAATTTAAAAGGCATTGCGGATACCAAGTTATGGAGAGTTGCAGCTGTTATTTTTTTTATGACATTCATCCTATAAACATGTTTTAAAGTGTGAGAAAGTATAATGTTGTGGCCACATTTTTTCTGTTTCAAAATTCCCAAAAATAACCATACTTTCTTTCTTAGCCATACTTTGCTAATACTGCACACAGATTGTAGTTTTGCATTGCCTTGTTGAAAAAGGCATGGCTGTCCCTGTAAAGGCAGCAGCATATGTTGCTTTGAAAGCTCAGTGAACCTCTTTGCATTAATGCTGCCATCACAGATGCACCAAGAACACTGATACAGCTCCACACCATCACAGAGCCTGGCTTTTGGACTTGTTGCTGACAACAGCCCCAGATGCCTCTGAGCCCAGAGAAGTTGATGCCACCTCTGGACAAGACTGACACGTGGTTTCTTTTTCAACAGTGAAGTCTGAGGCAGCATTTGGTTTCCCGCTGTAATCCCTTGCCAATATGATTATCGATTGATGAATAATGATTAATGATGCTGTGTCAGTTCAGGGACTTGAGATCCCGGGTGCCTACCTTGAGCTTCATGAAATGACATTCCTCCAGACTCTTAAAATTATTTAATGATACTGTGCACCGTCAAGGGACAACTATGCAAATCCCTTTCTCTGATCTTTCTTGAGGAATGTTGTTTTTAAA
The DNA here is from genome assembly GCF_017639745.1 of Melanotaenia boesemani. NCBI lineage: Eukaryota > Metazoa > Chordata > Actinopteri > Atheriniformes > Melanotaeniidae > Melanotaenia > Melanotaenia boesemani. Next base: position 8,949,350 of record NC_055704.1, read on the forward strand.
TATTTTAATGACTTTCTCATGCATTTGTTTTTAAACTGGAGATTATGTCAACCATCTGTATACCTCAAAGAAACAGCCTTTTGTGGCTTCTGCTTTTGTACCAAATCATGATTACAATATTTTGTTGACATGATCTGTTTCTGTTTTTAATCATTACTGATATATTTTTTTTCCTGCTTTGCAGTTGTGAATACTGGTACAAATGAATACAGTAACAACCTGCAACAAAGCAATACTTGGATGACCTGTGTCATGAATTGTTTTTCATTTATTTTGATTAAAAATAAAATGATGGAGCAAGAGTTCCTAAAGTTTCTTACCTTCAATTTTCTCTCTTTACAGCTGCTCCTTGGATCCTTTGCTCAGCACTGAGGTGGGTGGAAAGAAGATTTTGAGAGGCGGAGTTCGGTAAAGGAGTGGTGAATGCAGAAACTATAAAATGGAATAAGAGGTGAGACAATTATGACAAACACACAAGAGGGTGTGAGTAGCGGCATCATTAGTTGGTGTGGTCAAAGGTACAAAATCTAACACACTTCAGCCTTTGAACCAGAATTTATGTGTTAAGTTTCCCTTTTGGATGGTTTATAATGAAGAAAAATCCTGCCAGTTAAAAAGAAAAAAACGGGGTTTCGGTCTGCTTGCAGGTGAACTCTGGTCCGGTGCGGTGACAGTGTGAAAGCAATGAGGCCACCCAGCGGACCAATAAGAGGAAGTGAGTATGACACGTTGCACATGTTGGATAACTAGCTTAAAACGTGTTAGATAATCAGATCGCTGGTTATTTCTGTTAGTTTGACCCACCCGGTTTCATCAGAATTTTTAAAATAAACATTAGTCCACATATCTATAGAAGTAGGAGGACTTAAAAATGGTCAAATGACAACATTTTGCTTGGTAGCTGCTTTGTTTCATGCAAACTGTAATCTGTGGCAATTTATATATACCCAAACTCAACCACGTCCATTAATTCTAGCTCTAAGCATGTGCTTTTATCTTAAAGCTCTAGGAGAGTGATGTAGAAATATATGTAATTTTGAAAGCAGAGAAATGAAAGCAATGTTTTCCACACTGCTTTAAAAGGAATAGAAAACAATGTGCATGATGGACTTTGAAACAGCAATCTTGCTTGAAGAGTGGGGTTTGTGGATTTATTGTCCTAGTCAAAAGAGGAAACTGTCAACATCATTGTATTGCGAGCATCAACACTGTCAAATTGAAAGAGGAGCAGAAACATGATCAGTAGTGTGATGGGAGCTGTATCATAGCAGAGAACGGAGGAAGAAAAATATAACTATTGTGTAATTTTCAAGTACTATATTCACAATCTGTTGTGGAATTGCATTAGTTTTGAGGCTGAGACTGAGCTGGGTTTGCTGTGTCAGCTTGTGTAAGCTCTAAGACTGATATAAGTTGTTTTTTTTTCTTCTATTCAGACAATAATAGGATGTTGTAACATACCTGACATGTTTCGGCTGTCACCTGGAGTCTTCAGAGATGTCCAGTGACGTGTTGCTGACGTGTTATCAGCTGTTTTCCGGAGATGTGTCAGGTATGTTACAACATCCTATTATTGCCTGAATAGAAGAAGAAGAAGAAAAACTTAAATCATTAAGATAATAAGACAAAATGAAGCTTTGGGTTAAAGCTCTAAGACTGTTTACATTTTGCTCTGATGCATAATAATAATGTACTTCAAGGGTTATTGAGTACATCTGATAACAGAAGAGACAGACCATGCAGAGTTAAACATTAGCTGTTTAACTATCTCTCTGTGGAAGTTTGACCAAAGTATATCACAGACATTTCATTCAAGGCCTCAGAAAGCCTTCTGAAATAATATATATTGTGTCTATATATATATTATATATATATATATATATATAATATATATATATATATATATATATATATATATATATATATATATCAGGGGCCGACATCAACTAATAGCCAGTAGAACAGCCTCATTCTCCGAGGAGGAAAAATACACAACTTAGATCACATTTCTAAGAAAACTACTGTAGATTTATCAAGCATCTAATATGATATTTCTAGAGTCAGAGTCCTCATGGCTTTTGTAGGAGTGATTGTTTTCCTGAAAATAAAATAAAATAAAATGGGAAAAAGACTAAATAAATTACAAGTAATAATTGCAGTAATTATTACAGGTAATTTGTCATTACTGGATAATAATAAACTAAAAACAACATAAAGTGTAACATGTTTAATACATGGTTTACAGATATGGTTGAAATATGAGCACATATGTCAACAAATATAATGTTTAATCTGTTCAGGTGTTTGAAAGTTGAAGTTCTTACAGATACCAAAAGACATTACATTACTAACATCACCATATAAAAAGGGAGTGAAATTGCAGAATTTTTAATGGATTTTGAATCCAGCAGTGTGTGTGTGTGAGTGTGTGTGTGAGCATATGTGTAAATATTGAAATATCTGACTTGAGGTCAATATTGCGTGGGCTATAATAAAGCCACAATGTACGGATGATAGCAACAAGAACATTTAATGGAGAAGGAGGAGGATGGTTACAGTAGGCTCATTTTAGAACAGCCATCTTTTCTTGCAACCCCCCCCAACACACACACACACACCCCCACTGCACAATATCTCTCATTAGCCAATGATCGATCCCCTCACGGTGTAGCCCACACAGAGAGAAAATGCAATTAGAGCATTGAGCAAATGATTGTGTGAACTGGTGATCGATAGACAATCATCACCTGAGAGGGACAGCGGGCAGGTTACAGAGGGGAGAGAAGGGGCCAAAGGGTGAGTGGTGAAGGACCGGTGAGGGCAAACTCAATAACCTGATAAAATTAGATTAAAATGTTGAAATGAAGGGAGGAAATCAAGAAAAACAAAGACAAATTAAAGAAGACATGAAAGGAGTTACTGTTTGCTGGGTCACTTTTCAGTCATTTAAAGTATTGTGTTTGTACTAATTTAATCTTAAAGAATTTAAAAGATGAACATTTTGCAAAGCGTGCTAGCTTTGAAACTGGCTGCATTTATGTCATATCTAGCCCACTAAAACGCTAATCTTGTTGAACACCAGCCGTCGGTCTGCAGCTAACGCTACTTAGAGGGGGTTAACCTAAAGGGACACCACTGTTGACACTGGTGACATTTGAGGGCACAAATTTTACTCAAGTTCCTCATCAAAACCACATCCCACAGAAAGCATTTTGCCTTGATTCATCAGTTGTGGCTCTTCCTCTGCAATTATTAAAATAATAAAAAATGTAATAAAATTACTTTGTCAGAACAATGAAAGTGCTTTTAGATAAACCCTGTAATGAACAGCTTAAATCTGAGTGGAACATCAAGGAATGTTTGAAGTCTTTTGAGGACGTAATTAGTTTTTTTCCCCCTTATTACATCTCACCTTTAAGTGCCTGTAAGTTATTGGCGTTGGCATTTGTTAACTACATAAAACAACTATCTAATGCATGGCCTGTTGTCTTTGCACTGCTAATTCTCAACAAAATGGATTTTCATATAGACTGCAATGCCCCTTTAAAGGTCAAAATCTGCAGTGTTGCAATTTTCACATTCATTTTCAAGTGTTTTCAGCAATAATCAATTCAGAAAAATGACAAGAGTCAGCTGCTGAAAGCTGTGACTTTGTTGGATTAACTGAAACAAATAGACTTGTGGGAGTAGATTTTCTTTAAAAGGAATCTGTCATTATATTATATATAATAATAATAATAATAATAATAATAATAATAATAATAATGATATATATATATATATATATATATATATATATATATTAGTGCTGGGCAACAATTAAAATTTGTAATTGTGATTAATCGCATGACATGTTGTGATTAATCACGATTAATCGCATTGTTATGCACAAAATGTCTCTTTACTTTAAAAGAAGGTCTACAGCTATATAAAGAAAATACAGTAAATTTTACATCAGCGGTCTACAGCCTGCGACTCTGGAGCTGCAGGTGTCTCTCTGGAACTTCCACAATGCCTCTAAGTACGTGGCTAAAATATTTGTTTAAAATCTATCTTTCCTGTCATTAAGTTGGAAACCAGGGACTTTTTTTTTCTTTTATATAATTTTCCACAAATATCTACATTCCTTAGAAGAAAGTCTGTCTATCCTCTTTTTAAAAACTTTATGTTTTTTTTTTCTTTTAAAACCTAAAAATGGAAATAAAAATGTGGTTCTTCAAAAAAAAATAAAAATAAAAATAAAAAAATAAATAAAAATAAAAAGTCTTGTAACATTTGCAGCTCTAAAGGAGTTTTATTTAGCTGGTTGAGGGAAAAATGGCTCTTTGGATTGGAAAGGCTGCAGACCCCTGCACTAAACACACTAACAGGTTTAGCAGTAGTTTTCTCTTTAAACAGCAACAGTTAAAATATTTCTTCATTTATTTTTATAAAATCAAATATTTATGAGAAAGAAGGATGAAATGTTCAGGATTTACTAACTAAAAGGTAAAAAGTCAGCAGGATGGATTTAAAGCTGTGAAGCTGCTTCCTTCTAAACACAGAAGGAACAATATGTGATGAATATTAGCATCAGGTGAACAGACAGAAAGCAGGATGAGAATCTCACAGCTTTTAGATGGTGAGGAGAGAGAAATATTCCCAATATGCACAATAACTTCCATCCATGCACCTTCAGTGTTTCATTATCCAGATTTCTGGCCTATAAATTCTCTAACATTTCATTCTTAGCTTGACTGTTTAGCTTCACCTGCAGCCTCCGCTACCGGGAGTTAAGGGGTTAACATCTCGTTCCGGGTGTAGCGTCAGGTCTGTAAATGTAACTATAAACATGTGTGGTATCCACAGAAAGTCCAGAATCTCAGCTACCAGCTCAGTAAAACCATTTCTATCACCAACAAACACACAACAAATAATTCAAAGACCAGGTACACAAAATCTAAAAAATATGTAAACACAGATGATGTCTCCCCATGAACACGAACAAACGACTCCTCTACTGAAAGCTCACATCTCACAGATTCCACAGCTGGAAGTTTCATCTTGATATGACCAAGATTCACCGAACCAGAGGCAGAAGAAGACCCAATGTATGCTTTACATTTGTAAAAGTCAGAAAGCATGTCTCACTTTTGCTGTCTTGCCTAAATTAAATCTGCATTTATTTAATTAATTAATAAATAAATAAATAGTTTCTTGTTGTCTTTTGGGAGCAGTTTCCCATCCAAAAATGATGATGTTCTGCCCAACCGCATGGGGTAAGACTGACAAAGAGAAATGTTGGTTCTTCTTCTTCTTTCTTAAGTTCCAGACAGAAAACGTCTCTTCATTTTAATAAACCCACTCTCTCCTGATTTCATCAGACACACCGCTGCAGAAGGGAAGGTCATCAAAGCTAGTGGCCAGCAAAAAAAAACCAAACCAAAACAAAAAAACTTAAAGGCAAAATAAGTAGCATTGACACCTAATGTTTCAAATCAGAACTGCAGTCGAAAGGAGCGTCCCCCCCAACGCTGCCTTGTTGCAACCATGGGGAGTTGCATTTGATTGGATAAGGAACCATGAAGTAGGAAAGAGCTACACAGTGCACCGACATTATTCAGGCACATTTTAAATGAGAACATTTTGAATTATTTTTACAGAAAAAAATCCCAATTATTCAGCCTTTAACGTGCGATTAAAAAAATTTAACGGCGTTAATCGTTGCGTTAACGCGCAATTAACGCGTTAACGTGCCCAGTACTAGTATTTATATATAATGCATTATGTATACTATACATTACTATACATTATCATATATTATATACATGATCATTATCATTTCAATGCGACCCTCATCATGCTGAAGTGTAAACAGTATGTGGCCCTGAAGGGACACACATGCACTTCTGTACAGAGGCATGTACAGACAATGCAGCCGAGTTCGTCTGTGCAGGATCCTGCATAGGCTCAGTTTTACCAACCCGCACCCGCCGAACCCGTTAGGATGATTACCAAACCCAGAGGATAGCTTCCAGAGAAGTCTGGACCCGACAATGTAGGATATAACTCACAACCCGACCTGCACGCTAACACATTAAAATTGTAAATACAACCCCGTCCCTCCTTTCATTGCATTACTTTTATCAATTCGTTTAAACATTTAAAGTAATGGTGTTGTTTTTATGTTGTTTTCATTTACAATAAAAAAAGGGAAAGACAACAACACAATAAATATCGTGAAACAGCAGAATTGTTGTGTTTGACTTGTGTGACATCAAGTCGGATGAAATGCGGCATGACCGTTCAGACTGAAGTCGCTTCCAAGCAGATTTGATACGTAACCGATCTAGGACTACATATGAAAGTGGCCTGGGTCAGATTAAGAAAAAAATCTGATTTGTGGTGTTCAGACTTTCATTAAAAAATCCGATATGAGTCACACATGAACAAAAAGATCGGAACTGAGCTGCAGTGTGAACAGAGCCTTAAAATGAGTGTTTCACAACTTCTTAAAAGATTTTTCTCACTGAAAAAAACTTGCCAAGTGTAATTACCTAACTGCACGGACAGAAAATTTCACCTGATTATAGTCTGAATATTCTGAATTTAGGTTTTATTTACTCATATTAATATAGCTCATTTTTGCAGTGAAGCATATAAAATGTGGAAGTTTTTGGCTTACAATATGACCACAACAGATACTAAAAGTGTTGCTTCATCTCTGATCACGTAGCTTTCTCTGTAAAATGTGTTACATTTGCAGGGGCTTATGAAAGTAGTGGGCACACTTAACAGGAAGTGCCCTCACTCTCACTTCCTACTTGGTGCTCCACAACAGAAAGAAAGGTGGCCTCACTGCTGTCTGCATAAATCCAGTATATTTATTCTCTTTCTTATTCTCTCATTTCCTTTCTGTATTTCATTGTCTCTTACTCCCACTCTTTCTAACCCCTCTCTATCCAAGCATCCCTGTTTCCTGCAGCTCACCTAATTTCCTCTCCATCTCTTTTCTCTGTGTGAATAGCTTAAAAAGCATTATGCATCACACTGATTCACTCATATCATGAATAAAATAATGCTACCAGTCACACAGGGTCTAAACCAAGCTTTAACAGGGGTTTTCAAGTCAGATACCAACCAGTATTTTTAGAACAGAGCTGCCAGTAACAGGACGTACTAAGCCAACATTTTAAATGTCATGATTTTCAGGCCAAAATTAAGAAGAAGAAGAAAAAAAAAGAAAACACAAATTTGAAGCTTACTCACCAATTGGGTTGAACTGACCAATCTGGTTAAAAGATTTTTCCTTCATTTATTCATAATCTTGACCGCTTATTCCATTACAGGTCGCAGGTGAGCTAGAGCCTATCCCAGCATTTTAACAGGTGAAAAAGATTCTTCTGTTAAAATAAAATTTTGCACTAATCCAATCTAATTTATTTACAAAGCACTTTAAACACAACACTGTTGACCAAAGTGCTTAACAATAAAAAACTAAAATTATTATCATTTATATTTAAACACAGATGTTATGCAATATTTGATCTAACGGTACTAAAATAAAGGTAAGTTTTAGTGATGAAAGAACTTTTCAAGCCTTTCAAATCTAGCACATACTGGGGTTTCTGACTTTCAAATGGAAACGTCCCTTCATCCCTAGCTGAAGTCACATTCCTAAACATAGGACCTGTGTTTAATAGCTGTTTAGTGAGCTTAAGGCAACAACAAGCCTAAGGTTAATTAATCTGATATAAAGTGGATGAAATATATCTTCAATAAAATATTTCAAAACATAAAATTTTATTGTCAGTCCCACTACAATTAAGTCTCTCATCCTACATACAGAAAAGATCCTAAATTCTGAGTGTCTAAAAATAATGAAAGGAGCTCCAAACCTAAAGTCCATGTAAGAAGATTTGTTAGTTAGAATGGGCTTTAGTTGCAGCTTTCTAACCAACAGAATGACACCTTGCAGATAAATAATTTATAAATGCTTCATGGACAGTGTGTTTGCTCATTAGGTGGACAAAAGTAATGTAAACTAATGAAGCAGTCCCTTAAAACTAACTAAACAGAAATAAAAATCTAATATAATTTTATCAAGCTATATTTTATAAAATACAGCAAGTTATTTCTATGATAGCTGGAAAAATTGTCTGATTTTTTGTTCAAGGAACCAGTTTGTTAGGCCCAAAGTATGCCAAGAAAATATCTCCCCACCATTACACCACCAGCAGGCAGGATGGACCCATGGTTTCGTGTTGTTTCCACCAAATTCTGACCCATCCGACCCAGCTGAAATGGATACTCCTCAGACCAGGCAACAATTTTGCCAGTTGATATATATACTCTGTATGTAATCAAATTTTTAGTAATCAGTGTCAATTAAATTATACAAACTATATATACACAATTTCATATTTCTCATGTCAAAGACATTCCACTAGTTTGAACCATTTCAAAAGGCCATCTATTTTGGTTCATCCCCCACCAAGAACCACATACAGCACATATAAGGGGGCATACAACTATAAATATCCTTGAAAATACCTCACAAATCCCAATATGTCAGAGGCTACAAAAGTATTTTCCCCCCGTAGCCTTTTCATTGATCCAACAACATGAATCAGCCCAAAGAATCCTTTCGCTAAACAATACCTGCTGGGAAATCTTTCTTTCTCTCAGGTGTTGTGGTCATTTGTACTAAAAGGTCAGAGGTTGGATAGAACAGCAGCCAATTAAAGCCCTGCTGATTTGACTCAAGATGGGAACAATCTCCAACCCCATCTGTGGACCTTTGCTTCAGGGGCCATCTCGCCAATAACTACCCTACCTCTATATAAAATAAGTGTGTGTGCTGTACCTGCACCTGCATCCCTTCCATTGTATTCTTATATCTATCTCTCAACACTGGCTGCCACTAAACATAATGCAACAAAATGTTTATCTGTAGCTAAGATTATTTTCATAAACACCACACACTTGTAGACTGGTGGTGTCGATCCACAGACACAGTTTTCAGTCTGCTGCTGGTGCAAAGGTCACTGCAAGTCAGCGCACTTCATTTCCCAGGCTGCCGAGGGGCTTGCCAAATGCAGGATGATATGTTGATCGCTGGCTTGATATAACGTATCTTGCTCAGTATGTGTGTTAAATGAGAGGTTGAGGGTCAGACTTGAAAGTATATGTGTATGTTTGAGAGTGTTCAACATGGCCGACTGACAAGTCAAAGGCTCATACATCATTCTGTAACAGATTGGCAGAGGGATATTTATGGGCCTTTGATGTGTGTGTACAATGCAACTGCTGGTTGTCTCCTGGTATGGCTGCTAATTCAAGTTAATCAGTTTACAAGGCTAACTGATGATTGGAAAACCCTTGTGCAATTGTGTTGCACAGATGAAAACCAATGTATCAGTAAGGAGGCATGCCACGCTTTTGGTTAGTTTAATATCTAAAGCATCAGCAGTTGTTTGTTTCATAAGCTTAAAATGACCAGAAATAAATAACTTTCTTTAGACACCCACCAGTCTATTGTGGTGTTTAGAAAGGAAGATGTAATTGCAAGGAAACTTAAAATCTCTTACTTTGCTGTTAACTATTCCCTTTACAGAACAGCACAAACTGGCTCTAACAAGGACAGAAAAAGCAGTGGAAGGCCCTGATGCACAACTGTGCAAGAACGCAAATATCTGCGAGTGTGCAGTTTAAGACAAAGATGCCTCACAGGTCCTGGAAGCTGCACTAAACAGTACCTGTCAAACACCAGTGTCAGCATCAACAGTGAAGAGGCGACTTCAGGATGATGGACTTCATGGCAGAATTGCAAAGAAAAATCCATATTTCAGACTGGCCAATAAAAAGAAAAGATTTAGATCGACAAATAAGCACAGACATTGGACACTGGAAGACTGGAAGAAGGTGTTGTGGACAGATGAGTCTCAGGTGTTTTGTTTAAACATAAGGAACATTTGTGAGATGCAAGAACATCACTTAATACCATCAGTCAAACATGTTGGAGGCAGCGTATTGGTCTGGAGGTGGTAAAATAGGAGTTTTGTAGTCACCTTGAAAAAAAAAAGCTACCACAAGATTTTCCAATGCCATGCCATACAATTTCATCCTATAACAGGACAATGGCCCTAAACACACCTCCAAAATGTGTCAGCAATTTTTAAAGAATAAGCAGTCAGCCAGAATTCTGACTGACAGAGTGGCCACCACAGTCTCTGGATACAAGCCCCCCGACGATTACCTTGAAAAATTAACAGCTAGAATGCCTCAGGTCCGTCAGGATGTGATTGCTGCAAAATGTGTTGCTTTTGTTTTTGGTTTGTTTTGTTTTTTTATGAAGGCAAAGTTTGAAGAACACAATCAATCTTATTAAAAATGTTATTTCTAACTCAGAAAATGCTGGAATGTCAGATTCATTTCTTGTGTGTTTCCATAAAAGGTGAGTGAATTTGTCTGTCTGTCATGTTACAGGAATGAAGAGAGTGAAGATGAAAACTACAAGGAGAGCTACAAGAAAAGCAGCCGTTATTTTTCAAGTAAGGACAGGCCTTGCTGACGTTTCCTGAAAGCCAGAAGTAGAAACTGTTGTCATGTCAATGTTCCTACATGCTCAACATGCTTATTGTTAACTCAGGTATGACTTTATGAGGTTGTTCTAAATGATAAGGGTGTAAATCACAACTCTGTTCACAATACAATATTTTATTGGTTTGGTGGATAACTGATATTTTTTCTATCACATAATCTGCCACTTTATGATCAATATGAGATGATAGTACATGTTTATTTAACACAAATGCTGCCATTCATATCAAATCACAAAAATAAACTAAAATATCATTAAGACATTTGACTCTTACCTACTGCGTATGTCAAACTTGACCCGTGTTTTTGTGTATTTTTAAAACAGTGGTGACAGAGTTCAAGGAGGACCTGGAAGCTGTCACAAGAGGTAACTCTGTCCCGACTATTTGTCCAGATTATTGCACAGACAGACACTGACTTAGCTTTTAACTGCAACATTTACCAACTTTGAAAGGTCATAGGGGACTCTCGAAGCTGTAATAGTAAGGCGCATTCACAACACGATAGTACAGGGAATTTCACACCTTTCTTTGGTTTGCTTTTACATTTCAATTTACTCAAGCAGACCAAACCACCTGGACATCATGCAGTTACAACAACAGATTGTTAGGGGCAATATTCCCTAAATCAAAATCCAGCTGATTGATTTCCCAGGCATGCATACAGCTCATACATTGCAAGTTAACGATGGAAAAACTAAAATTTTATTTAGTCTTTGAGTTTCCGTTTTTATTTCCGTTTTTCACACGAATCCGTCCAGTATGTGCAGCAGGAGAGGCAGCGAGCTATCCAGCATGTTGCACTACAACTCGTCCTTCATCACTATCTCTCTTTGGTCCACTGGATGGTTTGTTTGCTTTCACACAAGTGAACCAAGACCCCCAGTTTTCAGGCAGACCATAGATTGCTATTTTGCTCCGCACCAGAATGTGAATGCACATTCACTCTACTCCAAACAGACCGGACTATTCGTGGAAGCAGACCACTTAAATTGAACCAAGCCAGGATAAATGCATCCTTAGGGATCTCATCAGCAGTCATGTTATCAAATCACTATAGCACACAACTCACAGGAAACTTATTTTGTCATGCACTGCCTGTCCAAACAGCAGTGTGAACAGCCTCTCACACAGCATAGGAATGATCACAAAGGTGACAGAAATCATCCACAAGTCAGAGGATGATTTGGCTCAGACACAAGATCTGTATCTGCAAGTACAAACACCTGCAGTGTAATACAATAATCTACAAAGTATTCATTCTCTGTACCGCTTAGTCCATTATGGGTCGCGGGTAAGCTGGAGCTTTTTTTAGCAGGTGAGAGGCAGGGTACACCCTGGACAAGCCACCAGTCCATCGCAGGTCCAACACAGACAACCATTCACACACACACCCACTCCTATGGAGAATTTAGAGTGACCAGTTTACGTGCATGTCTTTGGACAGTGGGAGGAAGCCAGAGGACCCGGAGAGAACCCACGCATACATGGAGAGTACATGCCAACTCCACACAGAAAGACCCCAAGGTTCTAACCTCCCCCAGCTGAGGCTCAAACCAGTGACCTTCTTGCTGTAAGGCTGTGGTGCTAACCACCACACCATCGTGCAGCCCTACAATCTACAAAGTAAAACTTGTACATTACTTCAGGTTGAGGGGGTGATAGTCAGGGGTCACAACAAAAGGTACCTGAGCTCCCATTTCATTAGCAGCATTTACATGGAACGCTTGATCCCTATCAAACTTCCAGTCAGAGTAAAAATGCATCATCAGTTTATCTGACTTGCCTTGATCAGACAGAATTTTCCATCTGATTGAGAGGAGTGGTTTCAAACCTTTTTACAATATGATCAACAGGAAAAAATAAACATATATGCACTTATTTAAATTGTTTTTGAGATATATTCTTTAAGTGCATGCTTGAATCATGTGGGGGTTCGGTGATCTGTGATGGACTGGCGACCTGTCCAGGGTGTACCCTGCCTCTCACCTGCTATTTGTTGGGATAGACTTCAGCTTCCCCGTGACCCCGAATTGGAATAGGTGGTATAGAAAATGGATGAATGGATGGATGGGGTTCAGTGATTTTATAAGTATTAGGAAATACTGGTAAAATGTCAGCAGCAAAGCATAACTGGACTGTGGCAGATGCAACATTTTTCTTGTGAATTCTAAGCGGTAAGGATTATTGAGCCTCTCGACAGTTGAAAGGCTTGAAGTAAGGAGTTGTTCATGCAGTTATATGATGACATTATTGAAGCTGAATCACATTACACATTCCATATGTCAAAATCATTATGGTTGTATTAACTCTTTGTATCATGTAAACATATAACTGATTGGATCGCTTTATCTTGCATCCATGTAAACACAGTCAGTGATATAGGGCGGCAGATTGATTCTAATGAGTCTTTCACTTACTCTGAGGTAGAGGGTGATAAGAGAGTGCATTATTACTCCTGCCCCATCCCATCTTACAGAAAAAATCCTGTCCCGTCCCAATCCCAAAAGAATTACTCCCGATCCCATCCCACCTCCTTTTACAATGACTCCCGCTTCTTAGTCTTTAGGCAATACACTGAATTTGATTAAATGTTTTCACGCTTCTTTTTTAGACCAACTGCTAAGTGTTTCTAGCTTTTTTTAGAGGTCAATTACAATAAAAAAAAAAAAAAGGGAACAACAATAAAACAGTACATGGTTCACAGCACGTCTACCAAAGTTTAATAAACCCAAACAGAACATATAAAGTTGTATTTCACTCATTTCTAAATGTCATTAACTAAACATGTTTTACAAGCGGCATACACTGTGTTCACACCGTCGTACTTGACTCTCATGAAGTTCATTAATATGTCCGCCTTTTCTAACCAGTTCTGCCAACCTAATAGACAGGTCATTACTTCTAACTTTTGTAAACGTTGTAAATCATGTTTTGTCATATCAGTTTCTCCGCAGGTGTTTGCAAACTCCATTCCTTTTCTTATTTCAATTCCGGCAGGGAAGCAGTGGCCGGAAAGCAGTGTTGGCTTCTAGGTAGTGTAGTTCTTTTTATACTTGGTTACAGTGTAGGTTTATTGAGCAAAAACTACAAAATGGCGGCACCTGTCTTTTTTTTTTTTTCGTTTGGTTCCCCCTCCTGTCTGCTCCCGTTTAACTTTTTATCCTGTACCGTCCCGATCACGTGATTAATAGTAAAATTGACTCCCATCCCATGGGAATCTCGCGGGAATCCCGTGACCCATGGGATTCCTGAAAAAATGTCAGCCTCTACTCCGAAGTGTGCATTTGGGGACTAAACATCTTACAGGCATATTTTATGGGATGGTCAACAATGTTACTTCTTGTAGAGGCTACTTTATGCATTTGGCAATACTTAAACTAGAAATGGAGTGTTCCTACACAAAAAAGCAAAAACTAAAGACTTTACCTTATGCAAAAGCAGATTTAGCTCTTTTTTCGTATTCGTTCAGAAATAATTTGATCTAACTCTGGCTCAAGGTTAAACAATCAGTCATTCATGTTGTGACAGTACCAGAAGAGGAACTATGATGTCTGGACAAATGGGTCAGAGCATCTACAAACCAAAATGTGCTGTGGAGCATTCCTGGGATGCAGTGATTAGTACCTTCGAAAGAGGTTTAAAGAAAGACAGACCATCGGTCAACAGGCAACAAGGCTGAAGGCTGATCCAAAAAGCCAAAGAAAACCACTGTATTACAAGTGCAAAGTACTTGGCATTTAACCTTATTGCATGTAAGATACCAATAAAGGGGCGACTTGCCCATACTGACTCCCCCCAACCGCTGAAAATGTGTACAATAGATGTAAGCATCAGATCTAGACTATGGAGAAGTTGAAGAAGGTGGACGTTACTTTAATAAAAAACACCACCTAACCACATTCTTTAGATTTTAATGTAATATAGCTTCTATGGGATTTATTATCAAAAGGAGTCTGATCCCAGAGATTCCTCTTCCTTCTAATTTGTGAAATATAAACGGTGCTGCAACTCTCATAGTCAAGTGGAGGTGAAAGGGTCCGCTTAAGTCGAACCACAAACTTCTTGCAAACCCAAACCAAGTACATTTGGTGCTTAAATCAAACCAAACAAAGACTGGAGTTTGGTTGTGTTCTGGTTTAGAGTATTTTTTGATGCCTGTTCATTACTGTCAAGTAAGTATTTAGAATAGAAATACTTTATTAATCCCTTCGGAGAGCCCTCAGGGAAATTTGGGTATGTTATAGAAGATGTCTGTTTTTATTTCCTGCTCTCATCCAAACCTTGTCTCAATTTCTAATCACCAGAGCCGTCATACATTAGCTCCCTGAATGTATACTCACCCTCTCTTTATGAGGTACTCCTGTTCAACTGCTTGTTAACACAAATAGCTGATCAGTCAATTACATGGCAACATCTCTATGCATTTATTCATGTAGACATGGTCAAGATGACTTGCCTAGGTACAAACTAAGTATCCCTTTGATCATGGCATGGTTTGCTGGTGCCACACATAACTGGGTATAAACAACATGAAAGCATGAATCCATCCTGTGTTGTATTAACGATTTAAGCTGCTGCATGTGATCTAATTGTATGAGGCAGTGGCCCACTTTGGGCCCATAGTCCCAAATTCAGACCACAGTGTAGCATCTTCTGATGCTACTTCCAGCAGGATAATGCACCATGTCACAAAGCTCAAATCTTCTCCAATTGCTTTCTTGAACATGACAATGACTTCACTGTGTTCCAATGGCTTCCACAGTCACCGGATCTCAGATTTGGGATGTGGTGTAACAGGAGATTCTCATCATGGATGCAGCCGATAAATCTGCAGCAACTCTGTGATGCTGTCATGTCAATATGAAACAAAATATCAGAGGAATGTTTCAAACACCTTGTTGAATCTATGAAGCCAAGAATTAAGGCCATTTTGGAGCCAAAGTGGGGCCAACCAGGATGTTCACTAGCAAGGTGAACATAATAGTGGGTGAGTGTATATAGTCTGTCAGGGTTCCTTTGCTCATTTGATAGATTGTGTGTGAAACTGTGTGTTTCTTCCTGACAACTGATCCCAAATTTTTGTTCTTTCAGTGCAATTAGTTGAACAGTAGGTAAGTTGACTAAAGTTTGTTGTTGTAAACTATTTACCTGCCTCCTCTCTGAGTCGTACATTTGGGTCCTTCATCTCCGTCCCATGACAACAGTCTCCTTCACCAGTCTAACACTGGGGCCTACAGGCAAAAATTACTAGAAGAACGGCCTCCTAATTGCTGATGTAGTCTTTACTTCACATTCACACTCCTGCATGTCACTAGAGTGTTTGCTCTGGATGTCAAATATTTGTCCGGCTCCTAACTAACATTTCAGGTGGGTTGAGCAGAGATCACATTTAATCAGATCCATTGTATTTAGCTTTAGGTCAGGGATTGGCGCAGACAGGTGAACAAGAAAATTCAGCTTATTATTCTAAGACAGATCAACAGCATCAACTATTACTTTACATTGTACCATGGTACATTACTTTGTAAGGTACCACCTGGTCATTTTTCTGTTTGCAAATAACCAACATTCCTAGATATGCTGACTACATTTCACACTAAATCAAAGAATTAAACAGTTCCAATCATGATAGTGCACTTTCCCTCTAGCTGTATCATCTCAACTATTATCATTCACAATCAAAACTATTTTGAATGTGATAAGATACATATTTATCATGTAGTGGATTTTGACTTTCAGTTTAGTAATCTTATTTCTGTGACCAAGAAAAAGAAAGATCTGACGCTAATAAATAAAAGTAAGGCTGCAGCAAGCTTGTAGTGGAATAGGAACTTGTAGACTGGAGCTAAAAACAAACCTCACTAAGCTAATGGCATTAATAAGAGCCAAGGATGTCATCATCTCGGGATGTGTGGTTTTTAGACTATGACTTCTTGCTTCTAAGTGGGTGGGAGAGAAAACAGCCTGCCAAGATATTGTTTCATAACAGTCAACACCACTCTTGACAACTGTGAGTTGGTTTTACTAGCTAGTGAAAATTGCTCTTTCCTTGTCAGTCCTACAGCAATGCCATCCCACACATTCACCTCTGTGGAACCCGCTGCAGAGCCGAGGAAAAAGAAGGATGGATCAGAGGAAGGAAGGAGTGAGGGAAGGCTTTGCAAAACAAATCTGAGTGCAAGGAGGAAAACCTCGGAGTATTGTCATCTCTGCCAAAGAACATCAGACTGCAGCCTGGGTCATCCAAATGTGTTAGCAATAAAGTTTGGATAAAATACACATCCACATCTACACTGACGATATGTTATTGAAGGAATACGGTCATCTGTTTCTCATTGTTGAGGAATCTTCTGAGCTGCCTCTAAACCTACACCCCTCCTCCACTCCATCTATTTCTTCTTCCTCCCACCCCTCTGAAGTGTTTCCAGTTTAAAACAAATATACACTGTCAAACATATAGTATCAGGAAACAGAATAATAATAATTTTATGGGTTAGTATGATGCTGTTTTGCATTTATTGTGATTACTTGTGTTAGACTTCACTTTATGTTGAAGCATTCGGACTGGAAGAGATTGTGCAGAGGTTTGATTCTTATTAGGGATCCAAAAAAGTTCTGGGTTCAAATCACAGACAAGTTGACAGTGACTTTAACAAGATAAATCTTTTGGTGGAATAATAATAACAGAAAAAAGGATGATAGTAAAAGTCTAAGTGTTGCGAAAGCCAAAACTCAACATAGTAAAGCTGCATGTTTCAGGTAAATTAGGTGATTACTATCCTTCACCAAAACCAAGAATAGAGGCAGAGGTGCAGAATATGCGTTTGCTTTATTGCTGTCTGTTAGCATAACTGAACAAAAACTGCCAGGATTAATTTAATGAAATCTGGTAGCAAACAGCAAATCAATGCATTTACTCATGTAGACATCTTCAAGATGACTTGCTGAAGTTAAAACTGCATCAGAATGAGGAAAAAAGGGGATTTCAGTGAGTTTGATGATTGTTGGTGACAGACGGGATTGTCTGAGTGTTTCAGAAACAACCACTCTATTTGGATTTTGACATACATGGAGAATGGTCTGAAAATATCCAATGAGTAGAAGCTGTCTCGACCACAAGGCCTGTTGATGTCAGAGCAGAATGGGCAGACTGGTTGGAGATGATAGAGGGTTACAGGAACTCCACCAAAGCAAGATATTCTGCAAGGTATGCAAAATATAATCTTAGATTGCACATCCAACCTTGAAGCAGATGGGCTACAGCTCTGGCCTTCCTCTGCCTCCTTCTGTCCGGACGCATGGCCGTTCCTGCGGTTTGCTGTCTCAGTTCTGTTTTCTGTGGTGGCTGCTGGTTGCCCAGAGCTTGGGGCCCTCACGGTCTGCCTTTGATTTTTGGAGGGAGCGTGGTTGCATTTGGATGATCACTCTGCACAACTCAACCCTAATGCTTAGTGCACACACCTACAAACACACCCACACCCCTATACACACACATATATACTAGTTGCTATTGTGTTCGTTGCTGTTCATGGTTTTTACAGTTTTTCTTCTCACAGATCATCTGTTGTGTTCTCTTAGAAGGATTTTTACGGTTTCTTTACAGGTGTAGCAGCTGCTTAGTTTCTCTGTTTAGCTCTGATTGCAGTTGTTGTGGTTTGTTTTCTACCTTCTGTTTTGTTCTCCCTTTTTCTGTCTTTTCTCTACTTATTTTTCCACTATCCACTTTTTATCTTCTGGTGTTTCTCCCGTCCGCTCCAGCGGTTATAAGCAAAAAAGTATCCAATCCTGTACTAGCTGCATGTAGCTCATAAAGTGGCTGGTGAGTGTATTTAGCAGCAATAAATGCATGACTCAAAAGATGCATTTGAGAATTGTTCATAAAGAGGATGTTGACAGTTATTCACAGAAAGTTTTTTTTTACATTTTTGAGGATGAAGTTGTTTCACGTGGTGAAAATTTTCATCTCCTTGAGGTTTCCTTTTGAGAAACTTTTAGTTTTTACTTGCACATAAAAAAAAAAACAAACTTCATTTTCTCCAAACTGATTCCGACTTCCGCCACCTACAGGTAAGATATTAACTCCTTTTAAGTCTTTCATGCAACAAATTTTCATAAAACTTTGTGCAAAATACCAAAATGCCCACAGACTTACACCATCCAATAGATATTATTTTATTGACAACATATCAGACTAGCTTTAATCTTCACCAGGTGTGAGACAAAGATCACCTGATGAATACCCCAGTTGGATCGAAACACCAATTAATGAATAATCTCTGCAGCAAGGAGGATGAGTTTTGACATTTTGTCATTGTACTAACTGATGCATGGACATGAATATTCTTCATTTAAACCTGATAAGCATTGTAAAATAAACAATGTACATAATGCATGTATACATTATATAAAGAATCGTGGATGACGTCTGTATGATTAAACTAATTTAATTCAATTCATCATATACCAACCATGCTGATAATAATGTGACTGTCTGACTGTATCTGAGTAGTTATAAAGCTACAGAGTGATGCAGTGGAGGTTTGTTGGAGCTTCAGGCTGTGGAATACATCAAGGAAGGAAAGGAGGTTGAGGAATAGAAGGAGGAGGGGAGTCCAAAGCTGAACTGTCACAAACCTCCGGGTCAGAGCTCCGTGGAGAAAAAAAAAGACTCAGCTTTCACATCCAGCGAGCGCTGCATAATTACATCACCCACCCTTCAGTTGT
Organism: Melanotaenia boesemani; assembly: GCF_017639745.1. Classification (NCBI taxonomy): domain Eukaryota; kingdom Metazoa; phylum Chordata; class Actinopteri; order Atheriniformes; family Melanotaeniidae; genus Melanotaenia; species Melanotaenia boesemani. The sequence continues at coordinate 8,968,657 of NC_055704.1, forward strand.
TCCCACTGTGACAGACCACATAAGCAGCATTCTTTTTACTCTTGTCCCACATGTTGTGAGCTTTAACAGTCACTTGTGAAAACAAGGTGACATGTGAATGAATCAGCAAGACTCGTTTGTTGTTATGTATAATATACATAACAACACACTGAGATGTACAACATTTCACTGGATGCCTGTACAGCTGATCATCTGGATTTTTCCTTAAGACCTTACATGTGTTTACTGAGCATTTAAATCTTTTCAACAAAGCTTTTTGCCACTCCGGTGCGAACTTGATCTCATGTTTCATCAAAGAAGAAAAAAGGAAGATCCTCTGCTACAGTTCAGCTTCTCAACAAACTCAAATCAAAGGTCTCTTAAGTCTCTCAACAGCATTTTCAGCACAGTAAAATAGGCTTGTGTTACATTTAAAGTCTGCAGTAAAGACAGGCTGAGAGATACGAGAGGCTGAGGGGAGGGGGTGGGGAATAAAACATGTTGCTTTATGTTCAGGCCTGTCTCTACTTTGGTAAGTGAGGTCATGGGAAGCCGGGGAAGACTACATCCTGAAGGAAAGGCTCTTGTCTATCTTCTTATCCCTTGCTCTGTTTTTAAAGCTCAGCAGTATCAAACGCTGCTTTTAAAAGATTTTAAAATACAAAAGAAAAAAGAAAGCGGGGGGAGCAAACCTGCTTTATCCTCAGTTGATCATTCGCAGCATTTTATGTCTTCTTCCTTCCCGCCTCCTCCCTACACTTGCTTATGCAATTGTATGGTTGGTGCATGCACATGCTTTCATGCCCCATATTGGACTTGCTGATAAAAAATAGGGGGAAAAAATTAAAAAAAATATTGCTAGCTAACAAATTTGACATGGGTGTATTCAAATGTGCTCTGGTGAAGTGTTGAGGAGAGAAATGAGGGCTGCTCTGAGGTCAGCTCCAATACCGCGGGCCCAGAACAACATAAAAGGGGAACCAGCTCCCAACGCCTGATCCAGAGTCAGTTCATCAAATATTAATGCTGCGTGTGGTATTCCTGGGAGCGTAGCCCGACCCGAATACAATTACAAGCAATAAACAGCAGTTCTGCTTTAATCACAAGAGCAACGTTTACATGATTAATGCAATAAACTCCAATCTCATATCACTGTTATGAGCCCAAGCTGAGAACATAGTGCCAACGTTTTGATTATGCACATGATTATGTTGATTTTTTATATTACCTCCTTTCATTTGCTCTTATCATGGACTCGAGGATTTTCGGCATTGGATGCACGGTGTGGAAGCTGCTGAAAACGCTGAAACTCTGCCAGCTTGGGAGATGAATTCATGGTGTTCGAAGCTGTGGCAACACTGTACATCTCTTATCTTTGAATATTTCTGCAAAAAAAAGAACATACGAGATACAAAACTCCTTTATCAAACTCCTCAATTTCTGCTTTTTAAAATCCATCCATGCAAACCTTTCTTTCTTGAATGTGGATCGACATTTTTCCCTCAGGAACGCATCAACAGAAATGTGACAAAAGGTGACAGTTTTCAGTGACTGTAAACTAATGGTGGGCAAAAGGAGAGACAGCTGAACTGAGATCATTACGAAAGTTTCCAGAGCTGCACTAAAATGTAAATACAAAAAGGAAAAGAAATAGAAAGGCAGCAGCATGATAATCAAAATACTTAGAAACACACTCCTGATTAGGCAAAATCAGTAAGCTGAGGAGGACAGCATCAGCGTGATTGGAGGAGTGAGAAAGAGTAAAGTGGCTCTTAACACTGATGGCTGGCCTGACTGCTACTTGACTCACTGTCGCAGACCTCTGTAACAAGATGCCATAACCAACCCACTCCCAATCCACACACACACACACACACACGCACACAGTAATTTGGATTTGACCAGCCCACACTCAAATGTGCATAGGAAAATACGTCATTGTTCTATGATATGCGGAACATCCTGTGTTTTCTGTGGTAAAGAACCAATCAGTAACATGAAATCATAGACATTTCAAACCACCTAATTTTGCTGTTGAAAATAAAATAAATCCAGTACATGGTGTTCTAATAGTCAAGGTGGGGAAAATGCTGTAAGGTTGCAGTTCTCTCAACTATTAGCACAGATAAGGACAATGAGGCCTAAGACTGGTTAGCTCAGTTGGCAGTGCATCACTTTTGCATGTGTGAGACCAGCACTCAAATCAAGGGGACAAACACCTTCCAGTTGGGTCCTTAGGCTAAACCCAAAATGCTACTTTTGGATAAAAGCATCAGCTAAATGACTGTAATGCCATGTAAGACTGGTTTTGTAGAGATGGTTGTTCCAGACACAATTCCTGAGAAGAACTGAGTAATCAAGGAAGAGGACAAACCTGTACGATTGACTAACGGTAGCTGTGTGCTGTTTAAGAAGTCACACGATTTTGAAATGTCTGCTTAGCTTTGCAGGGTTTTCAGGATGACCAGCATGCATATTTTGCTTTAGATTGGTTATTTTCACTGGTAATACTTTCCACACAGTCTACAAAAAGTCCAATTTGTACATACATATGTGTCCATATGTTGACTTTTCTCTTTCTCCCAGATGTTGACATTTGGTAACATTAGCTTCATGATAGTACCAATCATCCATGCATGCATTTTTCATTGCTTTTCCATGGTACTGGTCAGGGGAGCAGCACCTTAAGCGGGAAAGCTCAGACGTCCCTCCCCATGGCCACTACGTTCAGCTCGTTCGCTGGGGCGTTCCCAGGCTAGCTGACATGTGGTCCCTCCAGCGTGGTGTCTTTTCCAGGCTAGGGTCATTTGTTCCTCCCAAAATTACATATTACCTCCGCATAAAGACAGTGAGCATATTTTTCATATTTCTTTAAGATTGGGTTGACCAGCATGAGCATTATTTGTATTATCATAGAGGAAATAAACAGGAGGCAGGGCAGCAGAAAAGAAGAGAAGAAAGTGAAGGAAATCCAAAAGCTATGATGGGAAATGTGTAGGTAGCAAACAAAATGGATGAGCCAAAGCACTAATAAAGATGTAAAAGGAAAACAGAAAAAAACAGTAAAACGTGTTTTACCAAGACATGGCTGCAGGAACATGCTGTATCCCAGACTCCTGTGTGTCTAAACACTGCTTTACGACTGTACGAGCAAACCAAAACAACAAAGTAAGGGGAAAGATAAAAAGAGGAGTTCCTGCAGTGCTGTTCAACCAAAACATGCTACGGTAAAGAAAAAGATCTGCACATGTGACATCAAACTGCTAGCTGGGAGTTTTCATCCATATTATTTTTCCAAGAATCAAGCTCCAGAAGGCTGGCTCTGATCTGGAACTGGTTGTTTAGAGATGAACAAAACGGTGTGTGGTGTGAGTGTGTTCAGTCACAATAGCCATTGCCCTCTGGAAACATGCGATTGGTAATTAATTTTTTCTAAAACAAACTATTAAAACAATGTAATTTCCACTCAAGGGATTAATAAAATTTATTTAGTTTTATACATTGCATTTTATCTTGCATTTTTCTGGGTTTTCAAGTACTTAAAAAAATTCCTTCATCTTTTACATTTAAACTCCACTTTGACACAGACTGTTGAGCAGATATCTGCAGATGTCACTATGATGATGTCTTATTACGGGCTACGGCTTGTAGGTTCATTGATAATGAGAATCCCATGGGTCTTTATGCATGCTGCTAGTTTTACTGCAATAAACCCACTAAAAATGCCGTATTTCATTGTAAAATTATATAGCTTGGCTAACTATCCGTGGAAATGTGATTATAAAACTAACTAGCATTACAAACTTCATCTCTGTTAGAGATAAAGTTTAGTATAGAACTGCTTGGACTAAAAAATGCACACAACTGACTGGAACTATGAGGAATGGGGATATTGATGTGACATTTAAAATTCAGACATTTGTTTTTATTGATCTTTTGTGAGTTAGGCTGTGTTGCATGCAACTGACAGTTACTGTAATTTCTTTGATTTTTTTTTTATTATTTTTTCTTTTTAATAGTCTGCTGCTTGCTGATTTTGTCTCATCTGTGCAGTTTTATCCTCTGAGTTCCACCTAAACAACTAAACCCTCTCTAAAATATATCCACCTTCTGATTCGAATTCACCCCAAACTAGAATGTTCCCCCCCACCCCCACCTTTTACCCATCTTGTTTTTGTGAGGTTCTAGATCAGTTTTGTTTTTCTTGCTGATTTTACTTGCCGTTGTGTGTCTGTGAGTGAAGAATAATGATTGGCTGCTTGATCTGAACACTGGCACAATGCCCAGTCATAAATATCCACACACTGACTTCAATCCAGACCTGAATCTTTCTATGCAACCCTTTCTGCCCGTGACGAAAGAAAACCATAAAACTCCCTGGCCTATAAATGAGCCCACTGCTGGAAGTCACATCTCAACCTCTGAGCCTGTTATGGCCAATTCTTTCTGAAGCTGAGGGATGACAAGCTGTCATGATGATATGGGATAATTATGTGCAATGAAAAACCTGGAGAACAGGTGTAGCATGCCACTGGAAGGATGTCAAATGTTGGGAACATTCCAATCCTTGCCTTAAGGGAAGATGGAAAAACATGTGCCAATAACTTGCCTGAGCTTGCATAACTATATAATGCATTGCTAGGCATTTATTTCAGAGGTAGCAATTCAGTTTAAACTGAGACTCTGAAAAGAATACAGGAGTTGATATTTGTCCCTACAAATTTTAACCTCTTTTCACTTTCCCCTTTTATCTTTTGTTGAAAGTGGCCAATACTGATGGATTCCAGGGTTCAAATTGTTATCCCACTTTCACAAAACATGCAATCCAACAATAACACTTTACAACAGAACAAAATGAACCTTTCATTAGTTTTCCACTTGGAAACCATTTTTTTTTCTTTAAAGGCCAAACTAAACCAGAACTGAAGTGTTTGTTGCACTTCGATCAGACCTGTTTTTACTCTGCGATGGCCAGTACAGTCATGTCAAAAACAAAAGATTTAATAGTTAGACCGAGGGGAACAAATGAAGGCCAGCCTGACAACAAAAAAAAAACATAATACTAGTTTGTTTTTTGTTTTTTTGAGGGGATTAAAACACCCATTATTCACATAATTATACCCTTGAATCAGTGTAAAAGTTACATGGAAATGCACACTCAGGACAGGGGACTGAATCGAAGAGAAGATTCAAAGCAAGCTCAAGTTTTCCTTATTTTTATTACTTGGCTTGTTTGAACACGGTTGTAATAAATTGGACTAATGTGGATTTGTTTTGACCAGAGGAATTGGCTTGAATTGGATTATGCCTGTAAAGTGGGTTGAAATGAATTTGTTGTGAACTGGCACATTACAAATTAAGTTGAATTGAGTTGAATTTGTCCCATCACTGCCTAAAAAAAAAACAAAACATTTTTCTAAACCTAACCAAGTGTTATTATGCCTAATTCAACCATGTTAAAACAAATACATTATATTAATACACCACCAAAACCTTAAGAAAAAAGGAAAGGAGTGGATTTTTTTTTCTAAACCTACCCAATAGTTTTGTTGACCAAACATAACCAGATAGAATACAATGAACCCCAGTCACCAGGTTTATGTCATAGCTTAACCATCATCATCATCATCACTACACATGGACTTACTTGTATTTACTACATCATACTTACAAATGTTCATATATAACTCCTGAAAACACATACTAAGGCTTTTAGAGTAACTACCAATCAACCAGTTAAAACATGTTAACATGCTGCCCTGCAACATGTTACATGAGTGAGTAATCATGTTAACATGTAAACATTTACAAAAATGGTAACACCAGAGGCCTGTACAACGAAGCGTGATTAACATACCCCGGATCTCACTGTTACCTGGGTTGACTTACCCAGACGTTCAGGATCTGGACAAAGCTATGTATCAACTCTGTAACTGAACCCAGGGTTGCCCCTTTAGATCAGTGTGTGCTCACATAAAAGAGGCGGAGTTTGCAGCGTCTGACCAATCGCAGACATGGAGAAACCCTGCAGGGCAGCATACTTTACTATAGAGAAGCAGACAAGTATTCTTGAGTAAATATGAAGAATGTAAATGCAGCAACCAGGCCAAAAGCAACAATGTTGCTTCTTCTAAAAATGCACAGGCCATTTTCCAGGAAAACAGACTGGGCAGGAGGTGGTGCTTTTATACTAGTTTATCTCTTATCTAGAACATAACCTGCTCCGGAGCAGGTTAGCTGTTCAGCTTAAATTGTAATCGAGATTAACACCAGTAAGAAGTGAACCAGCTTTGTTGTCCAGAAAACGTGGTTAACCCTGAAGTTACCTGGATAAGAGAAAATCCAGCTTCATCGTACAGGCCTCTGGTCATGCAGGTCAAGGTTGTAAATGAGAATTGGTTTTCAAACATTTTACCTGGAAATATAAAGGTCAAACACCTCCATTTTAACGCTTTAAGACTGATGATGTTACAGTTGCTCCCAACTTTGTGTGCGCCGGCGCTTCTTATGGGATGGACTACACGTACAACATCAGGAACAATGGTGATCCTTTGAGGAGTGCTGGTGCTGCCTTCCATCTGAAAAGGTCTAAAGACTGCACAGCTACAGCATGATAAAGTGAACTGTAATGAATAGAAATAAACATGAGGAAGATATCAAGGGAAATCAGAATACATTTATTCATATCTGGCAAAAGACCGCACTATCTTAAAAATACTGCTATCTAGCCCCAAACATTAAGGGATATATACATGCCTGTTAAATCTGAAAGTGTAGTTGTCCATGCATTTGCTAGCAACAAATTAGCAGTTACTTCAACAGTCCACTTTCCCCAGCTGTCATAAAAGAGTGGCTGGTTGCTTGTCAGAAACAACCATATCTTTGTTACATGTATGATCAAGTTAGAGCCACCAGTTAACCTAACATGCATGTTTTAGTCTGTGGGAGGATGCTGAAATACCTGGAAAAAACCCACAAAGGGACAACAAAAACATACTCTGTGTGGAAATACCTCAGCCTTAACTGGAAGTGACTTTGAAAAGCACCAGACCATTGTGCCACCTCTTATTGTGGCCTGTCATTAAAAAATAAATAAATTTAAAAAAGCATGCTGTCATCAACAATGACAGCAATATTTTTTTTGTTTAAAGGCTGCACAGTTAGAGCTAATGGTGGCTCTGGTGGCCATGCTCATATTTAGTGATTATATTTAGGATAGGGGGAAAACAGACAAAGTAGATGCATATAACTCTCGCCTGCCATTGCTCCCCCTTCAAATCCCAAAGACAAGCAATCAAGCGGGTAAACACATACACACATCTGCACTCATACAAAAACAAAACAAAACAAAAAAAACAAAACAGAACAAGTGGGTGAGTATGTTTGTCCTTCTCCTCCTCTCCATCTCTTTATCTTTCTCTCCATCCAGGCTAATCTCCCATTAAAATAGAACTGACTCTGCAGGATGAGTTTACCCTGACCTGGGCGGATATGAAGTGTGTACTCCTATTTTTTTATTTATTTTTTTTCTAAACCAATGCCTTGTTGTTTGAAGTGCTAATTCTGTTGTTCTGCCTTTATCTTGTGATCAGAGAGCCTTCTATCCTTTCAATTCACACCTCTGGAGGGACAGGAATAGGTAAAAGCTTTCCACTTTATTGCCGAGTATTTTCAGCTGCTTAAAAAAAAAAAAAAAAGAAAAAAAGAAAAAAGCACACAACAGGGCTCGACTCTGTACAACAGCAAATCCAAAGCTGCTTGTATAGCCTTCAGAGGAAACTGATTTGGTGTTGTTTCAGCCAGTTGTGTGCCTCATGATTTTTGCATCCTGTCATGTGTGTAGCATGTTTGTAAAATGAAATGACTTGAAGGACAAACTGTGCGGAGAGATCCATCTCTACAGAAATATGATTTCTCAAAACCCCCAAAAAATACAATTATTGCAAATGTTTGCAGGAAAAAAACTGATATTTGTTTAAACTGAAGGAGATCCATTAAAACCTGTAAAGTTACATGTTTGTGTACTCCCTGTAAGGCACTTTGTAGTGCTATTCCTGCAGTGTAATTGTGTAATTTTACATGCCTACAGTTGAGGATTAATCTGCAGAAAGTAACACACTTCACAGTAAACAGTTATGGCCCTCACAACTTTTAGATGTGACAACAAAATGTATTGCTTTTTAAAAACGTAGAATGGAACTTTTGGTGATTTTATCAGCGATGCGCCCCCTTATCAATGGTTAATTCGGCATCCATCTTGCATCCTACCTGTGCTGTGAGATCTCTTCATCCAGTAAAAGACAGTCTTATCTTGACTCTCTTACTCTGTCGCGTTCACCGTTTTATCCCTCTTTTTCCAATAATGTCTTCTTGACTTTCTTAGCTGAATCTGCTACAGTGCACGTTCAAAATGGCTGGTATGTTTGTATCTGCTTCCTAGCATGTGATATGGTGCATAAAGTGAAACTCGGTTGCAGCGACACGCCCAGAGGAAAAAGACATATAGTGCAGTTTCTTAGCCTTGGGAGTCTGCTGGGCTGAGATGGCTCCAAAAATGTATATAATAAAAGTCACCATGCCATCAAACGAGTCAGGAGCACAGAGTTTTAAGGTCGTAAAGTTAAATAATCCATCTTTAAAGTAACACCACGTCACATTCCAACTTAAATTGCCATGCTTCTGACAAGTTTTGACATCACATAAAAAAAATCATTATGTACACTCTTGGAGCTGTCAATGCCCTGCAAGATGACATTATTTGATGGAGTGAGCAAGCGATAAGACAAGAGTCAACAGTAGACTGACTTTTATTGGCTGGAGAGGGCTCGAAGAAGAGACAAGATGCAAGAGAGATGCAGAATTAGCCTTCATTAGAAAGCACCAAAGTGAGAAAATCTGCTTGAGTTGTTGAGCTGTTCTGCCTTTTCCTTCCTTCTTGTGCTGTCAAACTAATGGTCTTCACACTACTGTGCAGTTCGAATTTACAAGGCTCTTTTCTCGTTTCACTATACACCTCCTCTCTGCAGTCATTGGCTCTTATGGCTTCTCTTACCACTGCTATGCAGATGACGCTCAGCTGTTCTTTTCTTCCCACCTAACGACACAACTGTCTCAATGCGAATATCAGCATGTCTTGCTGATCTCTGTACAGATGTAGGATCACCACCTTCAGCCAAATCTGTCCAAGACCGAGCCTATTTTCTGTCCAGCCAATCCTTCCTTACTGCCATAGATAGTTAAATCACACTCAGTTAAACCTCCGCAGATGATTCAGAATGCAGCTGCAGGTCTGGTCTTCAACCAGCCCAAAAGACCTCATGTCACTCTGCTGCTAATCGCTCTTCACTGGATTCCAGTCGCAGCACACACCAAATTCAAAGCTCTAATTCTGGCTTGACGTGATGCCGTTCCTGTGCCCAACTTCCTCCTCAGTAAATCTGATGTGAATAATTTGACACAACTTTCATAAAAAATAAGCCACTTGATATTTTTAGCAGAGAAACTCTTTTTAGATTTTTCTGAACCTAGCTGAATCACAAGTATTGTCTTGAAGGCTACAATAATCTCTTCCTGCAGCATCACAGCTGGTGTGCAAAGCAGCCAGAGCTTTTCAAATCTGCACGGTGAAGCTTTATATGGAACAAAAGACAAATTAGTAAAGGCTTTAATCACAATGGTATTAGTACAGGTCACAACTAAATTTAGCACAAAAAATGAGGAAATTAAAAAAAATAAGTTTTGTAGATTATTTATTTGCAACAATTCTTCTTGACAATACATCCTGTACCACTGGAGAGCCCGTTTATTGCCCCTTTAAATGGAACCATGTGTATAAAAAATATGTATATGTGGGATGAGCAACAGAGTTAAGTATGTAGGTTGATTGTGGTTGGAGGATGGTTGTGCCTGTGAACAATCAATGCAAAACAGCTTATTCTACCATCAGCTCTTATATCATATATCTTATATCATAGCTTCTGGTACCCCAGTTGCTGACTGAAAGGTGCCTGTTTTGCACCTGATTAGTGGTACCAGTGAAAACTTGCTATGCATTTAACAATAGCATTACATTGTTTTGTGGCACTACTTTCTGTTCTGAACAGATGCACATGAGGTGTGGTGATGTGTGCATTACTATTTGGCTTGTGACGTTATAAAGTCACGTCTACTGACACAGCTGGTGTCTGCAAGCATGCCACATTTGACTGACCTGGAAAACCAAGTTGCAGCATTATGTGGAGAAAGCCCTAGTAGCATCTCCAAATTAAAAGTCAGATTCCACATAACAGGGCATGTTGGAGACAGGCTGCAAAATGGGTGTCCCAAAAAGACCACAGGCAGTCTTATGCAGATTTGTAATCAATGTTTGTAGACTGATGTGGTCAACGAGTCTTGACCCAGACAATCCAGAAAAAACTGCACACAGCCAATTTCTGGAGGCCTGCAATGAACAAATAAATGGTTAAATGGCCAATGTTTTGTTTCATCATTCTTCAATCATCTAATAAATAACACCAAACAAGAGTCAACAGCAGAATAATCTGTCCACTAAACACTCATTTCCCAGCTTTTTGTGCTGACAATATTTATGAAACCAGAGCTCAATTCGTGTTTAAAACATTCAGTGGAAACATCCACAATAAATCCACCACAGAGGTACTTTCAATCTGTTTTAAGAAACATGTAAGAACAGACTATCAAATATCAAACTGACAGTAAAATTAAACTGATTAGCTAACATAAAGGTGACAGTCTGTTGATAAATCAAGTAAAGGTTTTATGTTCGGTTGTATAAAACTAAGTGGGTGAAAGTAAGTGTAACAATCTGTAACAAAGCATTAACAACACAAATATCCCTCCATGAGCAGACGCTTTTTATTTATGACCTTTTCTGTCAAACTCTTCTGAAGCTGTTTTGGAACCTAAACGCTTTGACAGAGTAGAAAATTAAGTTTAAGTACACTCGTATAACTGTCAGTCAGTAAGAAGAAGGTATTAATGTGTCTCCACATCTTTATAATATTTATGTTGTCTTTTATTCATTGTGATAATCCATTTAGCATGGAACTGGATCCATTGGAACAACACGTCAAAAGGAAATGCTTGTGATTGTATTTGTGTGAGCTTGCATCCCATCGTCCATTAAACTGTGAATGTAACTCAGATGGAATATCTCAGTCAGGGCTGCACTGAGCAGGTGACCCAGAAAAAGAGCCAACTGAGATGGTGGAGTAGAAGGGAGGAAGGAAACTGGGAAAGAAGAGAGTCTGATATTTATAGATATGAGGATAATGATGCTACCCAACAGAGAATGTGAGCAGCCAGACTTGTGGATAAAGTGTGAGTGTTTTTGTGTACATGCAGTGTCAGTAAGAAAACATTCCAGCACTAAACCCTGTCTTTTTGCAGATAAGAGCACAACATCATCAATAACTTCTCCCTGTACAATTCCACTATATCAAATTCTGTCCAATCCATCTACTTCTTTTCTATATTCTTTTATTTATACGACCTGTTTTTGGCTCCAGCCAGGTGAATTTAGCTGGAATTTCAGGTTTATGTACTGTGACATAATAGAAATTGATCAAAACTATAATAATTAGGTTAATAGAGTTTTAACAGAGACTTTATTCACTTAATGATTTACTAAATGTTGTTTAAGAGCTCCCTGTGTTCCATAGATTCCCACCGCCAGCATGTTTTCAGTGTTGGCGAAACAAAAGGTTGCTAGCATTGTCCAGTAGACATACTTTCCAGGAGACATGGAAAGCACATTCACAAGCTTTTTTACAGTATGCTGGTCTGTCATGACAACATTCGACATTTCCAGATGAGTATGCAATGACATGTGAGGGTCACATATTTTTGTAAGTGAGGTCAATGAGACATTTTTCAACAGTCACAGAGTATGTTTCTGACTTACAGTATCATCATATAGTATTCAGTCTTGTGTTAATGCTTTTCCTTCACAGGACTGCAAGCCTTAAGTTCAAATTCCATCCACTGTTTGCTCGTCACGTCTTATATTAAAGTTAATTAATCTGGTCACAAAACAAGACAGTTGCATAATTACTTAATTTCTTCAATTATATGACCATTTGAAAATTCTTAAACCATTACTTATCTCCGATTATCTCCAATGTTTTGGGCTTCTTTAAAGAAATGTTGAATGTGTCGTAAAAACCTTTTACTTTGAGCCAGTTGGCATCACATGTAAACATGGAGTTAATTCTTTAGTGTTAGTTTTTAATTCAGCAGATAAATCAGACATACAGACTCAAACCGCACTTAAGTTCCATTTCCAGTGACTTCAGACTTTACTTGGACTCACGATTTGAGACTCGTAAACAATCACTTAAATAAAAAATAAAATAAATAAAAAAATTCTGTGTGATCTTCAGTCAGCTGGATGCGAGTTATTTACCCAGACGTAACACTGACGTAAACTTTGTGTATAAAAATGTCTGTCATATGAATATACAGGACGATGGATCCACCACATCCAACTTCATCTGCCACATTAAAACACACCCAAGAGGTTGGTCACTGTAATACAATAGTGTCAATGACCTTAGAGCCCCAACAGCGTAAAGGAATGGCATTCACTGAATGTGTTCAAAGAAAGAATGAGACATTTACTGAACACAGTGAGTTGTTTACATAAACTACTGGCTTTTTCATGACCCGCAGTGAATAACATTAAACTGATGCTAATAAACCACCACACTATGTTTATAGTTTTTGTTTTTTTAAGAAAAATAGGTTACGGTTGTTAGTGATTGTGGAAGTGATATGAGCTTATTCACTAATCAATAAATTTCCATGTTCATTTCCAGGTTTTCCAAATTAAGTAAAGCAAAGAAATTGTCTAGTGGAAAGGGAGAGAGCATTTGTCACAAAATGCTGGTGGATACAGGAATGCATTTGGTGGATATTACAATGTAGTGCTTTAAGCACACCAGACTGCAGGCGCCACACAGTAGATTACACATTACAAATAAAAGTGACTGGCAAATTGATTTGGACTTGAGATCAAACACTTGAGACTCAGACTTGCAAAAAAATGACTTGCAAACATGATGCATTTCCCCTCATTATTCAGTGCACCAGACTGACATTGCAAATTGTATTATAGAACAGACCAATCTTTTCCAAAGCATAGCAAAGTTTTAGTTCCTAAACCTAACTGAAGTTTTCTGTACTGGAGTTACATGTTAGAGTACTGACATAACTATTCAATGATAACTAGTACCTAGGAACTAGCATGTTAGTTTTTAAATTCATGTAATCTGTTACTGGTTACTATGTCACATAAATAATCCATTACTGACATTTCACCATATCACAAAAACAAACAGAACAGAAAGAACGAGGGAAATAAATGAATAAATAATATCCTCAGCAGTCAGCCCATCCTGCAAATGTCAGTGCCCATGTTCAACTTTCTCATCTAGTGAGATGGTAGAAAGGACAGCGTTCAGATCCTGGAATCACTAAAATGTTTTCTGTACCTGGTTCAGACACCCCTCTCCCTAGCAACATTTTTCAGCTCTTTTTGAGTGATCGTGTGGCCTTCCAGGTAAAAAGAAATATAAAATCCCTCCAGTGAGTCCCGGATCTGCCCCTGGGTCTCTTCCTATTAGGATGTGTCCAGAAAAACTCCAAGGGGACTCAGCCAGGGCCGCCGTAATCAGATGACTGAACTACCTCATCTTTTAATACGGAGGAACAGCAGCTCTAAGCCAATAGAATAGAATAGAATAGAATAGAATAGGTCTTTACTGTCCACCAGTGGAAAACTGTCTTCAGCTCACCACCAATCTACATAGCACTCTAAAATACAGTACAGCATAGGTGCAATAAAAGCAAAATACAAATGCCAAAAAAACCAAACCAAAACAAAAATATCTAAAACATCTAAAAAATAAACATTAAGAAGTAAAAAGTGAAAGTGCAGCAGTTCAAATCAACCTGTGTGGATTGGTCACTGTGTTGAGTAAAGAATGCCGATGGCATTTGGAATCAAAGACATTCTGAAGTCAAGCCAAGCCTCCTCCAGATGTGTGAGCTCCTCACCTGATCCCTCAGGATCTCTCAGACTGAGCTCAGCTATCTTTCAAAGGAAGCTCATTTCAGCTGCTTGTATCTGTGATCTTATGCTTTTGGTCACTATTCAAATCTTGTGACCATAGGTGAGGGTTGGAATATAGACCGAACAGTAAATCAGAAGCTTTGCCTTTCAACTCAGCTCTCCCTTCCAATGAAGTCCTTATAAAGTTCTGTATAGATTTTATGTCTATTTGTAAACACAAGTGTTCACAATCTATTAGAATAAGTGCAGTAAAAGAGATACTGTGTCTGTTCCTGTTAGCCTGTACAGCTCCAGATTATTGATCATAAAATTGATTATGCAATAATGTAGAGCCAGTTTTCAAAAGTAGATATCTGATTTCATAACCACGTGCACAAGGAATTGCAAAATGATGTTTGGGAAGACACAAGTACTCTAATGAGCTACTTTTTCCGTAGAGTAATGGGATAACATAAGTACTTATTAATGGCAATAATCCTGCAATCTTTATTGGTTAATTTGAAAAGCAAGGTTACCCAACTCATGTCCTTTAACTCTTTGCTGAAGCCTAAAGAAGTAGTTGTGAAACCTAAATTAAATGGGAAACAAGGCAATGTGAGAAATCAAACTCAAGTCTCAGGTTTAGTTTTATGACCTTTAACCATAATCTCTCCAACCTCTTTAATTTTGTTAATTTGTAAGTTCGCACTCAAGAAAGACAACCGTTTAATTTCCTGCCAGTGTTGCTGCAGCCAGGTAATTAGGAAACCAATGCCAAAGCAACCAAGTCTGCAGCCATTATTCAGTGGTCAAACCTGTGCTATGAGTGATCCATAATATGTCAATCCATAATGCAGTGGTGTCCGAAAGCAGCCTGCAGAGCTGCTGTCCGGCAAGTTTTGGATGTTCTCTGTTGCAGTACATCTGAATCAGATTAATGGGTCAACATGCTTGGTGAGCACCATTGAGAAGAGCCAGTTGTGTTGGAGCAGGGAAACATCTAAAACATGCACGATTTGCATAATTGCAGCCCTTGAGCCATAATGAACGGATATTTAAATGTTCAATAAAAATTTGGGTTGTCTGAGTTGCATAAGGTCACATTAATCTAGCAACATGACTGCAAATGCACCCTGCTGAAAAACTTCCACTGAGTTATAGTGTCTCCCTCTTAAGAAAACTAAAGTTAAAAATCCACAACTCTCTTGGCTCAAAGAAACAGTTGATTAGAAAATATCGTTTTTTTTTGTTTGTTTTTTTTTTTCCTCACAACACACAATTAGATTTAATCCTTTTGTTCAATGTCCTGGTGATCCTTCTGAAAATAAGGACAAAATAAAATCAATATAATCCTCAAACAGAAGCATATGGTCTTTTCAAAAATATAAGATGTCAACAGCCAATTTTTTTGCAAAGGGTTTTAAAATATCTTCCTGTGATCTTGATGTCCACTTTATAACTAGTCTTTGGTGCCTGCAGGTGAAAAACAAAGTATAATTTTGGAGAGATCTGCTATTAGACTGGTACTTAGGTGTATGTGTTCAAATTTTACTTTGATATTGTTGCCAGTAATGTGTCTATATTGAGATATTTAGTTGCTGCTTGATGCTGGTTCCCAAAATTAAACCAAATTTTACAAATTTAGTATATAAACACAGATATTATTACCATATACAGCTGAGAATTTAGATGTATTAACATATTAAATGCCATGTGTAAAAATGAGTTTATAGGACTGTCCTTTTGTGGCCTTATTACCATGTAAATGTCAGGTCTTAGCAGATAAATAAGTTACATTAAGAAGAAAAGTTATGTGATAGAAGGCAAAACTTTACTCGGAAGTAATAAATATTTTTCCCTCCATTCATAATGTGGTCCAACTTGCCAGCACCCTTCGAGTGAATATTTGGAAAAATATTTGGCATGACATAACTCGAATGCAAATACACCAGATGCCAGCAGAAGCACACTCTGTCCAAAACTATTGATAATGGCCTTCAGAAGCTCATACTGGTCAAACTATTTTCGGCAGCCTTCCCATGCAACATTAATCCCTTTCTTTCTCCATCCATTGTTCCCCCTTTCCCTCCCTCCTTTGTTCCGTTCACCAGTGTCCTTCCCACCATGTTGTCATGCAGAGCCAGGCGGTAGTCTGTAGGCCTGCTGACACTCTGTTCCATAGCTTAGATCCACACTGTCACCTGCCTCATTAGTGCTGAACTGGTGGAGAAGATACACAAAAACCTTAAGCTGCAGGAGCACACACACATCTCTGCCATGGTTAGCAAAAAAGTCTGGATCCATGCATGCGGCCAGATATACAGTCAGGCATTCACATGTACAGGCACGTACCTGCACCCGCAACTGGGAATGAGAGAAAATAGGGGGGGAAGAAGTTGCTTTAACTCGCTGATATGTGTCAGCAAGCCAGAGCATGTGTGCTGCAGAGGCCTTTTTACTGAGCCAACTGTCGTGCTGTGACAGAGGGTTTTGATTTTCCTCTTGTCTGACAGAAATGTGTTATTGCCATACTGGTGTCTATGAAAGACCCCAGGCCCCTCAAAGAGGAAGCAGTGTGTTCAGACTCTTGCTATGTTAGAGCATGTCCAGGAAACAACCCTGAAATTAGAAATTCAACTAATATCAGTCTTTAAAGGCTAAAAATTTGTTTCCCCCTTTTCAAGAGTAAACCTGCCAACTGCTCATGTGCTTTGCCAAAATGAAACTTTTTTACATTTTACCATTTTCATGCTAAAAAATTAGTCAGTGCTTTGTCCTAAATTGTGTTCTTGGCAGAGAGGAACCGCTTCTGTAAAACAGCAATTATGAGACACAGAAACTAATTGCTAAAACACAGCATTATAATATTAATGACTGTGCTGAACACATCCATGCATACTTGTTGGGAATCTGATTAAAATGTCACATTATAATCAGTTCAGGTTAAGGGTTCCAGCTGCAGACAGCCAACACAGTGTTTAGGAGTTGTGCAGTAAAAACCACTTTATAGAATAACGCTTATCAGATGCCAGAAAACAAAAGAGAGACAACACTGCTGCCTTTAGATCCTCTGTATTCATGAAAAATATACTATACTTTAAGTCTGGGACCAGATAAAGGTTACGATAATACCTAAAGACTTTATCTAGTTTTAGCCACACCACTTTGGAATTCAATTAATTAATCCAAGAGCAAATAGCCTGAAAATTTTAATTCACAATTAAAGAGATTTCCCACATGAGATTCTAAACTTTACCTATTTTCTTTTTTTTTTTTAACTTTGTAGATTTGAAGTCAAATCAATTTGTAATCTCATGACATTCCAGTATGTGTCAATTGCCAAAAGTAAATATGGTAATTCATAAAGCCTCAGTTAATACATGTCACAAACTTAAATGAATTACTGTCTTTGATTACAGAATCACAGAAAAAGCCTGCACTAAAAAAAGCACTACTGAACTTTAGACTTCATCAGCCAAACCAAAAAAGGCTAATTCAGCATCCATCTTGCATCCTGTCTCTTCTCTGAGCTCTGTAAAAGTCAGTCTAAGGTTGACTCTCGTCTTATCTCTTGCTCCATCACGTTCTCTCTTTTCTTTCCTGTGCATTCAAAACAACCAGTGTTGATATCCAGTTGCTGGTGTGTGATGTGGTGCTGTAAAGTATTAGGAAGCTGTCAGGTGATGCTCCAGGATGGAGAAAAAGGTGTGAAATGCAGTTTCTCAGCCTCAGAATGCTGCAGGGCAACAACAGCTCCAAGAATGTTGATAATAAATGTCAGCGTGCCATCAAAATGTGTCAGAAGCAGTTTTAAGGTTGGAACTTTTTGTAGTATTGCTTTTAAACCAAAGGAATAAAAAGATCTTAAGTAACTAAAATAATGTCATAAAGCAGAGAAATTAAAGCACTTTTTTCTCACAGTTGAAACCCTCTCTTAATATTTTGTAATTTAAAATAATCTGCAGATATTTTCTTAGAATGTCTTGATGCTTCAGTTAAATAAACTGGGTAAATTTATTCCCCAATGTGGTTTTATTTGTTAGGGTAAGCACAAATTTTTGACAAAATACGACATTTTTCTAGTCAAATTTGTACTGGCTCTTTAATTACTTCACAAAATTCTTACAGAAGCTACAGAAAAACGGACTGAAATTGCAAGAGTCTAATTTGCCATACTAAGAAAAGCAATGGCCAATTATTTCACAGAATAACTTGGCCATTATCATGAAGCCAGTAAATAAATAGTGTGGAAAAGTCTCCAATGCAAGCAATCTTGTCAGGCTGGTTGCTGTGTAACATTTTTGTTTTTTACTAACCATGGACATTAGGTTGATTTATGCAGTATCCATCTACAGACCATGCAGGCATAAAGTGTTGGATGTTCTTTTAAGTTCATCAGTTCTGTGCCTCATCATATATATATATATATATATATATATATATATATATGTTTGTGTGTGTGTGTGTGTGTGTGTGTGTTCAGTTGCATCCATCACAGAAAAACTCAAAATGCTGAAATTGTGTCCTCAATGCACACGATTTTTACTGCCTTCAAACCTGGCTGGGGAAAGGCTGCAAAAGATTATTTTTTTCATTTGGTACAATAATATTATAGGATGCATTTTCAGCTATAACTATACTATATACTTATAAAACACCATCAATGCTTCTGGATAGTTACACCGCTGTAATCCCTAATGCTGTCGAGAAGGTTACACTAGTTTACCTGCACAGTGATAAGCCAAATCTGAAGTTAAGACAGTTTAATTTATAGTATTTACCCTTAGCTAATTTGCTAAACTGAATAAAAGCACTTAATACTAACCCTAATATGTTTCTGCAAAACATCATAACAGATGTATTGTAGGCTTGTATTATGTCTAAGCAGAGATGACAAGACCACTAATGCTACCAATGCCAATAAAGATAGATGGAAATGGTAAACATTCTCAGGAGGATCCAATCCTTTACCCAAAGCAGATTATTGTGGATTTAGACCAGTAAAATGGCAAACTGGTGTCATGATTATTTCAAAGAAATAATGTCTTAATAATGTTATGTCTTAAAAAGGCAAAAATCTCTACTTTTGCAATGAGACATTATTTTGTGTAACTACTCAAAAAAATACAACTATATTTGTTTAATGACTTGAGTGGCTTTTCAGCAGGCCATCTAGATGTCTAACCACTGGAAATATTCAACAATTCATTATCAAGAAAAGTATAGGAATTTGGTCATTTCTCAGCATAAATATAATGTTGATGTAGGTTCTCAGTGATCCAGGTTATGGTAGTACTAAGAGCTTGTTCAAAAGCAATTGGGCTTCTTTTTTCCTCTTCAAAAATTTTTACCTCTCATCCACAAGACTTTTTTTTAGTTCGAAACTGAATGAAAATAAGTTTCAACCTTATAAACAGTTGTTTGGCCATTGGCCAAATTCAAGCTTTGATTCAAGTTTTAAGCATTATTAATACAATCTATCTGTTTCAAATGAACAATTTAATCACTTAAAATACCTTCTTGACTGAGCCAAGTAAAGCTAATGTAACCACCATGTTGCCAATGCTGTCAAATAAGGGGAACAGAAACACACAAGCAATGTCAAAATACCAAGCAAGACCTTTGAGAAATATTTCCAGCTTAGATTTTCCAGCAATCTGAACTGTGAAGTAAAATTAACATTACAGAGAAAATGATAATTTACAATGAAAATGTTTTAGTAAATAAAATAACCAGACTAACAGCAGTTATGACTACTGAACGTCTGTACAATAAGCTAACTTGTTAGCCAGAGGCTAGCTCTGCAGCTTGTCCTTATTAGCTTGTTTCCCTCAGATTGTTTTATAGTTACCTGTTAATACAGTAAGAATAGTTTGTTTCTGAAAGAATACATGCAGTATTTTATGGTTACACTCAACCTAACTTAACTATTCACCTCTGAGTGAGGATAACCAAGTTAGGCAATTGGCTGTCTTGCATTATCAAACGCTAAAGCTAGCTAGCTAGCTTGGTCTGAAAGGTGTATTAGAAGGTGCACATTAAATAACAAAAATAAATTTAGGGGTATATTGTTGTCTATACACTCTACTAATAATAATTATAAAGACCACTACAATTGGAAATCATTAGAAAAACAAACAACTTACCAAGAATGAATTTGTCAAGGGTCTTTTTGTCCACTTAACCAAATATAAAAATGATATATGTCCAAACAAATTGAAAGAAGTGGACAAAAAGCAAAACAGATTGAAGAAAAAGAAACAATAAAGAAACACTAATGAAAACTCTTTGTATGTGAATCATTAAATCTCCAGGTTTCTCTCCCCTTAAAAACTTCCAGGTGTGTCAGTCAAGCTAATCACTCCCTCAAACACACTCTTTAAGAGCTAAAAAACATGGTTATGAAATACTGGCCAGCAGGATTGAATTTAGCGAATGAAATATCAAGTTGTTGGGGGAAAAAATGAGAGAGAGAGAGAGAAGATTTTCATGGGAGCAGTTTTTTATTTTTTATTTTTATGTGAGTCACACTTTTTAAACTTTTGGAGCCAGCACCTGGCAACACATTGCACTTTTAGACATTCCCTTATTGGCTTCACAGGCCCAGTAACTCCATCCAGCCATATCCATCTACATCCATCACCTTTAGCCCCGCTGAGAGAAAGTGTTAGATGTTTCCAAAACTTTGGAGTGGAACCTGAGACTCCCATCTTAGAGCCAGCTCATGTATAAGAACAAGTCTGTTTTGTATTAATGCTTAATCAGTACCAGACTGGTGGTTTTAAATCTGTTTAAAATGAGACTTGGTGAGGCAAAAGAAGATGATGCCAAAAGCATAAGCTGACTGGCATCAAACAGCTGCGCAATCTTCACTCACCCTGCTTAAAAACCTTAAAAACAGCCAACTTTAGACTCATAACACACTTAGTATGACCTTAAGTGTACTTCAGATGAATGCATGTACTGCAGTGTCTTTGTATTTTTGTGTAAGTGCACATGTGTGTGACTGTCCCTGCAGGCCAGAGGAAACAGATGTTTAGTGAGGGGCCTAATTTACACAAGACCAAAAGATCAAACCCAAACTACAGGCAGGAATGAGATTATTGCCCACCAGCGCTCACACACAAAACAGGAAACAGCTTAAACTTATGTGTTCAGTGATACAGAGACGGCTAGCCTTTAGTCATACATGTTTTTCTTTTCTTTTTTGTCAGTGGTGTATAAATATATTAAATATTTTCTCATTATAAGTTGAATAGTTTAATGTGGAGTAGATGCATAATTACACCAAGAAAACCATTTTCTTATTTGTACTTTGTAAAACTATATTATTAGTAAAATTAAAATATAATCGGTGTAAGATAAGACTAATGTATATTTAATACTAAAATAATATATATATATATATATTATATTTAACATTAAGTTCTATTTTGAATAATTTTAACAAACTTTTAACAAAATTTGTGAAAGAAGCTGTCTCTAAGTGGCTGTCCCCATGTGCAGAAATGCAGTAAAACCGCATAAATATTTTAGCAATCCACCCCTTCATCCCAACAAAACCAGGGATTAGCCTCCATGAAACCGATCATGTCTGAAAAAAGGTACCAAGGTGGATAGGTTTGAGATCTCACAGCGTAACCGCACCAGTTCTGGCATGTGTACAGCTTTAGCAGCAAAATGCACTGCTTTTAATAATAATAATAATAATAATAATACATTTTATTTGTTGGCGCCTTTCTAGACACTCAAGGTCACCTTCCAGGATAAAACACAAGAATAAAACAAATCAATAAATACATTAATAAATTAAAAAGGATTCATAAAACAATAATAAAAGCAGTGTGAAATATTACAGTGAGTATGCCAGTTTGAACAGATGTGTTTACAACACAGTATTGCGCTACTGTACCATCAACAGCGGGAGCAAGCAGATACGTCATTATCTGCGCATGTGCTACACCTTGATCTAGCTCTGGAGTGTTACTCTTTAATCATTGTAGCAGACCCCCACAGCCTTGTAGTATGTACTGCTGCAGTTTATAGGGATGTTGAATGTTTTCTCCTAGTTTTTGACACCGTTTTCACACCTGAACCAGCTTCAGTGCCATGTGGACATAGCCTTTGGAGTCTTTTTGTGGTGGATTTAATGTTCCTGTACTGCTTTCCTGATGGAAGCAGTACAAACAGTGCATTGCCCGGGTGGGTGGGGTCGACTTCAACGCTCTGGCCCTCATCTGGAGCTCTTCAACCAGGTTCAGGTCTGGACTTTGAATGGATCAACTCATCACCACCATTGCTGTCTTTGTCATTCTGTTGTAGATTTGCTGCTGTGTTTGGGATCGTTGTCCTCCTTTGAAATTTTCTCTGAGTTTTAGCTTTCTGACAGCATCACATCTGACTCTAGAATTTGGAGTTCATGGTCTACTTAATGATTGCAAGGTGTCCAGATCCTGTGGCTTCAAAAAAATCCTGAATCATCAGCCCTCCACCACTGTGCTCGACAGTTAGTATAACACCTCCATTTGGTCTAGTCTGTCCGAAGGATATTGTTTCAGAAATCTTGTAGTTTGTTCAGATGCATCCTTGCAAACTTAAACCATGCTGCTATACTCTTTTTTAGATAGTTTTTGTTGCTGCAACCCTTCCAAACAAGGCATATCGGTTCAGTCTTTTTCTAATTGGACTGTTGTAAACTTTAAACTTTAACATGAGGCCTGGAGAAACTGAGATGTAGCTCCTGATTTTTATTTCTCTTTTTTTCTTTTTTCTGTTGTTTCTTCAAGGCATAGTCTTAAATAGTCTGAACTTGGATTGAACTTGCTGGGGCGTCCACTCCTGGGGAGATTGGCAGCTGTCTTCCACTTGTGAATATTTTTTGTAACTTAGAAGGATGAATTTCAAATAGTTTGGTAATGACTTTATAACCCACACTTTTTTTTTTAACACACTGCTTCTGCATTTTTGCTTATTGTTTGTTTAATAAATAATGGCCCAATGTAAATCCTGCTATTTTATTCGTTCATCTAATACAAAACTTTAGGCTTGGAAAATACTTTACTTTCTTTTGTCACATGACTTTATCTAATTACTATAATTGTTGTTTAAACTCAAAGGAATTTTTGTCTTTAAATGTAAGTGACAACATTTCCCAACATTTCTGAAGAATAACCAAGCATTATTTTTCTGTAGAATGAATTTACTGCATCTAGCAAACATAACATATTGTCATTGATGCTGAAAAATTTCTTGTCAAACTGCTGGTAAAATCAATGAATAAGCACATGGCCAGTTTATTGTTATTACCGTTTTACTTAGTTAGTATGCACATATTATGTAATGCAATATTTCCTCATCCTGGTCCCTGGGACCCACTTCCATGCATGTTTTAATTTTACTCTATTACTCTGATCACTTTATTAGTTTGTCATCAACTTCTGCATAAATCTGTAAAGGACCCCTTAATTTAAACAAGGGCTGTTAAAGAAGGAAACATGTAAAACATGTAAGGCAGATTTCAATGACCAGGACTATCAAACACGAGTCATCCTGAAAATAAATGAATGAATCAACGAATTAAATGAATAAATCTGATGGTATTATCTTGCTGTAAATATATACTGGCCTAAAAGTGGTTAAATGTGTTAGCCTTGAACTAAACTTTCATGCTCCAGGACTGTGCAGCCTTGGTTGACTGTGTGTGAGCATCTCATACTTAATATGTATACTTAATACTTACATAATACTGCAGAATTCTCCCTGAAAGAAATATTTTCTGTATATTATGCAATTTACACAAAAATTGTTTCAGAAACTGAAAAACTACCACTCATATCTCCAGCTTAAATAAAATATCAATCCAGAACAAGAACCAGCTGTTAGTGTCACACTCATCTGACAAATAACAATAGCGTCATAATAGTGGAATCCTTTCTGCCTCTATCTCTTTCACACACACACACGTACACACACTGAAAGACCTTTTCGTTTTGGAAAAGAGCATTAATTTGCACATGAACTCTTACACAACTGTCATTGTCATGTCTGTGTCGAGCCTGATAGAGAGAGGGAAGAGAGGAGGTGAGAATAATGAGCCGGATAACAGAGCTCTATCAGAGTAAACAAACTGCTGCCCAGGTCGCTGCGCTGTCAGTGTGTGTGGGAGGAGAGACAGGTGGAAACAATGTACTCTTCACCTGGGTTTAAGGGTTCTCCAGGCAGGGATGAGCAAGACAGAAGAGGGGGCAACAGAGATTGGAGGAGGGCTTAAAAGCCCAGCTGAAGCCTCTGAACAGTGCAAGCACAGCAGGTGGATGTGTTATGGTCACGCTCTATATAATTTAAGTCTTGTACTGTTATGGAATAAACGTATGGATATTAGTCTTTTAAAAACTATCACTAATTAAACACAAATGGTTCTAGAGTTCAGGAAAACAATGTTTTCTTGGCACTTTCTTTTGTTCGCTTGTGCTTTTTGTTAATTAATTCTTAATTTAAAGGTGTCTGAGTAGGTGTTTGCTCTTTGTCTCAGCAGACAGTTTAAGTGCTTCTTGACGGTGGAAAGGCTTTAAAAGTATGGCACAGACACAGTTTAACTGTCTATAAAATAATAAATATAGTGATGACAAACAATGTAAGGTAACAAAAGTATACTTGTCTAGACTTTATACTCATCCATAATATAAAAAAAGAAATAAAATATCTAAAATAAAACAAAATGTTTTAAATAAAATAAAATAAAATCGGCACCACATAGAAATGGGTGTTTAGTCTTGTACCTTTTTTTTCTCTGCCTGTAACTTGGCAGTTGTCTTTGTGAGCACCTAAGCAACAAACTTTTAAAATAACTACATGTTTTCAGATCACCACTTAGACTGGCTCCATAAATGAGTAAATCCTGGATATTCAACATATGAGTATATGGACAAAACTCTTTGCTTGAGTTTTCAAGGGCCAAAGCACCTTGTAGGCAAAGCAGGGCTGACTCACTAGTTTTGGACT
The DNA here is from genome assembly GCF_017639745.1 of Melanotaenia boesemani. Classification (NCBI taxonomy): domain Eukaryota; kingdom Metazoa; phylum Chordata; class Actinopteri; order Atheriniformes; family Melanotaeniidae; genus Melanotaenia; species Melanotaenia boesemani. The sequence goes on from NC_055704.1 coordinate 8,993,708, forward strand.
TTGGGGATCTTTGCAGTAAACACATGCAAGCCAGCAAGCAAAAGTCCTGAAACCAAATTCTTCTTTTGTGGTTTCACGGTAAAAATAAAAACAAAAATTACACAAAAAAGGACTACCTGGAATGTGGTATAAGTCAAAAGACTGTATTACTCCCAGGTCCTGATCTACTTTTCTGGTGATTTAATCATCTCAGCCAATCAAAATTCAGTAATTCATGTTTCATTAGTCACTGCTTAAAGTTCTCACTTCTACTATAAAAACAAACTATATTAGCACAGAAAAACAAATTAATCACATGGTAAAACTAGAATAAGCGAACACTGAATGATAGTAATAGAAAAATAGCTACCACACACCTCTTCAGTATCACTTTTAAATGCGCAGAGGAATTTCTCTAAAGCTGGATAGCCTGTTCTTCTCCTGCAGTGGTGAGTGATGCAAAGTTGATATCCCACTGATGCACCTCTGAGCTGATGGTTTGATATGTGTAAGCTCACACTGATGCTGGGCTGACCCTCCTCTGTTTGACATATGTGAATTACCACGGTGGAACAGAGGCAGGTTAACTAGTGAGTAATTTTTGTGAGATCTTTTTAAAATAAAAAGCTACAGAAACAGATTGGAGGTCAGAGGGGAGTAGCAGGATATACACCTGATTTATAAGTTTAAGTAGACTCATATTTGAATCCAACCTAAGCACTACTGGTTTGTTTTACTCATTTCTTTCCTTTACTCTCTTTATTTTGACTTCCTTTGCTCTAAAACTACTATTTGATTCACACCGCAAGCAATTGGTTAAGGTTGGAAAAACATGATTGTTTAGCAATTTGTTAGAGAAAATAAAAGCATTTTACTGTGAAAAGCTTTGCTGACATTTTAGGCCTAAGAAGACTTAGAAAATACTAATTTTCTTCATGCAGATGGAGTATCACAGACCAAGTCCTCCACTTTGTTAGTGCAGGATTTCATGGTTTTGTTTGAGAATCGACACAACAAATATGTAACTGAGAAGTGCTTGCAGACAGATTACTCAATCAGGCATGAAGTGCCTATGAGTCCAGGCTCCAGAATATCTGTTATCCACACATTGTTCACCGTGTTAAGTGTCTCAGAAGTGGAAATAAAGACTTGATTTATGTAAAGTTATGAGGTTGTGAGTCAGTCCCTCTTCAAAGCTCCAGACAGTAAATGGTAGGTTATTAGCCAGGCTACATGCCAGTCTTCGGTAAAGCAAGACACTACTCAGAGCAGAGGTTGCTGTAAACATTCGAGCACTTAGCACTATTGGATAGTAAGAACAATACTATCAATTTTCTGGAGGCTGACACATTTTTAACCCAGCAGTGCTGAGCTTAGTCTTATTATCAGCCTTAGCTTGGTCGGCATTGTCAACTGGATGTACTCAGGTGAAACTAAACTCACTGATTGCAAGAGTATAAAATGATCCCTTCTTCCTTTCAAACAACACTCATTAAATTTACACCAAAAGCTGACATGAAATGCAGATCACAAATTTTACATTGCAGAAGGACTTTGTACTGTGCAAAGGCTTATGGGACTGTTTAGATTTCTATCTTAGACCCTTCTTCAGCAGGGTTTTGACTACTGAGGCAGTTCTTTTACATTGAGGATGTTAAAGAATTTTGGCTGAGGACAGTATTTTAGCTGGGCTAATAAAATGCTTTCAGAATAAAAGTTCCTGTTTTCCTAATTATTGACTCTTTATGGTGCCACAACCAAGTGAATGTGCATATCAGAGGGAGGGTTTTTAAATGTTAAGAGTGTGGTAAACAAGAAAACAAAAGTCCCGCATTCAGGCCAAATTCTTCTAAAGCATAAGCCTTATGAAAGATGAAGGCATTTAAAGGCTGTAACGTAGAAATTATAATTTTGTTTCAGTTGGTACCATGTGTGTATTTATAAAGATGAAAATTGTCTTTTCATTTGAGTCATCATTCATGTACCTTGTTTATTTCTTTGCGCGTAAGTGTTGTGCCTTCTCAGCTCTGGTAGACCAGAAACCAAAGAATTTCCCTGTGTTTACATGTAAAACTTAGCTCTGTAAAAGTGTCTATAAAGTGAGATCTGTACACCAACTTTAAGCATACCTATACAGTATGTTTCATGATGGGTGGTACACTTCGCATCAATGCCTGTTTATAAAGCTAGCATTGATAAAAGCACATGCTAGTTAAGGATCCATTTTTTAGCATTCCATTTTCTTAAAATATGTTATGTGACTGCCTTGTTTTAACCATCGCCCAGTAGTAATACGTTCCAACACCACAATTATGCATCACTTTACTACGCTGTTTGCCATCAGCCATGAAAAAAGAGCAAAAGCACAAAGTGTGATGCTCTGAGAATCAATGCTAATGGAACGCAAATTATAAAACACATGCAGAGTCAAAGACAACAAGCAAAAATGAAAATGAGGTCCAGAGCAACCTTTAGGTAGCATCATAAGTCTATTTCAACAGTCATGAGAGGGTGAAACATCAAACAGTAGGTCCATCCACAAATCATCAGTCAATGGCTAGCTTAGTCACCCAAGTAAGATTAATGTTAATTAAGAGTGAGCTGTAGACCGACTATCAAAGATAACAGCAAAAGATAGGCTTCCAGTCTAAGCTTGATGGAATTTGTTGAGCCTGAGTTTACAGTCCCATCAAGAAAAACCATCATTTCAAAAATATATGATGATGCTGTAGGTGAGTTATGCACTCAGTGAGTATTGAACAGAGCTTGTATTTAACTGTCACAAATGCAAAGAGCTGTTTTGTAGACCAAACTTTGCCAGAGCTGCTAAAAACGTCACAAATGTGCTTTCCATGGCTTCCAATGCTGGGGGATTAAATGTAAGAGCATAAGATAATGCCAGGAAATGGTGTTAGCCAACAATGAACATCTGTGTGGGATGGAGGGGTGGGAATATTTGTAAAACTGTCACTTCTCTATTATATAACAAATAGAAACATAGTTTATATCAGTGGTTCCCAACCTGGAGTCCCCTGAGTCCTGAGGGGGAGGGGCCAAACAGGCCCAAAACCTGCTATAAAACAATATTTTAAAATGTATATCCTTTGTCAAAAATAAGAGGGAAAATAGGTTGGAAACCACTGCTCAAGGACATACTAAGCCAGTTGTGGTGGGCAACAAACAGGACAAATTCAGCAACATCCCACACTAAATTGAGTCACCTGAGTAAGATAGACATGAAATATTTTAGATTTGTAACATCAATAGCTGCATTCTGCAGGACATTTTCATAGTCTTTGTTATGTAATTGATGCAAATATGAGAAAAATGTAAAAAAAAAAAAAAAAAAATATCATTAGTGAAGCTCTGCTGTCTAAAAACAAACATTTAGCAGTTTTTATCCTGAGCCAGTCTTTGAAGGAAAGGCTAACACTAAAAGCTGCTCTGCTTCTTGTTAACAGCAACTTAATAGCCTGTAAAACACTCAAGAGCTGTGTGCACCTTGTGATGTGCAACATTTCCCTCCAACAGTCAGAAGCTATGAATTAGTTCTTCTATGTTGCAAAGTCAGTTTTGAGGAACAGAAATATGCATGGAGGTCTAAACATCTAGTCTGAGGCGTAAGAGGCAGCACTCAGGACTGTTTTCATTGCAGGATAAAAATAAAAATGCAGGGCAGATGTTATGGTCATGTTTTGCTTTGTGGTACACTATGCTTTGATAGTTTTATTCAGCCTATACTCCATGCATGCATGTGTTTTGTCCCAGATCATGAGACATAAAAGTTTAACACAGTTAGCACCCACTAAATAAGTATATTTCAGTGCATTAAAAGAAAAACAATGTGCTGCATTTAATGCTGAACAGTGTTTACTCACTGAAGAGGCTCTTCAGTTCTTTTTCCATCTATTCATTTAAGTTACAGAGAATAAACACGTAAATCGTTCTTAACAAAATAACAAACTAGCGTAGAATTCCTTTTTCAGTGATTCAGTACAGTATTTTAAATTCCTGGTCCCTAGTGGAATATGAACTTATTGTATATTCTTGCCTCCCACACGTACACATAAGCCCACAGTCACATGCACACAGCATGTTGGGCCTGTGGTGCCATGCCAGAGCGGAAAAGCCAGTCGAGCAGAACCCAGGGCAGACTGGGATCCTGCCAAGCCCAGCTGGTGGCACATGCAGGCAACTGCAGGGGAGAGAGCAAAGAGGAAGAAGAGGATGAAGAGGAAGGAAGTAAAGAAAGAGAAGACGCCAGGAGAGTGGAAAGGGCTGGGACCGCCTACCAAACAACTGCTCTGGAGAGCAGAGAATGCTGCGTGACGGGGAAAGATGTAGAAAGGGATTTAGAGGGAGATGGTATGTATGTTAAGTCATGTGAATGTGCTGCATGTGCGCCTCTCCGTGTGAAAGTTATGTATTTTGTGTGGGCGTTGTGAGAATGGTATATGGGAGATGGAGGAGCAGGGTAGAAGTGTCAGTAGAGTAAAGCAGAGGGGAGTTGACTCTATAAAATTCTGAATGCCACTAAATCTTTCCATTATCCACAGATAAGGCACTGACAGATGTTTCAGAGCCCTGATAGAATTTAAATTGTTCAAGTTTGGCTGATAGTGCGGGGTGAAGAATGAAAACAGATAGGTGGAGACAGACAGACTGAGACAACAGCCGTGACACAGATACACATGAGCACTGTAAACATCCTCTCCTCCTTCCTCCTCCTCCCCGATCTCAGCTGGAGGGTGTTGCCCCTGTCGTGGAGCTCTGACAAGGTCAGGGGTGAGACAGTGCCGGCCCCAGGCTGATTTTGATGAAGAATGTGTGTTTGTCTGGCGTGTGTTGTATGGATTGGGTATCTGGTTGTTTGTGTGCAGCTTGTGTACAACAGCTACAACATGTTGCTGTGTAATGCTGCTGCTGTCATGTAAAACTAAATGTAAACTGCTCCTCTTAAACATTTTTTCCTTTATTTATTCATTTATTTAATGTGCTCCCCTAATAGGTGAAAACAAGAAAAAGCATGAAGTCCTTTCCTGAGAAAAAAAACAAACAAACAAAAAGTCATTCAGATCCTCATTTAGTGCTAATATCCAAGTCAAGCCAATCAAAATGAATATTTAAGGGAAGCTCATTGCTTCTTAAGAGACTATGAATGTCAGGAAATACACACTGAAATTGCTACTCTTAAGTGCCCCCCCCCCAAAAGAAAGTCACAAAATTTATATCCATCTAGCGTTGCATTCATTTTTCACCAAGATCTTGTATTGATGATGGGAGAGTCTTCAAAAGCCTTCTCTAGCACATCCCAAAGATTCTCAATGGGGTTCAGGTCTGGACTCTGTGGTGGCCAGTCCATGTGTGAAAATGATGTCTCCTGTTCCCTGAACCACTCTCTCACAATTTGAGCCCCATGAATCTTGGCATTGTCATCAGGGAAAATGGAACAACCTGCTCATTCAGAATATTCAGGTATTAGCTGACCTCATTCTTTGGGCACATAATGTTGCTGAAACTAGACCTGTCCAACTGCAGCAACCCCAGATCAAAGACTGCCCCCACAGGTGTGTACAGTAGCCATGATGGCTGCATCATTTCATCTGTTTCTCTTTCATAGCTTCTGACCAGGGGTAGAGCTAGAGGGGTGGCCAGAGTGGCAATGGCCACCTCTGAAATCTGATTGGACACCCCAGGTGCCACCTTAGATAATTCACAGGTCACTGAAGGAAGAGAACAGAAACATCTTTATAGACATGCATTAAATATATTGACATTTGGGAGCACATTTTGAGAGATTTAGTTCCTTTGCAAGTACAACAATTAATGTCATAAAAGGCTATTATAATAATGGAACCCTGAATGTATGTGGCAGTGCTAACCTAGTTCTACGGTAGCACAAGATTAATTTTAATGAACAGACCCTCACAGCAGATTTGAGTCTGTCAAGCCTGACCTGCATCCTCCCCCAACATCTGAGCCAACTCGCCACCAACCAGGTTGTAACCAGTAAACAGCTCCACCCATTTTTTCACTTGAGTAACCTAGACATGCGGCCACAAGTTAGACGATATGACTACAAAGTCACTCTCGAAGTTCAATGACAACATAATTCATTCAACGTAAGTTAAGAAGCCAAGAATTTGGTGGCTGAAACAGAAAGAACTGGTTTCGAGTTAGCTTCTGGCTCCAAGCCAGCTCTGTAACAGCTGTGGTGGAAAAACTTCCTCTGATTCCCCAAACTGTCTATTCAAACCACTGTCTTCCTCTGATAAGATACTAACTAGTTATAACTCTGCTTTGATTCAACAGATCTTAGCTAAATCTAAGTGACCTTTACTGGCGCAAGACTGTGTCTTCGTTGATCTGCAGTCAAACTCCCAAAATAAAACTTTGCTGTAATGTTTCCAAGCCAATGGTTGAGAGGACTTTCATACTTGAGAGAACATGTGCTGTATGTTACTGATTCTACGAGAACTGAGTCCATGCAGAAATGACTTCAAATGATATTTTCTTATACTTGTAGAAAAAGTTAAATGCAGTAAAAAATGTAAATAACATGCAAGATCATCAGTATCACTCTTTAACTATCTGAGGTTGGAAAACTGAACATCTGAAATGGGACTTCGAAAGGCGATCTGAGCTATCAGTCCATAACCCCAGTTTGACTCTGCATGTGTGTGTGGGTGTGTGTTGGCCAGTCATGTGATCTCAGTGTTTCCCTTCGTGAGAAGAGAGACAGCAGAGGCATACTGAGTCAGTATTCAGCCATGCAGCCTTCTCAGCGACATTCTCAAATACCAGCCTCTTCCACCACACACACACACACACACACACACACACACACTGGGCTTCAACAACACGCACACCACAGTAAAAGGAGACCATTGTCCTGTGGTTGAGTACAGACGTTGAGGCCGGAGGCAATCTTCATAAGAATCTGCTCCAGAGAGTAGACTTCCAACACCACACACATCACACACAAGCTCCACCCTGGACACACTTTCTCCACCGCCACATTTCTTATCATCAATTAGTGGATCATCTTGGCCTACAAGTCTTTCTCTTGTGGAGGACACTTGTGGCCCTGTGATTAATGAGCAGCACTGAGGATGCCAGCGAGCTCTGCCTGAGGTCAGAGGTCCACTTGGCTTGGGTTATAAGGTCGCTGCTGCAATGTGGGGCACCACTGTGCTGTCCACTTTACGTCTCCTGGAGAAAAAACCCACTGAACCTCATGAATATTACATGAAAGCCCTGCCATGACAGGATGGAGGGGAAAACAAAAGGGCAAGATTTCATCTAAGAGAGAGGGAGTAGAGGGAAAAGAAGGGCAGAGGAGGGATAAAGAGGGTCCTGTGAGGCTCAACAAAGACAGGCTTTATTGCAACAAGGGTCAAATGGGCGTTTTATTCATGGTTTCCTCCTACACACTGAGAGGAGCTCCCTTAGGACCCTTTAAAGCAGAGGAGGTGAGCATGTGTGTGTTTGTACAGTTTTTCTTCCTGGTTCACACACAAATGGGACAACCTTTGGTCCCCAAATATCCACATTATCCTGTCCACAGTAACAACCACTGCACAGAGGTCTCAAATGTGTGTGTGTCTTTTGGATATTTGGTTTGCATTAGTTTTATCACCTTCAGCCACTTATTAGAACATAAGTATAACAGAGCAGCTCTGCTTTGCTATTTTCTCATGGCTTTTATTCACAGCATTGTTGCAATGGGGACAAGGTGAGCAGCAGATGTTTGGTCGAAGGCGGCTTGCCAACACTGTGGACATTCCTCAGTGGCTCTTGTTGACAAAGATTTGCCTGCATGTTCTTGAGCAGAGCCAACAATGAGTCCCTATTTAACAGGATCCATGGCTATGCAGGACATCAGAGATATTCTTGTCTTTTTTTTGTTTTGTTTTTTTTGCATGTGCAGCAGATTTGTGTTATCCAGTTTAAAAACAAGCTCTTGTTCAATCAATTGAGGGCCAGAGATGAATGGATGCAACTTGACTAAGGGGTACGGTGTAAAATCCAATGTTTAAAAACCATAAAATGGACATTGAAGGGGATAGCATCTTCTGTGAAGTGATGTGATAAATACCCTTCACTGCTTTGGTACACTTTAACCCTTTCATCCTCTTGGCACCCTTTAACCACAGGTTACATACTGCAAGATCTTTGGCAGACTAAATGCATGACTCATCTCTATGGTCTATAAACTACATATTATCAAAAAACAAACATGAAGCCTTCATATTTTAGGGTGCAATAATTTGCTCCAACACCAAAGAAACAATCAGTACTGACTCCAAACAGATTTGACTTTCAGGTCATCTGTCTCTTGTGCTCTCATTGGCTGTAGCTCATTTCCAACCCCTCCCTCACTGCATCCTTCTGGACAACTAGCATTATAGATATTTGGTGAAAGCCTCCAACTTGTTTACGAGCCTTATGAGTAACATCTCTGAAGCACTCCCACATAGCGATTGGTGACTGCCGACTGAACGCTTTGTTGCTGCCAGTTGGAGACCTAGAAATCACGCTTAAAATTGTGGAGGCTAAACTTGGCAAAAGCTGCTTCCACATGCAAGCTGCTGCTTTCATTGAAAATCTTAAACACATTATAGAAGATATTAGAAACTCTTCTAGAGATGTCCAACAAAATAAATAATAAGATGATTAACATTAGCAGACTATGTAAAGAACTAAGTGCCTGTCTAAACTTATCGTTGTGCAACTAGGGGATGCAGCAGAAAAATAGCTAATTATTTAAATAAATCCAAGTACCTGCTTTCATAGGCATGCTCTTTGAACTGGTGAAATAATCTGTGAAGTTATAAATTGAGACAAGTTGTTTTTCACCTTAACACAAAGAACATCCAAATACCCTCACTCAACATAGTTTCCAATGAGGTCATAAAAATGTATGTGTCAAGTCTAAGGTGGAGCCTAGATGCTGATGTACCTCCATGTAAACATTTATGCAATATCTGTCTGTATCAGCCTGTACAAAGTCCTTGCTGGCTGCAGGGTTTTTTATGCTAGACAAAGGATGCTAGAGAAAATAATATGTTGGAGCCGAGTCGTTACATTATAGCAGTAAACCATTAAAACACATTCATAGAGGAACAATTAAAGATATTATGGTGTGTGTCATCATTATGTATCATTACATTTCTAAGAGGCTATGGCTCAGGTAAACCACTATTAAGGGCTTTACATCAGTTTGATGTAGACGCATAAAATAAGTGTTTTCACTTCTGCGTGTGGGTGGAGGCTAAGGCAGGATACAGCTGCAAAAAAAACAAAACAAAAAAAAAAAACATTTTGGGCATTACCTATATGGGTAAATTGATAGTGAAATCTGTTTAAATCAGTTTATTATTCTTTACCTTTATTCACATCAGTTCTTATTCTCACCTATGTCTTCTGTTCATATCTGTATATATAGTAGTATTTCTTTTACTACATTATTTATATGTACATATCGTTTTGCCTGCATTGACAAAGTACTGTACTGTATATGTGTATGTGCAGTCCGCCTGATACAACACATGCACAATAACCCATACAAACAGTTGCAATAACTTATACGTGCAATAGTGAACTGGGAATCTGTACCACCTCTACTGTGTGCAATGCTTGTTTATATTGTTTTATTTAACTTATCTTATTATTTATTGCATTCTATTTGTTCTTTTCTTGCACCTTGTTGCCTCTATTTTGCTTTGTACCTGTATATATTGTGTCTTGTGCTTGTCCTGCTTTACTGTTGGTGTTGTATTGCTGCTGGTACCCAAATTTCCCTGAGGACTCTCCAAAGGGATTAATAAAGTATTTCAATTCTATTCTATTCTATATCATATCTTAAATAACTTGCATTGGAAAACAACACAAAAAAGACTCAAATCAATCAGCTAAACAGATACCTGCCCAGACAGACATGCTTAGCTTGGCAAAAACTAGATCTTTATATAGTTCCATGTCTACAAGGATTTTAAATAGGCAACCATTTGCAAAGATGTCACTTACAATGGTGCTGATATGGATCTGAAACGAGCTAATACACCAAATGCAGTGTTTAGATCCAGTAGGGCTAGCAGTGCATACATCCACCTTGATCAGGTGGGTGATAAATACTAGAGAGATTCCAGTCCTTTCCTTCTCTGTCACATAAAAGAGACTAAAAAGCTTTATTTCTCCGACAGATTGTCTCCGTTTTAAGGTGGAACCTCCTGTAGCCAACAAATGTTTTTTCCCATTCATTCTCCATCCTCCCTCGCTGCCTGTCATGACTTCTAGTTGGCTTATGTCCCCGGTAACAGGAAAAAGAGCAAACAGACTGTCAAATGAGAAGCAAAAATAAATACAATCACCCCTTTTGTCACCATTTATGTCACTTACTAAAATGTTTAAAATAATTATCACACACTATACGCCAATCTGTACTCTGCAAATACAGAAAAGAATCTGGGTAAGCTCACATGCCTAAAATGATTTTATGTGAAATAGATAAAAAAAAAGAAAAAAGAAATATAAACACATGATCATACAAACAAACTGTCACCATCATCACGTCATGGCATGGACAAACAAGAACCCTTATTTACCTTATCATGATTGCCATTTCCCTTGACGTCCCCGTACCTATTTTGCACTATGTCTAATACGGCTGTAATCACCATTGTAAACCTTGTGTCACTGTGAGGACACATATAATTAAAAGAGGATTAGCAATGGACGGGCCCAGATGCCTTCTGCATGTAATTAACATTCAGACAATGTGGCAGGCATACAGAGAAAACACCTGTTTGTGGATGCGTTTTGTCTGTGAAGGAACTGTGTCTATATATGTGTGTGAGGATGTTTCTAAGGATGTGTGTTTGAGAGGGATTAGCCTCAGAAAATTCAGTCTGACGTCAGCCAGTCGGGGCCATCCGGGGGGGTTAGCCAATCATCCACAGCAAAACACATACAGGCTTCCAGAACATGGTGTTAAAAGAAGCTTCATCTGCATAGCAATGGTGGAAAACACCAACAGTACATGGACCAGTTTTGTGGAATGAAGTAGAGAAATATTCTTAGATTCTAACATAATGGTAGTGAAATTCTAACTACCTTTATATCTGTGTTTGTTTGGCATAATGGCTGGTGTTCATGAACTGTAGAAATGTCCAAAGCTAATTTTATGACATTATTGCTGATATTAACTCATGTTTGTTTTTGTTTTTTTTTTTATGCAAGCATCCCTGACAAAGAGTTATGGTCCCTGATGTGGGGCGGCAGTGACTCTGGTAGTAGAGTGAGTTGCCCAATAATTGATTGGTGGTTCAATTCCTGCTTCCCCATTGGCTGTCATTGTGTTTTTGAACAAGACACTTCACGTCCAGTGTTGGTCGGAGAAGTCGTAGGATTGGATTGGCTGCCATGTTTCTGTCAGTCTGCCCCAGGTCAGCTGTGGCTACACATGTAGCTTACCATCACCAAGTATGAATGAGGAGTGAATGAATAATGGATACAATGTTAACTGCTTTGGGTGCTATAGAAATCTAATCTATTATTATTATTGTTGTTGACCCCTGTGTCCTGTCTTTACAGCCCTATAACGTTGAGGCAGATGATCCCTTACTGTTAAAAGGGAGATTTTCCTCTCCACTGTCACCTGCTGCCCTGTGCATGCTCAGGAGGGGGGACTAAATCAAAGAGAAGGTTTGATGCAATTCAATCGCTTGAAAGTTCAGGAAAAAAAAAAAAAAAAAAAAAAAGAAGAAAATTAGGCTTCGGATACAAGTGGCCGAACATGGTTTCTTCCACAGGGTGTTCTTCCACAGGTGGAGCCAGATGAGGTGCTTGGGCATCTGGTTAGGATGCCTCCTGGATACCTCCTTTGTGAGTTGGCTGGCCTGTGAACACCTCCTGGAAGAGCTGGGAGACGTGGCTAGGGAGAGGGAAGTCTAGGCTTTGCTTCTTAACCTGCTGCCCCCACAATAAAAGAGTTAGCATGCCATGTGTCCTTTTGTTTTGTAGTTCAGAACTTTGTTCAGCTGTGGCTGGTGTTAAAATATTTTATAAATAAATTTGTGATGATGATGCTGGTTCTGAACCTTTTTGAGTAATGACCCATCAAAAAAAGCTTGCTCTTTGCAACAAGCCAATTCCCCACCTGGCTCTCCTTGTTGGAGGCCATCAGGACTCGTGGGAGGCGATGTATTTGCCAATGTTTCACAATTGATGGTCCTTTTGTTAGATTTTCAGATGATCCCCCTTGAGACCACTTATGATGACCTGAGTGTTTAATTTAAATACTTTTTCTAAGAAGCCTTCACCAGCTGATTTCATACTTTTAGTGCCTTACGATGTTACTGGAAATGTATAATGTAAACCATTTCCTTAGTCAAGGCAAAATACTGCAACCCTACTGGTGGTCCAGATGAGAACCCATGCTTTCAGAGACCAGCAGCAGTTTTAGTTTATATTAATTCCAGTGGAAGTCATGAAGAGAGATTTCAATCAATTCTCTTAGCCCACAATCCTTCAAAGAAAATACATTGACCCATTTTACACAGGCCGCACATCTTCAGCACATTCTTAGATTACTTTGGTAATTTTCAGATCATTGCAGACCATTAACTTGGTCCAATGCCTGTCTGTGGTTCAGCTAGACACTCATGACATTTGACAACATAAATACCTCATAGCACAGTAAAAGCTAAATAATTGAGCAAATATATCTCAGATATATGTGGATTACAATATTTAGCAAAACTTCATCTGATATAAACCATTACAAAACACATCCAAATTACTTTTATCCAATTACATCATGTTAACAGGACTTTAATAATTTCCATTTAATCCTTCCTATGCAACAAAAGGCTAGAAGTCAGATGTCTAAAGACATAAACTGTTAGTGCTGCTCAGATTATTTTCAGCCTTGCTTAAAGGAAGAATCTTTGCTTAGATTCCACCTATTCTTCTCAAAGAACTTTGTGATTGCTTTCACCTGGATTCTCAAGCCACCCTTTGCTCAAGTTTAGCTATTTCTTCTTTTTGTAACCTACCTCTCAGCCTCTATAAAACAATATCTGAGTCCTCTATAAAACTTAAACAGATTAAAATTTACATAAGACTAAGTCCTTAAGGGTTTAAAAGGGAATCTCTGTTCAAACGATACTTCCACCAGATTGATATTTAGGTCTTTCCCAATCCCATTGGGTAAATGTTCCTGAGCTGTGTGTTGGACTGCTGCTGTGTGATTACACTGTGATCTGATGCTGAGATGGGAAGATCGCTGTTGCTTTTTCCAGCCTCTTTGACATTAAAAGGTGATCGTTTAATGGAATTGACCTTTCAGCTTTATCTCTCTATCATGCATATATAAAGAGGAGGCATCCACTCTGTGTGTGTCTGGGTGTATGTGAAGGTGTGTGTGTATATAAATGTTTCAAACGGCACAAGGTGGGAGGGTGTAAAACAGAAAATGTGTCTACCATTTGTGTGGCTCTATGCGACTGCCAGCATGCATATAATTCTGAGTGTTGTGTGTGTGTGTGTGTGCACAGACTGGCACAAATGTGTATGTAGTTAATGCCAGTGGGTTCGTATAACATTACCCAAACGACCATGAGATGAGGTTGGAGAGAAAGGTCACAGTTGAGACGTGAGAGTGTGTCACCATTGACCTGCAGGCCATTAGCTGATGGGTAAACACTGTCACCCCACTGTGGTGGAGAGAAGCTTACTGTAGCAGATTCAAGTTGGTGCTGTACATCTTAAATTTTGAGAAAAGATACTGAGTAAGTGCAAGTCCAAACTATAACAGAAAATGGAAAATTATGGTGCAGTAAAAAGGCCTAAAATAAAACTTTTGAGCACCAGGCGGTGGTTACATTCTTGTAGCAGAAGACTATGTCAATCATTCAAACTTTATTTATAGAACACTTTTTCATACATAGAAATGCAACTCAAAGTGCTTAACATTAAAAATGTAATGATCAGCCCCCCCTTTCTTACCTATCAAGTCTCCCAGACCATAAATCCAGTCACACAGTCACACATATAACCATCCGAATCCAGCTATTGATATGATTGAATGATGAACCTGCACCTGTAACTGAGCAGTCGACAGAAAACGACATTTTGGAGGAGACTTCTTAAGCTGTCTTTGTTAATGGTGGGAGTTCTAGACTGCAGTAATAACCAAATCCACAGTGGGTTGTAGCATAATGTTTTAGTACAATCTGCCACTAAACATAACAGAAGATGTGCAGCAGTTAATTAAATTAGTTTTGACATGCAAGTAAACAAAGCAGCTGAAGATTTATTTGGAAGACTGCTTTGGTATTATGGTTGTCAACCTCTTAATGCAAATGCCAAGCCCATTTATATTTATGGCCAACTGAGGCAGTGTCTAATCCAGTCTAGAGAAGATTCTAGCTGGTGTCTTCAGTGCTAATACTTGTCCTCGCTAAAAGACAGCATCCAGTAGCCCATAGCCACTAGCCTAGTGATGCTAGTTGTTAGCCTCTCCAATGCCAATGCATAGTGGGACAATGGAATTGCAATGAGTTGTTCTGTTAGATTCAGGACTTACCACACAGGTAGAATGACTAGTTGCCTTTTCATTGGCCACCATGGCCACAAAGTTACTGAGTTGTCTTCTGTTTATTGTGCCTCTTCATAAAGCTTCCATACACTTTCCTTGTGTTCTCCTGCCATGTTTCCAAGACTTACATATTTCCTGCCAGTCTTGGTTTACTCTTCAGCTACAGATTGTCTTCTTGTATATTTGCCTTACTTGTGGACTGCCATTTTTGGACTCATTGTTTCAAAGTTCAATTTTTCTTGCAATGCCTGCTTTAAAAGAAAGTAAATAAAAATAATGTTGTTAAAGCTTTGGTAGTATAATTCAGTAATCCATGCTGGTCCAGATGAAACAAAATAGGTCCAAACCATGTATACTTCACAAATGAAATGCTTTGTGTTTTTGTCCCAAAACCAAATGGTACCAAAATGGTGTTGTCTGTGTGGAAAACAACCTCTTACTGAATTTCTTTTGTCTTTTCCACACCATTTTGGAGTATCATTCATCCAATCTGCACCAAACTTTACTGATACATTGCTCTGAGTAGTGTTGAGTGTAATCTTGGGAAAGGACATTCTCCGTGATCTCGTTTTGTGGGCTTTCTTGTGTTCCTTTGATATAAAGTCTCCTCTTGGTTTTAAAAAGTAATGTTCTTTTTCTTTTATTTTCACTTTCTGATGTTGTTTTAGGTCACATTTATTCAGATATATTGTATGTTTTTAAAGTCTCACAAACGTTCAAGCAGCATAGTTACGTCTCATGCTTCTGGAATAAACTGACCATCTGTGTGTTTACACCTCCAGTCTAAAGTGCTTTTTGTCATCAAGTGTTTTAAAACACCTACAGTCATCATTAGGGTTCAAGGTCTGCAGAATTTCTTAGTAAAAAGTCCAAATGAGAACCGAGAAGCTTTTGGAAGTACGAGGTTTAGAGGCAACACTCGAACGTCCCGTCCTCTTTTCTGCCCACTGAGTGCTGAGTGGCTCTGACTGCTCAGAGAGAGCACTCTGTTTCTCAGGGCTAAATCACTCAGGACTCATAAAGGGAGAACTTGCAGCTCAAATACCGACAGCGTTAGCTGAGCAAACAGACAAATGGAAGTCTGGGTCATATGTGTGTGTTTGCTGTCCTCTGCTCTGCTGCCTGTCCAATCCAAACACCTTTTATTCGAAAAATCAACCTCTTATGACAATGGCCAAATTCATTTAGGACAATGCACATTTTATTGTACATTTAGCAAATCCTCATTTATATATTCAATAGTCCACATTTTATTATTTGTTTTAATAATTTTATTTGCACATATGCATATTTGGATATTTTAGTTTGAGTTTGGAGGAAAACATGCCCTCTGACAATAATGCTTAGAGTTCAAATCCACTCATGGTTCTTTGTAGCATTAATTATCATCCACTGGAATAACTAATGCAACCAACAGTTGATGCTCAGTTGATGAAACTAAAGAATGGGAGCATTGTTGACTATTTCTCAACAGCTACAATATCCAAATTAGGACCAGGTTTGCATGTCTCTACTGTATGTTTAAATCCCTAATGGCTCCCAATTCAGTGTCAAAGGATATTACCTGTTGCTGCAGAATGTCATCAAATAAAACCATGAATAAAGATCAGTTGTGTCTATTTCCTCTCTTGAGCAGCATTTCTGTTTCTATTCCTGAAATGTCTGTCTTCCTAGACATAAACAGATGGGGAGGAAGACAGAAAGGGAAGGATGGGGAGAGATGGAGGTAGGGAGCAGAGGGAAATGGTTAGCTTCAGGCTGTCAGTCAAAGAGAAAAGTAAAAACATCATTTTCATCAGCAATGTTTCTCAGTCTGCTGCATTCTACTGTAAATAACATCAAGTGGAAGAACTCCCAACAACAGCAATAATTGCATTTAACTGTTTTAATATGTCTTTTAATGTATCTTACAAATATATGACAATAAATATATCTAGTATTGTGGCAGTAATGTTTTAGCCTGATTTCAGGAAGCTTGTGGATGCAAATGGAGCAGTACCACTAGGACCCGTGTGAACAGTGTTGAGCTATACAGCTCATGTGCAAACACTAAAGGAACAGCAATGTATGTAATGACCACTCAGGCCACGGGGGCCAACTGTGCTGTCTCTTTGTATGTCTCTTTCTGAGAATGTACATTATCTTATCTTCTCGACCATTGCTCTGAACTCTGTACTGCCCTCTAGTGGATGTACTGTCTAACAATCATGCCAATGTAAACCTTGCACGGGAGTCTGTGGGAAGTGACGTTTAACAATGTTTGACAACAATGTACATATTTACACTTGTGAAGGGAGCATAAATGAGGCTTATGTAAACTTTGGTCTTTTGGGAGGAAATGTAAAGATCTTTTAGAGTTGGGGGAGAGAAATCCAATGATCTTCTGAATGTTGGTGGTGACCCTCTAGAAAAATGTTCCGCAATCCAGGTCTTTAGGACCCACCGTCCTGTATGTATTAAAACGTGTTCCCACTCCAACACACCTGATTAAGATTAATGAACTTCCTCATCAGGTTCTTTGAAAGCCTGTTAATGAGCCAATCATTTAATTCATGTGTTAAAGTAGAGTTACCTCTAAAACATGCAGGGCAGGGGGTCCTGAGGACCAGGACCAAGAAACAGGGCTTTAAACCTCCTCTTGATGGAGCAGCAATAGCTTTTATTACATGACAGGCTCATGTACTTCTCGTAAATGAAGTGGTGGCTAAACAAACAAAAATGTCTATTAGAGTAGAATAGAATAGAATAGTTTGTCATTACACAATTTTGTTTAATGAAATTAAGACCCTAAAAATCAATATGGTGTGCAATATAAATACAAGAATAGATATGCATAGAATAATAGAAAATATGACATTAAATAGAAGATAAAAATACATTAAAATGTAGAATAAAACCTGTGTAAAGGTACCAGGTGCCCTTGAATTATTGCAGTGTATGCTTATGTGGAAGTGAGAGTATTTTTTACTGTTTAGATGCACCGTCATGCACTAGATTTCCTAAAAATGTTGAGTTTTATGATGGTATATAAATCCTCAAAAGTCATCTAAAAAATAGCCAGACAGACTGAAACATGAAAAAGCTTATTCTTTTGAGTTTGGGTTAAAACGTTTGGAATAAAGGGTCTTCATTAACAAATCCTGCATTGTTTCTGCCAAAGCCCACCTTTCAGTGTTTTTAATGGTGTTATTGACATGTAAGTATAATGTGAACAAACAATTGTAGGTTCTCGGTAAGAGCCAAGTCTATGTTGTCTTCATCATAAACATTTCTAGTACATTCTGGTGAATGAAACGAAAAAGTCAGCTTAAGCTGAAATTAGCTCAACTCATATCCTGTTGGCTTCTTGCTTAGCAACTACAAATGTGATGATTTATCACCCTATGACCTTTAATATACTCTTAACATAGAAGAAGAATTTGCAGAGATTAACAGGTAATCACTGCCCAATCCTTTCGATCATACCGAAAGTTCATAAAGCACTTTTCTTCATGATTTGAATGACTGGAACACTCAAAAACATCACACACACATCAGGCATTTTCCAGTGATGAAGAACACGTTCATCAAACACACTCTGGTCTACACTGAGCGAGGTTGACCACCACTTCAATATGCAGGACTAATGAGGCGAAAGTGATGTCACATGGACACAAGCAACAGAAGGATACGGATTGTTTTCGGGTGAGGATATTATTTAGTTTCTGGCGTCTTTCATTGAAGTAGTTCTGTTACATTATGTTTCCGTGGTAACGGTGTTTACATAATTTCTTATGAAATGATCAAGAAACTTTTCCTCTGGCATCTGATCAACAACATTCTTCAAGAAAACTGAAAGATCATAAGTGACCTAAACCTTTCACCAATTCACACTGGTGTACATTTTAAATGCCAGTTCTGGTACTGACTTTGAGTGTGTTGCTTTTCTGGTTTTGCTACAAATTGAGGAAAAGACAACTGTAATTAATGTAATAACTGTTAAAAAAAACTATCAACAAACCGTATTTTTGGACTATAAGGCGCACCAGATTATAAGACATATTAGGCGAAACAAAACAGTCGTATAACTCCTATTTTATTTAACTTATTAACAATAACTCTCAACATTGTTCAGTTGTAACACATAACATACAAAACACTTTTTTTTTACAATTTACTTTTTTTTTTTTTACACTTCCTATTCCGTTTATTACTCTACCACAAATCCCTCAAATGATTCATCTTCAGTGTCTGAGTTTAACAGCTGGGCGATTTCAGCATCAAGCATGCACGGGTCCCTCTCTGCCTGCCATTTTAGGGTCCTTACAAGTACGCACACCATTACTGAATATTATGTTGAAGCACAGTATGTATTACTCCGCGAGGCTGCTGACTATGGTAGCCATAATGCTTCGACAAGCCCTCAAGCGGTGCCGCTTTGTAGCTTACCAAAGTCGGTCATATTAAAACATTTGAAAATTGGTTTGAGGTCAGTAAGCACAACCAGATTTAATACATAAGGCTCATCAGATTATAAAGCGCACTGATGATCTTTGAGAAAATTAAAGGATTTTAAGTGCGCCTTGTAGTCTGAAAAATACTGTATGTGAACATACCTTTTTAGCAGGTGAGGGGAGATGATAGCAAACACCTCTGAAGTCACACTACATAACTTTCCAACCTCAAAACTCTGTACTTTTGACTCGCTTTGATGGCAGACAAATTATAATTATGTTCATACTTGGAGCTGCTGTTGCCCTGTAATGTTCCAAAGGTGATAAACCACACTTCACATTGTTTTGTTTTGTTTGTCCCAGAGCATTATGTGACAGTTACATTTTTCTTTATGGTTCCACATCACACACCAGCAACAGAATATCAACAGGGCCATTTTGGACCCACATCATGGCTGATTCAGCAGAAACATGCAAGGGGACATTATTGGAGGAAGTGAGGTAAGGAAAGAAATAAAGTCAAAGAAGAAGAAATAACACAAGCATTCACCATAAGACTTTTATAGACTGGAGAGAACTCAGAAAAGAGACAAGATGCAAGACGGATTTTGAATTAGTCTTCGTTAATGAGCGCAAAAGTGAGAAAATCTACCAAAGTTCAAGAGCCAACTTGAGGTAACACTATGTAACTTTCCGACCATAAAACTGCATTTCTGGTGCATTTTATGGTCAGAAACGCAGTGCGGTTTAGATTTCTGGAGCTATCACTGAGCAGCAGTGTCCCAAGACTAAGAAATCACATTTTACAAGTTGTTTCTAGGACGGTGTACGACCCTTCGTTTCATGCAATGCGTCACACGCCACCAACTGGAAATGAACACATTGGCCGTTTTGAGTGAGCAACATTGCTATTTCAGCAAGAAAAAAATGGAAGAGGACATTATTGGAGGAAGACAGAAACGAGAGAAAAAGACAAAAGACGAGATAAGACAAAATTTAACATCCAACTGACCAGAGAGAACTTGGGGTACAAATGGATGCAGAATTAGCTGTCATCAAGGGGCGGATCACTGAGGAAAATCTGCAAAAGTTCTGCAGTGCCTCTTTAAAACACCATCTAAATAGGACCAAGCCTGTATTTAAGCAAATAATGATGTAGATTCTCAGTCATCCAGGTCATGGGAATCCTTAGAGTTAGAGGAATGGAGAAAAAAAAGAAGTCCAGTTACCTTCAATTAAAGCTCTTAAGATTAAGCAAATATTTGTTTCCATGAACTAGCATTAGCTTTCTGAAGAAGCCTGAGTAGAGCTGTAAAAGCTTGAATAAAGTCAACTGGACTTCTATGTCCCATTCTTGGAGACGTTTTACCTCTCATCTGAAAGGCTTGTTCAGTTCTAACCAGCCGATGGGGAGTTTAGATTTACAAGCATTAAAGTAACATTCATACAAGTCACCAAGGACACATAGTGTGACTGACTCACCTGACCTATTGGCCATTAAAATCATTGTCACCTGTGAGTTGTTAAATTTTTGTGCCCTTGTTAATGAAGAGCCTTTATTCCAACAACCACCATATTGGCATTTACAATAGGTGACACCTGAGATCTCCTCTGTTCAGATAGTTTTTTTTTCTTAACACCTCTCTCAAACCAATTTTCTTCTCTGTCCAAAATATGGACATTACTGTCCACAAAAGAGTGTCCTTTATTACTACTATTATTATACTATACATCTCAATGCTATTATTACTGAGATGTAGATGGACTAACAAATCTTGACCTGCGGCACTGGCTTCCTGAGTTGTATCATGTGTTTATGACAAGGTTGTTTGGTCTCTCCCTTATAAACTGATTAGAACTGAAGAAGCCTTTCGGAAAAGAGGTAAAACGTTCATAAGAACCTAGAAATATAACAATAATAATATATATAATTTTATTGTTTTATATATTTTAATAATATATTTTATTTCTAGGCACCTTTCTGGGCACTTAAGGTTTCTTCACAGGAACAGAATAAAATATAATCAATCAAAATTCATTAAAACTGGTCATGTAAGAGTAATAACATACAAAACTGATGAAGAGTAACAGAGTTTGACCAGATAAGTCGTGGGTTTTTAATAAAAAGTAGAGCTGAATCAGTGTTGCAGTGGTCAGGAGGAAGTGAATTCCATAATTGGGGAGCAGAGCAGCTGAATACTCTGCCCCCCATGGTAATGAGGCAAGCAGAGGCAATATTAAAACAGATGGAAGAAGAGGGTCTGAGTGTGCAAGCAGGTATGAAAATGTGGAGGAGTCCAGTTGCCATTATTTCAAGCTTCTACAATTCCTCTTTGAAACATTACAGGAGCTGAGATCCTTGGCAACAATAAGCAGAACAGAATCAAAAGACACCAACATGCCCTAAAAAAAGCTAATCATGTCTTTCTTGGCAAAAGCCCAGATTTGTCCTTCCACTTTAAAAACTTATTAAATACAGAAAATATTTTTAATCGTCTGGCGGTTAACATGAATTATAGTTTCACTCAAGGACTGCGGCAGACCTCAGTCAGCTTTTTAAAGAAATAAGAGCTTTGACACAACTTGTAACACAAAGAGAAAGTCAAGCTTAGCTTTTTCCTTTCATTCTGTTTTTGTTTTCTGCAGGCAACCACGATGCTATTGATCTCATTGTATTTATAGAAAAGTAAGAAAAAGCAAGCAGATGAAGCAGAGTGGAGAACGAAGATTACAGCAGGACTGCATACACACCCAGAAACACCCTGCCTCCGTGGCTCCAATCTATTTCAATTAGACATGGCTGCTGGGTATGTAGCATCAGCTTTTACGCACACATCTAACGCCACGCAGCCCGTAAACAGGGTGATGGAATGCATTCAGACACACACACATACTATGGACAAAAATATGAGAATCCCAGCCATAATGTATGTAAAGACACATGCACGCCTTCACACACAAAAGCCACAGCAGACAGAAATCCAGACTAAACTCCCCCCTACACACACCAGCTGTTTATTACTGTCAGCAATAATAAAAACAACATGAGTTCATTTGAGAAAACCATTTGTGAGAAAAATCTAAAACTGTAAAGCCCATATGCTCCCTCTGTCACTGTCCATCAGCTTTTTCTTACTCTCCAGTTTTGTCTCTCTCTGTGCAGCGTTACATGATCTTGGTTAAGAGATGACAGATCATTGTAGACGCTGACAACCTGCATAACAGTCAGAGCCTCTAAATTACACTCAAATTTCAGCTTTGGGATGAATTAAGACACCGGGAAGCTCCAGCCTCCAAGGATGACAGTGATGTTTATTGAGTTTTTTCCTCACATTATGGCATGTCACTTTTAACAAGGCCCCATCGCAATATATTACAAGCTGCAGATACATTTCTTTCAATGCTGCTTTCACTCTTTCTTTGGATTGATTCAAAGGAATTAAATTTAACTTGGGAGAATGAAGAAAAAGTTGGGTCATTAAATTGCAAAAAAAAGCATGCTTTTTCTTCCTGGATCTATTGAACTGCGATGATCTTGAGCAGAGCTGCATACCAGCCTGAATTGTACCAGAAGAAACAGCAGCACATGTGCAGCACAGAGGGAAGGACTGTTATAGAAATGTAACACATTGCCATCTGCAGGCAAGTCAAATCGCAGGCGGGGAGGAACGAACACACACAGAAAGATTCACATACGTAAGCAAGCAGATGAACCCGCTGAGAGCGAAACAAACTTGTCTAATTTAATCAGAAAACTCATCACAGAAAATAAATTGCACTCATGAACTTGTTTATTATTCACCCGTTCATTGTTGAGAGTGGACAAGCTGCTATTTTACATTGAGAAGGAAAAAAAAAAACATGAGCTCTGCGGTTTGAGGTAAAGTCCGCTGAGAGGCGACTACTTTAGTGTAATTAAAAACAGCAAAGTTAAATGTTTATTGATCCTGGGTGAATTTTTCTCCAGCGAACCAGTTTAAAAGAGGAAAAAGAGGAGATGATGTTAACCGGGAAGTACAACAACTTCATAAAAATGGAGGCTAATATCATGGATTACATTAACAAAGCTTTGTTTGGCTTTTTTTTAAAACCTTAAAAGAAACAAGAAGTAAATCACATGACCAAAAGCAGAGCAAAAAAAAAAAAAAAAAAAAAACACCAGCTGGAAATCATGCCAACACATGTAAACTCACACTCAGATCCTCTCACACAGAATGAAATGAGAGCCATCAGAGGGCCAGTGACGGAAAGCAATAGTGACACCAGCCGTCAGCCAACATCAGCCCCGGGAAGATCGCCGTGACAACCACGACATCGACCCCTCCGAGAGATTATCGTCAGAGCAGCTGCCTCACGGCTACAAAGCACATCGCCAGGCTCCCACACATAGCTCGCACAGCTAACGCAATGAAGGATTACACTTGGCCAGACAAAGACTAGCAGGGAGCAACTAAATGCACACTGTTTATCTAGTTTTTATTCTGATCAATCCAACAGAGATGGGCTGGAAAAAACAAGAAAAAAATTAAACAAACAAAAAAAATTTATACAGGAGCTACATGGATCAACAAAAAGTTAGATGAAGTCTGCAGATGGAGGAAGAACTCTTTCAGTTTGTTATCGTTTGGTTGGTCGAAAGTAAAACTGAGGGTCTCTGGTTTCCAATCATTGTGGCAGAGGAGGGACATGAGAGAAGAACCAAGTTAGGGATAATCATGGTGACAGATTAAAAAGAAAGTGAAAAGATAAAAGATGACAGCGATGCTGTAGATACCTCTGCTACTGATGTTGAGAAAGGTGACACATAAACACTGACAAGGAAGGTGATGATGATTAAAATCATTATTTAGGCAAGGTTAAGCCAAATGTATCTCCCCAGGTGTGAAACTCAGCTTTTCCCGTGGATGCCCAACATGTTTGCAGACCAGATCAAACGTTCTCAGCAAAGTGCTCCCTTCTGATGAGGAGCTGATTTCTTCCGAGGACATCTGGGTGCGTTGCAGGTGGTGCCAGCCACTATAAATGTAACTTTTCTGGTCAGTATTTTTGACTCATGATTTTAAGGGAAACTGAATCTTAGATCATCTCCTCGCTCAGCTTCTTTTTCTTCACAGCAGTCTAGCAACAACTGTCAGTTAGGTCTCCTTTTCTTCTGGAATCCCATTATAGATGTAAAAAAAAAAACCCAACATGAAGTAGATTAACATTGTCTCAGACAATTTCTTTTAGGAACAGAAGAAAGTTCCCAATCTGGACATTTTTAACATGAATATGATGAAGAAGATAGTAACCATTTCAATGTTTCCCAGCATGCCACTGTGGGACTTTAAACAGCCACAACCCAATGCTCGCAATCATATCACACTTATCTCTTCCTTTTTAGTTCAAGTCCAAACTACAGCTGCTTAATCATCAGGACAGCAGCCGCCATCATTAAACAGACAGCTTATAGGAGACATCTGATGCCCCTTCATCACACGCTGACACGATTTCCTGAAGTTTTAATAAAAAATATTTGTAACATCCTTTGGTCAAAATAACAGACCAAGGCTTTTTTATTCAAGTGGATCTCTTGTAGGATGTCGAGTGATTCACAGCTTCCGTCTGCCCCTCCTCCTCTGGGTACCCCTGTTTGTCCACCGATGGTTCTTATTTATGAAGTTCTTGGAACATGTCATTACAAGATGGAGACAGAGAGCTCAGACCAAACTGATGAAAACATATTGGACTTTTTCCTCTGTTGTAGTAGGACCAGGGTGGCTGGTAGGCTCCTGATTAGGGCAGTCAAATTGTCAAGACATGCCTGGTGCATTCAAGACAAATCAGTAATTAGATTTCTCACCAATTGCCAACACAAAGAATTAAAGACTGCCATTAGAAATTACAATGTACTGATAGAGCGTTATGAGATCATTTATTTCTTCAGTTAATTGAAATATACAGCTAAATATAAGCTTTTATGTTCATAGTAAAGCAAAAAGAAGGAATGAAACAGTTTCAGCTTAATTTCTGACGTACAGTGAAGGCAGCATCTTCTGAAGTCAAAGTGAGGGGAAGATGAAGTGACTGATTTTGAATTAATATTTTTTTTCCTCTTAATTAATGCAAGGGTTTTAATGATATTTATTCAGTTTTAAATCATTTTCTAAATGGTGAATGTATTACAGTTGCAGTAGTAAAGAGATTTTATTTTACAAGCAAATCTGTTTGGCTCACTGAATGTCAAATTTTCAGATTTACAGCAAGTTGCCAGGATTGTGTTTATTAAGAGTTTGTTAAAATTAAGATTTTTCAGTTGGTAGTGACCTCAAGAACCAAATATATGACCACAAAGTCAGAAAACAAGATTTTTTTTAAATAATGTGATCCCTTTTAATTATTCTCTTCATGTCAGTTAATCTGTTTAAGTTTAAACATTAAGATGCTGGCTACAGGACAAACTTAGTATTATTATCATTAAATATTTTACTATGAATAAATAAATCAAACCAAACATGTTTGGGATGATTATCATGTTTTTAATATCAACTAATTTACCATATCACAACTGAATTTAACAGTAGTATCATGAAGCTGAATAAGTTTCATTCTATGCTCTTGTTTTTATTTCATATTCCTCACTGTCAGTCATTTAAATTTAATGATGATGAAACTTCAAATCAGGGTCTTTTATATTCTAAAGTAGAATTTTGTGTTACCGCTGTGCACTTGAGCAGTTTCTTTTCAGTGTCCCTGCAGCCTCAACACACATATTTTAGTATTTTGTTTTGATTTTTGTCTTTCTCTATCACATTAGCTTCATTTTTTTTTCATAATTCATCTGTTTGTATTTGTTGTCTGTGCTCATTCTGTGTGCCACTAATCCACTCTGAAAAAAGAAAAAAACAAACAAACAAACTTGTAAACAGACTTTCTGCAAAAACCTTATGCAGCACGAACCCATGTCCTCAAAAGACACCACCTGAATCCCAATGTGAGTCGTGTGATTTCGAGCTTATGGCAGCGGTTTGTACAGTAAAGTGTGCAAACTGGGAATGAACTCTGTAGTGCACGGTGAGAGTCCTCAATGCCTGTGGGGAAGGGAAAGAGAAAGAGGAGGCAGAGAGGCTCCTCTGGAGATAAGACTTGCAGACTTAATCCTCTTGATGAAGCCTCAGCCTTAGCCCCGCTCTGTTTATCTGCCATTCAAAGGCTCCAACAGGACCGGATGGGAACATGGAAAATAGATTAGGCTTCTCCTGTCTAGACAACTCATATACATACAGTAATACACACACCCATAGTGACAAATGTTGACAAGGCAGATAAAAAAAACAAGCAGTGTCAGAGAATATAAACAACCTGGAGTGGGAGCAAAGTGTTTCCTGACTGTTGAGAGAGTGTGCCATTCAGTCTTTTTCAAAACACACACCTTGCTTAAAATAACACCCAAACCAAAAAAACTACTAAACATGAATAAAATGGGATTTTTTTTCAGAGACAACTGTGACTTTTTTTCTTTCAGCCCAATTTCCCTGTTGGCACTGCTAAAGTCTTTGTCCTTGAATCTGCCTGTTTGAATTGACCAGTTCATTCAGCTTTGTGACATGAAACAGTGGTTTAAAAACCAGCCAAGCCAATAGGGGCAGCAGGTGGACTAATGATTAGCCAATCAGCACCTGAGACTAATTCTATTCTGATCGAGTAATATGGTAGTCCATGCAAGTTCCTCTGAGAAGTTATGAGCATTTATCTGAAGGATATCTTTAAGATCCTAAATTATTCGAAAAAACTTTTTTTTTTTTTTCCCAGCTAAAATTGCCTCCCACGAACAGAGGAACAAAATCAGAGTCACCACATCTCCTACAAGCTGATAGTCGCAGGTTAAATTTTTCTTGAGATGCTGTTGTTCTCATCCAACATCTGAGGTTGCTGATTGTACTTAAAGTCTGACAACGAATGAATTACGCCAGTTTAATGGTAATACCAAACAGCCACATTCGCAAAAGCATTAACTCACTTTTTGAGAAGAATTTCGAAGTCTCCTTCACATCATTGTGAAGACAGGAGGATTCAGCATCAGCTCCCTAAGTCCCAAATAACACAACAGTGTGCTGTTTGAAGTAGTTCAAACAGCATCTTTGTGTAATTTATGTGATATCTCATCAAATGGGATCAAAATTTTTATCTTAAACTTTTAATGATAACACCAATTAACTTGTTTTTGAATGTCAATCTTATTTTTTTTTTGTCCTAAAAAGTCTTGCAGGTTTACAAATATCATTAAAAGAACACAGACACCAATGTGCTAAAAAAATTGTAACTTTCTCACATTTGCAATACTCATTCTTGTCCTTAATTTAAATAATAAACAGTCATTCTGTCCCAGTTTATCAGTAATTATGATTGAAACTCATTTAATCAAATATTGTACCTATCACTTTGTATTGTTAAAATACATTTTACTGTAAATTTTACTTTTTTATGTCCTAATAGACATCCTTAAATTACACTTTTGATACGGCACTTAAACATATAAATATAACACTGAATTTATTGAATTCTCAAAGTCACTCAGTGATAAATTGAAGTCAGGCTTTATTATAGTGGCATTGAAAAAAAAGTCTAATAAAAAAAGCTTTAGATGGTGGCACGTCTGAGAAACATAAAACTGAAAATTAATTTTTCTCTTCTAGTCTTCTAAGGCTGTATTGGACAAAGACATTTTGTTTTATTTGCAAAAAAAATAAAAACTTGTAAATGCTCCTGCACTGAGGGTAATACAATCAAACTATACATGCTTAAAAAACCTAATTAAAATGTCACAAGCAGTATAAAGTACAATATCAAAATGCTCAAACTAGGAACAAATTCACACAGTCTGTACAAAAAAGCCATCATTATCCATTAACCTGGCAGTGCCTATCAGCATTTACTGTCCAATCTTTATTTTTCTTCTTTATCAAGAACTTCGAGCTGTCATACTGTCACGGAGCTAACAAGCAACAAGAGAGAAAAAATTCAAGGAAACGCTACATACTGGCTGGTTGTCAGGAAACTAATATATTATTGAAAGCCTTTCCAAGGTTGGAAATATGAGAGCTCTGTGGTGGAAGTTTATTTTTTCTGACATATTTGAACATTTTAGTCTGTATCTCTCCGTCTATTCAGTTCATTTTAATCCAGATTGCTTCCTCAGTCAAGTGAAATAAAATACAGGTTTTTCAAGGAAGCTTCTTCCAACTCTAAAATGTCACAGCTAGAAGTAAATCAAGTTAAATGTTCTGCTGCTGGTAGCTATAGTTACGCAATCCCATCATAAAAAGGAACATGACTATGACTTTTACAGAAATATCCCCTCAACAAAAACACATTCTTGGAGTTAGCACTTTGGCTAGCTAATGAAGCTAACAGAACTGTGAACTCAGTGGGCAGAGCTACAAACACGATTGATTGGTAATCAAACTTTTGACTGTGACTGTGAGTCAGTTGCTGAGAGACACCAGAAACTGTGAGAAATGTTTAAGATAAAGCTTAAACCCTAAGAAAGGACTGGGTGGAGGGTACTGTATTTTAATAAGCTTTTTGTGGTTAAGTGCAGACACAACAGTTGACATTAACTTATGGTACCAGTATTTTGCAGCTAGTTTCCATGTCAAACATAATAAAACACTGTACCTGTTTAGATTAAATGCTTTTTCAGGCATACATCCTTGTTGCGAGCTCTAAAAATACACTTCCTATTAATTTACTCAATAAAAATGAGAGCATACACAAACTTAAGGTCTATATAATAAAGTTTAACCAAGACACATTGCTGAACATCTTTAGCACTATCCCAGTTTGCATCTACATTTTTACTCATTGTCCAACTGGTTAATGTTAACTAGCAAAGCAATGAATTGCATGCTTCCATCATGGAAATAATGAAAACAGTTAAATAGTAAGCTGTCATGTTGTGGACACAATTTTACATTTCTTGAATAAAAAAAACAAACAAAAACAAAATAAACAATAAAAAGAAGATAAACCTTTCATTAATAATCTTTATATACCTAATTGGAAAAATAAACCCTTAAGGTCTCACTCCATTTTTCTCACATATGGCCTGGATAACAAGCATGTGTAAAGAACCAGTAATTTAACATTCTGACAAAACTATGCTGAAATATTCAGTGATATTTCTAAATTTACCTCAAACTTGATTTTCCAAATCTGCCTTAAACTTGATTGCTAGTCAGATGGAAGCTGTCAGTCTTTAGCTAAATTCACCTGAATCTAGTTAACAACTTACCAGAGAGAACTAGCCACAGACAGCTAACTTAAAGCTTAAGTACATGACGTGAGCTTAACAGCGGCTGCATAAACTGTGTTGGAACCGTGTAGAGACACCTCACAATTTAGGGTGACCAAACATCCTCATTCTCTTTTTGGGGAAGAAAAAAAAAAGACAAGACATAAATTCTTTATCCTCTGATATCTCTGCCTCAGGTATGTTTAAATCAGATTAGTGTTGTGATTCACTTCCCACACTTCCTTATCATTTTACAATCCCTTACAGTCAGTGTCATGTTTCAAGCAGGGGGAAAAGAGGCAGGATAAGCATGGATAGTGCAGATGGGCCAGAGTAGCTGGATGTTTGTACAAAACTGAGGAGAGAATGTGCGAGACCCTCCCTCCTTATAGTCTTGGACGTGCATTGCACTTGTGGAGGATGTGAAACACATCAAACTTTTCCCAGTGAGAGAGTTTAAAACCCACACTTTCTCAACATTCTCAGCAGTTTTGCACAAACACCCTAATAAGACAAGGTAAAGGTTTGACGATTTAGGGAAGAAGGTGTTCAGAAGTCTTACAGTTTTAAATCTGTCTGTCTGGTATCTAGTGAAGGTAGAAAATATTGAAAGATAAATGTGAATTTACAAACAAACTGCAGAACAAATACCCATGTTTTCGTCTTGGCCACGATGCATAAGAAGCTCACATTGATTCTGCAGATAAACTTAAGTTTCTTTTTTTTTGTACGTGTGTTCTATATATTTATTACTATTGCTTTATAAAGGGACAAACACTGAACAGAAAGAATTACTTTAGCATATGTGGTGATGTTCGCGAGCTACTGCCTAAAAAACATATGCAGGTGAATGAGAGAAATTTAAATGAAGTGTAAAAAGAAAAACAACAATGTGGTGGTTGGACAGTGTAAATAACTAGGCTGGTTCTAGGAGAATATTGAGAGAATAATGTCATTGTTGATCAGTATTTACATGAATACATATCAAAAACTGTTTCAAGAAAAATGTATCATTGAAATGCATTGAACACCTGATCTGCTGTTGTATGCATAAACAGTTTAAACGACTTAGTTGATAAGCTTCTCATTTGACTGTCATACAATTTAGAAGTAAATTGGAGGTCAAAAATGCAAAGTCACAACACCTCATGTGCTTGGGGTTTTACAAAATGCAGAGCTTTGAAGTTGGATTGATATCCCTGGAGATGTACACATCCATTTGTGATTAATTGGTTGTCATGGTACAAATCATTCAGAGTTTGAATTTCAGCAATTTTAACAGTCATGTGTTTTCATTTGTCCTTTCAGTTCACAGCTATTTATAGAAATACATCTGAATCAAATTCCACTATTTACCATCAATTCTGAGGCAATTCTGTCCTGTAAATGAAAGAGTTGGGGGAGGGAATATGTCTATTACAGCTGGTTTGGTGGTGAATGAGCTCCATATGTATTTACTGTTTGTGTGTGTGTGCTTGAGATTGGCTGAGCAGGTGTGTGCATGAGTGTTTATGTGCTCTCAGACAACAGCCACTACAGGGGTAGAAAAGCAGAAATGGGGGGAAAAAAAAGAAAGCCCAAAAAACTCTAAATGATGTTTGTGTGTGTGAGTGTGTGTGTGTGCACTTTAGACAGCTGCAGGATGATAAATGAACTGATATCTGATCTAGCTGAGCTTACACCCTCTAATTAGTTTTTAATTGACAGCCATTAAAGATCCCCATTCCCAATCCTGATTATCTGTTGCACAAGCAGCGATCTCAGTGCCCCCTTCCCTTCCTATCTTATTTATCTCCTCTGGTGCTGACTTGGTTCATATATATATATGTATATATATATATATATATATATATATATATATATATATATATATATATATATATATATAAATGTGTATGTATGTATAATATTATATATTGAAACATCTTTAAATTTACATTTGCATCACACCAGGGGCGTTTCCTGGACCTGGGAACATTAGGGGCTGAGCCCACACCCTCGTAAAGAAATCTCAGTGAACCAACACAGTAAAAACCGGTTTTTATTTAAGCTTTCTTGAGCATTGTGTCACCTTGTTTAAAGATAAATACTGCAACATGTGCTTCAATATGTATTTATGTTCAATCTTAAATGTGACAATGTAAACAAGATCTCTAAAATCAGTATTAAGCTTTTACTTTTTCAGACATCTGCTGTTTATCTCCACAACTTGCTCTTTAGTGCACATCTTCTACAACAAAATGATGAACGTGAACTGTTTTCAGACACTTGCAATTTTCAGAATAAAGTTCATGCTGTAGTATTTACTACCTCTCTATCATCTGTCTCTTCCTTCTTTCCCTACAGGCTTCATCACTTGTTCTCCTTTCATCATTTCCCTTCTTTTACTTGCTGTTTTCCATCTTTACTACTACTACTTTTTCAGTAGTATAGCCGAGTTTAAACTCATGGTATACTCTGATTTTTCTTTCCCAGTCTCGAACACCCCTGTCATGGAGCAACACACACATACAAGAACCACCAACCTCATTAATACATAAAGTATACACCCACACAAAGGTGAGACCATGAAAAGACTGGTTTTGTATTCCAAATATAAATGTATTGTGAGCAGCATAAAATGTAAAACACTGACCAGCCAGCGACCTGGAGGTAAACAAAAACATCAGTAAATAAATTTATGATAAAGCTGTTCTTTATTTATCTATATTTAAACTAAAGCAGCATCTAGAAACCAAACATCCAACACTGGGAAAGCCGTTTCCATCTACTACAACACAAACGCATGCACGCGCGCGCATACACACACACTCACAGCAGCAGGTATACCAGCTAAATATGTAGACTTGGTTATAACAGAAAAGGGCAAAGCTAACGGTTTAGTACAACTAGCTTAACCTTCGAAGTATCAAGCACTGTCAGGAATGATTTGCCTGTTCATTTAATATTAAGACATACAAGGTTTAAATTATTTGTGGTTTACCCGTTTCATGTGTTGGCCAGTCTTGCTGCCCATTGGCAGCGACCACAACTGAAGACTGTCTCTCTTCTCTAGATAAAACACCGTCTGATGTTGATTTTTTACAGTTCATGATGACCGCTCGAAATAACACCAGAGTTCAGATTAGGGATAAAACGCCAGGCTGTTAGCCAACACGGAGGATTCCCCGCTCCCATAAAATTCCTCTGTGATTGGTCATATTGTACCTGTGTTGCATTCACAAAAGCCAGGAAATTACAAAACTACCAACTTTTTTAATGTCATAAGGCAGCTGAGGGAATGTAAACTTATTCCTTCTGGGATGAAAAAACATTCGGGGCTTGATGTGAAAGTTCGGCACTAGAGCCGGGAATGCCCAGGCCAGGTGACGCCCTGCATCACACTGTACATTAAACTGACATACTTACCCAGTGGCAAGATTTTTTTCTTTATTTTTGTCTTGACTAATAATTATTGCTTAGCTGTTACACTAGTGAAGATTTGCAAATCTTGATACTGTGGGCCTGCAAATTCTTAAATATAGTCATTTTAATTGTGGCGAAAATACAAACTTTCAACAAATCTTAAACTATTTTTGTCAAAAAAAAAAAAAAGCAGAATTGTAAGGGAGAGCATCCCAACTGCAAAAAGAGGTATAAAAAAATAAGTTCACACACTGGATGTTTACAGAAATATTTTCTTTTTTTTTTTAAGAAGCTGAATTTGATTTTTTCTTGTATTATTTTACGTACTCGCTTAACTGATTACTATGTGGCATACCCAAAGACTCATCACCTTAACAGCACGCATGAGGTTCGACAATTAACTGTGCCAGTGATTCAGAAGTAATAAGCTGAATTCAACCAGTATGCTGTGTATATTATTTGAATGCGTTGCAGAAATGAGTGACAGAGTAAATTAAAGCTGAAATGGAAAGCAACTCTGTAACAATAGGCACATTTAAAGTCATTTCTTTAAGTATGTTTTGACAATTTATGCTAGTATTTAAGGAAAAAAAAAATAAAGAAATTAAGAGAAGAGAGAGAGGCCAAAAAAGAATCCCAGTAAGATTTGAGCTGGAAATTTGAAGAATTATTGTCCAAGAAAAAGACCTTTAGTCTGCCCTTTTGTCAAAGCCCATCTGGGAGTCACACGAGGTACAGTATTCTTTGATGTTTGACTCAGTTCATGTTTTAATGTACAATGTGGTGTTTTATGCTGTTGTTACAAATAAAAATAAAATATCTTGTCAGTTTAGTCTGAGTTGTTTTTGTTGGCAAAGCCAGACACGATTAGTAAACATTTGCCCTGACTGCAGTATCCTCATTTTTCACCACTATATGACAGGTTTTATGACTCAGCAACAAGAATTTCATAAGCAAGCTCGATGAAATGTGAAAAAAGCCATAAAACTCACATACAAGACAATAACACTTAAAAACCACATTACATATTTGCTAATTCAATTTATAGTTTGTTGAAAAATTCACAACTATGTGGTTATTCAATCAAGGCAGTTACTTGAAGATATTTAGGCTTAGGCACAAAAACTAATCTAGTTGGTTAAGTTAATGCACCATGACTGCATGGTTAGGTTTTTGAACTAATATGACTTGGTTTGGTTTAGACTAAGGAACCAACTTAGAGCTTAGAAAAGTAATTTAAACTATGTGGTTAAAGTGTAAAAAACTTAACTACTTGGCTAGGTTTAGGAATTTAGGAATTGGTCAAGTAAGGGCAAACTTGATTCTGTGACTGAAATTTGCTGTGTTACTTGAGCTGTAGTACTTTCTGAAACGTGGTCTGCTTCATACTATTAATCTGAGACAATGTGGCTAATATATACTGGGGTGACATCTACGTTTGGGTTTTCTAGCCGAAGACTTAAGATGGATGTTTTTCACTTTGCAGTCTGTTGGTAGTTGCAATATTTTGCCAAAAAATTTTCATTATGGTTAATCGCTTTTAATTTGTAGCGCTTATAAGACTTGATGGTACAATCCCTGGAATAGTCAGCATTGCTTCTTGCTTGGTGTTTTTGGGTGGGAGAGGGGTAGTAACGTCACTGGGGTCATCAGGTGGGCACCCTCTATCCTTAGTGTTTCGCTGATATAGGCCCACGACACCTCCAAAGAGCTCAGCGGCAACACCTGACATCCCAGGTGTGCCCCCCCCTATTTCTACCCTCCATGGTCATCTTGCAGCCCAGCTGGAATCCTTTCTCTTGAGCCACAACCAGCTGCTTCGTTCCGCAGCTTCAGAAAGTGACTTCACTGCTTGTTGTAAGGCCCGTCCTTTGACCCCCATTCTTCTGGAGCTTGGTTGTGGTCTTGGCAACAAACCCTCTGCATCCAATTTCTACAGGGTAAACCTTAGTACGCCAGCCACGTTGTTCTGCCTGGGCTGCCATTTCCGCGTACTTCAAGCTTTTCCTCTCGTGTGCCTTATTGGTAGCAGTTTCTTAGAAGTTGACCACAGAATCAGGTCTGGTCTGAGATAAGTTGCTAGTATCTCTGTTGGAAAGACAAGTTTCTGGTCAAGGTCTACCCGCATTTCCCAATCACGGGCGGGATCAATGAGGGTCACGTTTGCTTTGGGCAATGTCTGGCCCGGATCTTTGCCCGCTTTAAGATTATGGTTAATTGCTTTAAAGTACAGGATAGAAAAAGTCTCATCATTGTGCAAGATGTTCCAGTGACAGACTGATCTATCTTGACAGCTTCATGACACACTCAGCTGTTGGTTCTTCTGTGAGGTGGCATAGTCTCTACGAGTGTGTGTTATTGACACACAGGCTGTCGAGCATATGTGATTGGCATTCATCGCTTTACTCTTGTCATTAGTAATGAGCAGCTTGGCTATTCAAGAAAGTGACACTCTAGCATGTGTGCCACACCTACCCCAGCCCATACTGAAAAAGGAAGAAAAAAAAAGTCTATCTTAAATGAAAACATTACTTTTCATATCTTTCAATATATCCTCGTTACAACTGAAAGACTTGACAATCAAACTAATAAACCTAACTGAACTATGTTGTCAGAATTTTGAGATCATGGGGGTTTTTAAAATTAATCTAGTTATGTAAGATTGTATAGAAGAAGAAGAAATATTTACTCTAAAATTCAATATTTGTCTTTAAAAATACAAATCAACACCTGCTGAAAAAATGGATGATTGTTAAACAAACACATACATCTTTACACACAACTACAAAGAGTCACGGGACGATGTGCCTGAGGCCATATTGCACCCTCCTCCACAGTGTGAAGGAGCAGGGGCTGCAGGATTGAGCCGCAGGCTAACAAAGCATCTGCTGATTGTCTTCGGCCTGAGCAACTATCAGATAAAAGAGGATATGAATCCTGAATGTCTGGCTTCCTACTCACCTGCCAGACAGTGTATAGCACCTGTAACACAGATACGGTACAGTAAATACAGAGCACACCAGCGCTGCAGGGGCAGAAGAGAGAAAGAGAGCATAGCAAGCAGGATGAAAAGAAAATCCAACTAAAAGTAAAGAAAAGCCACAACAGATGGAAAATAAAACAGAAACAGAAAACTAATGGAAGAGAATAAAAGAACAGAAGGTAAATATATATGAAAAAAGTTGAAGGTTAGGGAAAAAGCCCCTAGAATGACCACCTAACAACTGGATGTCTCCCTAAATGAGTGCGTTAGCCAGGTTTTCATTTAGTCCTGTAATGGGAGGTTTTACTCAGAGTTGTGATTAAAATTAATGGAAGCTGCTTACAGAACACACCATAGAACCCTTTAAGGTGCTGTTTAGATGGATGATGAAACAAATAACTAATTTAATTGAGTTTCAGATTTGTTGATCTTGCTTTATAATATATAACTTTATTGAGGGAAAAACATTAACGTCTCTTTACAGTATGTGTTAGTTCTTTGTTTCCTTCAACGCCAACCTAAAATATCACATTTTCAGGAATATCTGGGGTGCACGTATGTACTGACAACCTTAAAAAAGAGTGAATGTGTTGGTGAAAGAGAAAGATGTAGGAATATATTTTTCCCATATGTGTACAATAAAAAAGGGGAAGAACAGAAGCCTTAAACAAAGAGCTTTTGGAGGTAAAAAGTGACAGATATCTGGAAGGAAAGTATGAGGGGAGGGTTGCTGTGGAGGTTTGGAGCTGTTGATGTGTTTGAGAGGTGGAGAGCCAGCATTATTAGAGGTCATCTCTGTGGATTATGGAGGCAGAGTTCAGAGCACAACGGTGCCAGGCAATTTACCTCCATGAAAAATAGATGTAGCACAGGAATGAAGTGACACATGCACTTACAGAGAGAGATGGACAAGGGGCCGAATAGCTGAGAAAACAAACTGAATGGCCTGGGGAGATGGTGAGCCTATTGTGTGTCTAGATGTATAACATACACTGCAATGCTGATATTTTTCGAATGAATGTGCTATACCAGATATAGAAAACCCAGAATATATGAGAAACTCTCACCCATCTTTAAAGTAATACTAAAGATAACATGACCCTCACTGACAAGAGCTGGGCCAGGCTCAGTGTGGGCACAAGTGATTATTATCACATAAAAACTTGAACTAATCGTTTTCATCAAAAGTTCATAAAATTAGTCAATTTTATCATTAAACTGCATGCCGTTCTTTATGCTCAAAATCAGTTGTTCATAGAAATATACCTGACATAAAGCTATGCATTAGAAAAATGTTCCTTAATGAAGGATGGACATATGACCCAACTCTATCAACTTACATTTTCAAACATTACCACTACCTTTTTTTGCAATTAATGCTAAGAATTGTTTTACTACTAACACAATGACAAGAACTTAACATCCCAAAAACATCTGGGGACAAAACTTCCTGGTATGCTGCATACTTTGATGTTTGTTTGTTAATAAGTAGACAAAGGATGCAAATTAGCTGCTAAGCTAACGGTGCACATTTGCATTTGCATTTTGGAGTTATGCTCATTAATGTGCAATTGTCCCTTTCCTTTAAAATAAATATAGAAAAAAAGCAAGTTACCCCTCTTTTTTTTGTTGGTTTGGTTACATGTATGATTTCACCTCCAGTGCAGTATTCCATGAAACAAGATTAAGGGAAAATCTTGCTTATTTCTAAAAGTCTGGCTCATCAAAGTGAGAGTATAGTTGCATTGACATGGCTTAAATGAGTCCCAGCTGAGTTACTATGGCAACTAGTGATGGTGAGCAAGTCTGCTCCAGAGTAGGCTAACTGCCAAGTTTATTCAAGTCTTGACTTAAAGAAAGTCAAAATGGGACTACCAAAAGACAGCTCCTCCAGATAAATTCTGCAGTAATGCTGCTTATGTCATGCAATAAGATAGCATTAAACCCTTTTTAAATCAAATAACTGTATTTCCATTATTCTGAAATAAAGACCTTCATAATGCAAAAGTAAAACATTTTATGCAATGGGTGGCAACATACATATAGGAAAAAAAAGTTATGAAGTATGAAGCATGTATGAAGTAAAGACACAGAGACCATTTGAGGGACTTTTGCAGCAGCAGCAGCAGCCTGGGTCTTTATATTTGCAGCTACATTAAAACATTTTTAAGACTGTTGTGTTTTTCAAATTGAATTTACAAGGTATTTACCCTTATTTAAGATATTTATATTTTACTTTCACTTACTGTCACATTTGGTCTTGACCACCTCATATTATGTTTGTTCAGATATACAGTAATAGCAAAGATATTATTTTAATAAAAAAAATAAATAAGTATCTTTCATTGAATTTAGTTTCTTAACAGTACGGTTATTTAGCTCAACAGTTACTAGGTCAGTGGGGTTCACTTACACCTAACTCAGTAGAACTAACTAAAATAATGACTACTGTTTATATAGTCACATGGTCACATTTAAAGTTTATCAGTAAAATTGAAAGACATTATGAGGTTATTTATAGATATAGAATTTAAAGAACTTATTGAAGAACAAACTGTATCGAAGAACAATTACTAATGTTGCCATCAATCTAAAATAATGTTTTTCATTGTCAGACAGTAGGTTTGAACCTGGGTCTAAGAGGTCCAAAGCCATCTCTACAACCACTTCTCTACCATTCTCTCTTCTGTGTCTTGCAGACAGACTTTGGTTGGTTTGAATCTGGCTTTGTCAGGTTTCACTCTTTGTCGCGCAACTTTTCTGGAATATCCCCGAGGACAGCTAAACTAAAGCTAAAGTAACACATTTTTCAATTCTTACCTTGTTGAACTCACAAATCCTTCCTACCATCACCTAAAGTCCCCCTCTTCTAAAAGTCAAGTTTTAAAACACGGAAAAAATTCAATAAGATGTGTTTTATTGAGTCCAAGTTGGAGAGTTCTGCACTGTAACACACAGAATCAGAGAAATGAGACAGTAGTCAGACAGTATATATATATTATCATAAATTAATGGACTTCGCGGAGGCGTCCATTAATTTATGATAATGGACACCTCAAAGGGTATTATCCCGCTTATACCATGGTCACTTATGAAAGAAAAAAATATTAAATAAATTATTAATGCGTTAATGTTGTTTTTTACCGTTAAAATTGTTTTTCACAAGGAGCGGCTGAGTGGATTATTTTGTTGTGACACGTTGCCAAGGTAACCAGCTCTGACACCTGCAGCTCGATCAGCCGCAGTTATGTTATGTGACACAAACATTTCAGAGGGCGGGTGTAGCTCTTATAGCTTGTGTGTGTCCAGAGGATGATGCAACATTTTGTTTCAAACAGTCAAAGTCCACAGATAGTTTCCTACATCGTTCAATAAGCCTGCAGGCTGCTTTCACAGCCCCGTCACAGACGTGATCTGGCGTGTCTCCAGCGACGACTTTTGACCGGCTCTGACACAGAACCTGCAGCTCGGTCGGTCGCAGCTGTTGTAATAGACCTGATCAGTGGAGGGAAGGGAGATGATTGCTTAACGTTATGTTACGTGACACAAAGTGTTATTTCAGAGGGCGGGTGCAGCTCTTAGAACTTGTGTGTGTCCAGAGGATGATGGGGTATTTTGTTTCAAACAGTCAAAGTCCACAGATAGTTTCCTACATGTTCAATAAGCCTGCAGGCTGCTCAGATCTGGCGTGTCTGCTGCCCAGCGTCTGAGTTTCTGTTGCCACGGTTACCACCTACTGTTTAGTCAGCGTAATAATTTACAACAATAAGTCTATTTGACCAGAACTTCTTTCATAGGTGTCCATTATCACTTTTTAACGGACACCCTTCAGCTAATCAGAATCGAGTATTCACCCAGACCATGGTATAATTAATACATATATATATATATATATATATATATATATATATATTTCACTGATGACAAAATAAAAATAAACAAGCTAGAAAAACAAAAACAAAAAAACTGATGATCCTGACAACTTAAAGGGCAGGGATTTTTGCATGCAAGGTCAGGGCCCACTAAAATGAGGAGATTGCACAAACTAGAAAGGATGTTAGCTTAATTCGGGTGGGGATACAGTCAAAGCTGGGCCAAGTAAAAAGCTACAGTTCTCTGTAAAGACCAGGGGAGGCACCAAGGCTGCTGGGTGGGGCTACTGCAGAAAGCTGTCTGACTTGTTAGTGGTTCATTTAAAATCCTTTAAAAAGTGATCAATTTGAATATGGCATATTATCATACTGACACTTCCTCCTGTATGCAGCGTCATAAAATGTGTGTCCTTTTCTTTAGATTTGCTCTTTTATTGCAAGCATCCAGGACAGAATAAGTCTACGTCAACATCAAAAATGCTAAACAAAGATTAACATTAATAGGGTTAACAGGAAAGGAAGAGGCATCTGGTGGGGATATGAGCAGGGCCAGATTGGCATTTGCTTAATAAGGGAGGTGTAGGGACATATACCAAAACCCAATTTAAGGATCTTTTTTCTCTTTAAATGGCAAAAAAAAAAAAAAAAAAAAAAAAAACTCGACGTTTTCAGGAGATTGGGACTATAGATGCAACTAACCCTTCTGGCAAATTCTGGCATATTCACATCGATATATACATGCATAATCCCTTTGAAATAAGAAAAATAATAAAATTATAATAAAAAAGTCTTTTAGAGTTAGACTTTAAATGTATTGTGCACTGATGACAAAAACAACCTCTTCAGATGGTGTACTTACCTCAACAACAATGTTAAAATTGAGAAGCTTCACACTGTGGCACACTATAGCAACATCCTATTGCAAAGGTTTATAGTTGGGTTGTCCATATGGTTACGCCCCCTGAAAGTCATTGCTTTTTTCTATTATAGCTCAACTGTGGCTCCATTTAGCACATTTATCTTACATCACTGACCTTTTTATTACAGCTGGAAATCCTTCACTTAAGCTCAGAGCAACAGGGTGTAATGTGCTATCTCCTCCCAAGCTAATTTGATTCAAGGTGCCATATATTGACTTGCGGTGATTCTGTACCACCCACATAAAGACATTATTTTTCTCTTGGGAAACTTGGAGCTTCTGCAGCTTGACAGCTCCACACTGTCCCCTCTGTCAAAAAACTGTCAGAGCGCTCCAGGGCACAAAGCAATCTGGTAATATATTCTTACTTATCCATCAGAAATTAGCTCTGCACTTTCAACCAAAAACCTGCCATCAGCTAATGAATAAATAAAGGAATCACAACTGGCCTTTCCTGTCTGCTAAAATGGTCGTCCGGTAAAATATATTTGCTTGACCATGGGGGCGGTTGAGGTGGTGGTTCTCTCTCCTGCTTTGTTGACAGAAGATAATTTGGTTTTGACAGCAGATGCTGCCCATCCTCTCCTGTGCCCCTATTAGAGCCAAAGAGGTATCGGCTCTGACAAGCAGAGGAATGTGGAAAAGCTCCCTGAACACGAGCTATTCTCCAGTATCATCTATCCAATGGCTCAGCAGGAAACAGGACAATAGCTGCAAATCAGCTCCCCTTGCTTTGCATTTCACCCTCCTTTTTCTTTTCTATTCTTTTCATTTTTGTCACAACGACAAAAGGAAACCGGGGGGATAACATGCCGAGATGTCTACCCCTCCTGCTATCTGCAGCCGAAACAGAAGCATCGTCTCAATCCAGCTGCCTGAGACTCATTCAGCATCTGTATCAAAACAGAACAGACTGGTCATATTCATAGTGTTGGTCCCATTATACCAGGACTTTATGCCAGTGCACAGCCCATGCTTGCATCAGTTTAACGTTTTACTCCTTATGTCTTTGCCAGCAGGCCTGACATTTAATGGTTTAGACCCCGGACAAGTGTCTTACAAAATGTTCACGCAATCAAGTAGGAATGCGCACACACACACACACACACATGGCCAGTCCCTAGAGAAAAGCAGCCCCCATATCCTTTCTGCTTCTTTTTAATATTTCATCTCCTGACTGGGGGCTTTATGTTTTATTGAGCTAGTCACTGCCAATAGAGGGGATGTAGTACATTATGCAGCATCATTTATGGATGACCCAATCAATGTCTGACCTTACATGTAACATTCGCTAAACATTCAATGAGCCCTTGTGTTTATTGACATGAGCAGCTTCTCTGAGCCATGTACAGAAATCACAAACTCATCTTCTCCTACTTAGTTTGAAGAGATGAGTTACATTTTGCTTAATGAAACTCAAAAGTTAACAGAGGCAGTCTGCACATGCACATAATCTACATGGGGAGGGATTTTAGTTCCCACTGGTTTGCCTGGCTTAACAAGAAGTTCTGACATGAATATTTTACTTTGTTCTGTTTTCTTCACTGCTCCACATACACCAGGACACTTTTTTAAAGATGCACACACACATTAGCTCAGATGCAGGCCTGAGCCATGGGCTGTGGGAATGAAGGGGTAACAGCATCAAATAACAGAGATCTAAAAAAAAAAAAAAAAAAAAGGAAACATCTCAACTTGTTATTAGAAGAAATGGTGATTTAACTTGACAATTTTCATTTCTCCTGACAAAACTCTTGCTTTAGCCTGCTGCTCCACACTTGTACAACACACACATACATAGAGTCACAGCAGCACTAGGTGATGGCACTTTTAGTCTCCATAACTTGGCCCTTGATCACTGTAATCAAACACAGGCAGCACCAGCCTGGAGCTCCTGTAATTATGGGCTGCTCAGGCCCCTGCATGAGGAGAACACTCAGAAAAACACACAGCAGCGTGCACCTGCCTGCACACTGTTAGACATCTGTGGCGTGAAAAACGTGCACCCGCGCAAAAGGATGCACAGGCCTTTGTGTGTGTGTGTGTGTGTGTGTGTGTGTGTGTGTGTGTGTGTGTGTGTGTGTGTGTGTGCGCGCGCTCTGCTGGGTGCTGAGCACAGACGAAGTCTTGGTAAAAGACACTGAGCCCAATGAGACTGAGGGGAAAACAGCTCCTGAAATGCACCACAGTAAAACACCTTGGAGAGACTCAGGGACAGTGGGGGAGGACGGCAAAATTAGTTTTTTTTTAAACTGCAGCAAGAAAGAAATAAGAATAAAGAGGTCCCAAAGCAAGACTGTGGAAGAAAACTGATGGTAGCGATGGTGGTGGAGATGGTGGGTAGTAGGTTGTCAGGGCCCTTGTGGTGCAGTTGCCAGCTGTAACCATGGTAACAGGTTCTCATGGTGTATGTGTGGTGCAGCCAGCGAGTGTTGGGCTTGGGGTGTGGGGCGCTATGTGTGTGTCTTCTTTCTTTTTGCCAAATGTCCTGTCTTCATCAGCTGCCCAGCAAAGGAGGGCCTTATGTAAGCTCAGGTTTAATGACACTGCCTATAAAAAGATGCCGTCTAGTTACATAAAATACCATATTTCTCCAATCGTTGCTTATAAAAGTGGGACAGGAGGCACAGTCTTTGGGTTGCAGTTTCAAAGGACCTGCAGCATTTCAGTGGCCTTGATGAATGAAAGCTCCGGGCGTGTGCTGGTCCAGATCCACAGAAGCCCAAAGCCAACGGCTTGATCTTAACAAGTTTCAAGCCAGTGGAAAGCCATAGCTGACTGCAACCCTCCGGCCAATTAAGACTCAGCAGTGATTTCCCCAATTAGAGTAGCACAGCACTACTTTCAGTGTTAGGAATGAACCGGGTTCATAAACAACAGCTGATTAATTGCTTCTTAATGAGTTGGTTAGTAAATGAAAGAACTTTTTGTTCTTGTAAGATCAATATTAACTAAGGACACAATCCAATGTGAGCTTAAATTAGTTTGACTTCTGAATTCATGAGGAGATTCCAGTTTATTTAAACTGATGTGACTCTTACTAATGTGAAATTTGTGTCTATGAGTTCACAACAGTAAATGGAGTATTGCATAAGTAAAATGTACAATATTCTGGTTCTGATTGTGTGGAGCTAGAATGTCCATGCCTTGCATTTCTGAGACTAAGTGAGATGGGAGACTTTACAATCATAGTTGCATAACATTTTCATTTATGTTTCCACAAGCCAGATTTGTAGGTATTATATTTAGCTATTTTCTGCAAACATTATCTGCAAGTCTGTTCTTTCAGACTCGTTTTTATAAATTATACTCAATAAAAAAACACCTGCAAGCTCAAAAACTTCTAACTGTTCTGCTTCAAGGTAAAGTTTCGTACTAAAGGTGTTTTTAGGAGAAAAAGAAAGAGAAAAAAACTGTCCCCAACCCCTACTAGATGGATTAAACTAATGCACTCATTAGTTAGTAAACAAAATCTTGTGAAAAATGTTGCAAGCAGAAAACAAAATGTACATGTCTACAAAACTTAAACTTAAAATCATAACAGAAAAAAGGATTTACAAAACTAGTGCATGTCAGTGTAAGCCATGGTGGTTCTATCAACTATCACATGTTAATCCCCTTGATTCTGATCTACAAGTTTGGTATTTCAGGAGGTTAACTTGGGAAAAACCTTTGAAAGATCACACGTACATATGTGTTCATCACGGTGGAACCACAGGAATATAATATAAAAGCTTTACATTCTGTAATTACCTCGAAATGCTGTCATTTCCTGTGTTATTGGGAAAGTCGAATTTTATAATTGCTCATAAAAAGAATAAAACTGCCACACAGTCATAAAGAGCCACAGGGGTCAGCAAACTACCAAGACTAAAAGGATGGAGTTTCATATTTAACTGGATTCTTTGCTTTTACTTCATGGGTGTCCATAACACAGAGGTTCAGCCTGATGCGGTTCACTTTATGTCATTTGATTGTGTGAAATGTAATCATGCTTAAAATATGTTATTGCAGTTTTTAGCCTCTGAAACGCCAACATATTGTGTTCCCATTACCCACCCCACCACCAATGTGATGTCAATGGCATGTTTATGTCTTTTGTGTATCTGTTTGTGTGTTGCACTCTGAGTCATTCTATGTATGGCTAATTGGAGTATTGTTGTTCTCTTGCTAGAAATCAAACCTGTTAAATGCCCATTGACATGGAAAAACCACTCCATGTGGTAAATAGCCAACATGACTGGTTCAGCTTCCATGCATTACTGTTCATGGCCAGTCCAGGTTTGTTCTGTGGAACATCAAAACAAATCTGGTGGTCTCAGCAGTAAGCTGCACAGAGGAAAACATCTAAC
This sequence comes from Melanotaenia boesemani, assembly GCF_017639745.1. Taxonomy (NCBI): domain Eukaryota; kingdom Metazoa; phylum Chordata; class Actinopteri; order Atheriniformes; family Melanotaeniidae; genus Melanotaenia; species Melanotaenia boesemani. The sequence goes on from NC_055704.1 coordinate 9,038,526, forward strand.
AGATTGTTTTGTGACTACACTGAAGCATCAGTGCTGTTACTACAAGTTTTTAACCATTTGTCTACACAAAGAACAGGGAAAGACGTTTTCACTTAATTATCTTTACAAGAGGCATTTGATGAAAAAAATGACCTTTTTAGTGCTTGAAAGCATTTATTTGACCATCTGAAGTCACAACTCTAACATTTTATTTAAAGAATTAGATCTGGAGGGTAAACGTCAACTTCACATGATGCAGCAGACTGCATTGACCTCAGAAACAGGAAGTTAAAAATCTTTAACTTTTTTGCCCTGTTATTAACATCATATTTTATCCTCAGTAACATAGTTCACTTACCGAATAAATACATTAGCTAACAATTTTCTTCCTATGCTTTATAGGTTTTGTATCCCATGTTTTTTTTTTTTTTACTAGTTGGAAGCTTGAAAATCCAATTTCAAATGTGTCACTGAATGCACCATTAATGTAGTACAGAAAAGATAATTTACAAAACAAATATTAATGAAATTTGGGCCAAATAAGTAATAGCTCTGAATGTCAGATGCTAAAAACTTCAAACTGAAGCAACAGGGAAGCCCAGATATCATGGAGCCGAGGATGATGTTACGTTCAGTAGTGTGTTTTTGTATCATGGGCCACTTCAACATGACTCACATAACTGTAACTAAAAGAGAGATGTGTAGCCTATTAACAGTCCATCCTCAAACTGCAGATGAGGGAAATGTTGAGATAAAACTGCAGTTTAGTGTGTGGTCTGAGCTCTATAACTGTATCCCTTCTTAATAATATGTTCATGGCTTACTGAGTAATACAGATCTCAAAAGAGGCAGATCCTGAGGAAGAGAGGTGTGGGGTGGAGCCGTGGGTCCGCATGAATAGAGGTGTAAATTAATAGAAGATAAAAGGAGCAGCTGCAGTGTCTGTGTTATTTTGACCAAAGTGTGTCACAGACATTTCATTAAGACCCCAGGAAACTGTGTCAGCTTGTAAAAAAGGAGCTGAATATGCCTCCTGTAGCCCTTTATCAGGCACTCATTGAAATACTTGGAAATTTAAACTGTTAATATTATATTGGAGGATATTACAAGAGAACTAAGTGGTCAGTACTAACAGAATTTTGACTGATCTCAGTGAAGTAGCCGGGATGTAGCCTGATCTTTGATAATTGGTGTGGTTCTATGATTTCATGGATTAAAATGCAGAGACATTTTGTATGTCCAAAAAAAGCGTGCAATTATAGTTCTTCACCCAATAAAGGGTTAAAACTATGATTACACATAGACTGAAGTAAAACAGCAAAAATAAATATGATGAAAATAAGCAGTGAGCAGTTCTGTGAGGGCAACTAATAACAGCAGGTTGTTGATATCAGTATGTTAAAATTGGACTGATGATGCAAATTATTTATTTTTTTCACAAAAATCTAAATATTTACATATTTTAGTGTAAAGTTTCAATAAAATTTTGGGCTGCTGTGGTAAATATTAAATGGCAGTTCTGCATGCATCTTCCCAGCATGCAACAGTGTCCCATACATTCACATATTTCATTCAATACAAGTGTCTTCATATTCAGAACTATATCTTTTAATAGATTCAATATTTGTCTGGAAAATTTTTACACCGACAAATAATGTGAGAATGTTTTTTGGCTGTTATTTATTGTTCACTGTTAATTCATTTTATTTAGACTACAAACATCAAAAGGAAAACTAAATAAGAGAAATAAAAAATTAAAAGTCACACTAGTTGGTTTCAAAGCATTTTGGATCTTGTGCATTGGGAAATTCAAACTTGCTTTACTGGCTTTAGCTTAGTTTAGTGCTGCTTTCTCTGTAACCGTACATGGTGTTTGTGGTCATGTCTTTGGTGGTCAGTAATCTAATTTTTTTTTATCATCAGGACCAAAGCACCAAGAAAACAGAAAGTACCCAGTTATACCAACGATGGTTTGAATTAGACTTAACAAAGAAGACAAGTGTAGAAAAATGTGTGATGGGGGCAGACAGAGGAAACCTAGCTGGTCTTTAGTTTAAAAAATTTGGAGCCATTTCACATTTATAGTAGTTAAAATGTACTGAACACTGTGTTTGGTAGTTCTAAGTAAGGACACTGTTCAGACCTGGTGATGGAGGTGAAAGGATCAGAGTCAGGGAGGAAACCAGAGACTAGAAATGATGGCACACTGAATAAAACCCTCTTAAATGCAACAATGCTCTATTCAACATTTGCTCTTGGGAAGTTTTTCATTTTTTTCCTTATCCCACATTAAAATGAAACTCTAGTGCTCAGCTGTAGTTAATGTATTTCAGTCTTTTGTATTTCCTAAATCACCCTTAACTTAAACCTTGCTTTTGTAAAGCAGACAGCAGCTCCTGTGCAGGTACCACGAACAAGGAATTATCCAGTGGGAATCTAATTCCTTGAAAACAGGGTTGGTTCATTGTCAAATCTATTTTATTTTTCCTAAAATGCAATCAAAATATCAGCCTTCAACCAACTTACAGCTATGCCAGTCTAACCTCTGCACTGCATGCTCGAGTCATGATATCACTACTAGCACCTCCTGCAGCTTTGCAAAGCCGCTGATGCAGAACATGATCTCTTTAAGTCTGCTGTCTGCTGTGGGTCAAAACAACAGGCCGCAGACTTTACGTTAACACAAGCAAAGGTCAACCCTTGGGAATAAGCAGGCTCCAGTATGCTCCTACGATGAAGCGTAGAAACACACCACAAACACACATCATGAACACATTCAGCCACAGTCCAACAGGACATGTGAAGAATGAAATATTCCTGCCCATCTATGAAATCTGGGATGTGTGTGGGCGTTTGCAGCTTGCCCACAGGCGTGCTTGCAGAGTGTAGAGTGTGTATTTGGGATGGATCACAATGAGAGCAAACGGAGAGGTAGCAGCATTTGTAGCATTTATAGATACATCATTGTGTGTTCTCTATGCAGCGCATTATGACCTGATTGAGTTTAATGAAAGAATAAATTAATGCGGGAATCATACCAGGGATTAGGACAATGTGCTAATGCTTCCTTCTGCATCCTGTATTTATTTTAGATCTTGTAGGAGCACAAACCTGCAGAAGTACAAAATTTGGAGCAGATCACAGAAGGGAGCCAAATGCCCTTGCTGTTTTCAGTAGCTTAAATGCATTTATTTATAAGCAAGCATCAAAATGAGGCATCATACCTAATATCACAGTGAAATATTCATGAAGAGTTCCTTGATGTAGCATGTTTAATGTCAGCAGTGTGTCCCCTCTGTTGTTAAAAAAAGAGATAAAAGACAGTCGTACTGTAAACTATGAAGGGGGGAGTGAGTATTTGTAAAAAAAATAAAGAGAATTAGAAATTATGTTTTGAAATGACATTTGGCTGCTGAATTGACTAGTTATAAAGCTTCTTTATCAATATTTATTGACAATAAAACTGAGTTCTGGGTTACAAAGAAGTTAAAAAAGGCTGAATGTGAGGAAGGAAAAACTCTCCAGTTGTTGCTGTTCTCGCTGGTAAATGCCCTTTTTGTTGCCAGGATGTAATCTGGGCCAATCCATCTGAGAGCAGTAATGAGGTCTAATGCTAGAGCCCAATATGTCCTAATAAAACCTAACTGTCCTGATGCCAAACCCACCATAGACCCCTGCTGGGTCTTAGGCAGCAGGGACTTGACATCTGACCTTTAGTAGGACTGCTCCTCCAAAACCCATCACATCCAAAATTTCTTCAACAACACAGTGCTTGATTTATCTGCTGTAAAGCAACACAGAGGATGCCCCAACAAGAGCTTCCGTCATGTTTACACAGTTAATTTTCCACATTTTTCAAGCTAGATTATTAGCCTCTGTGTAGTTTTTCTTTACATGAATCAGTTTCTATATTATGTAGGATGGTTTTGACTAACCAGGGGGATTTTTTTTTTATCAATTTTTCTTCATATTTAAACTGAAGAAATCAGCTAAAACCTATGTACTGAATACATTTCTGAAGGAAATCTTTGTTTTGATGATTGCTTTGTGTAACTGATTTTGTATGGCACCAGGGAGCTCAGAGGGAGGTGGTCATGCAGGATGTATGTACAAAGCTCAGGACTTCACGGGTTGCTACTGTACAGCAGTTGAGCACAGAAAAGGATCAAGGCTTGTTTGAGGGAACCAACAGTGTTTCACAATTTAAGGAAGCTGTTATCATCGGAAATTAAATCAAGACCAAGATCTTTCTTTCTTTTCCTCAGGGGTTTACAGCTTTTTAGTTTCAGTTTAACTTAAATGTCTTCTTTAATACCACCATTTTAAAGCAAATAATATAACCTCACTATATAAAATCTTGCTTTTTAACCTCATGTTTGCATAGGCAACTGTTCACATAATTGTTCACATATTAGATTCCACATAGATTCCACTAGGGGGCACAGAGAAGAACTTAGACCTGATAGAATTTACAAAGTTTATAGGGCTTAAACAAAACATGGAGTCAGTAGAGATTAGTATTTGGTTCATTTAAAGATCACGTCAGATAAACGAAAGTGGCAATATTGTAGACGGCCCCTAAACCTAACACTATGTCTAATCTTCAATATGTTTGGCCATTTTTACCACTGGTGACCCTGTGACCTTACATTTCATCAAACCGATGCCTACACTGCCTTTACTGGTAGCTTACATATTGTAGATTTCAATTTCTGAGGACATGCACAGAAAAAAATTCTTCAAACAAGCGCAAAGGATGCAAGGTATTTATGATAAGCATTCATGCGTGTCATTAAAAGCTATTATTTTCTCTGTAAACTTTAGTTTCAGTGAACTTTAGTGTCGAGACTTCCATTCTCCTCAATGTGTACAGCACAGATGAAAAAGCAACTTGTGGTCTTTTGCATTGTCCTTTGTAAACTTGATCTACAGTCAGGACCTCTACTTTGTGGGTTTGCTTTTTAAGTCAGGTATTTTCCATATACCTGAATCAAATGCTTGGTGTTATTTCACCAAGTGTGATGCTTTCCACTTCCTCTGAGCAAAAACTGACCACATTGGGAAATAATGGAGATCCTATGCCTCTGCCATTATATTTAAAATAGGTGCTGGAAAAGATCTGGTTTCCTAACAGTCTTCATCTATATATTCTGAATTTAATGTTGAGTGTTTCCTACCAGAGGAGATAAGATGGAAGCAAAGAGTTTAGCAGTGCTTAAGGTCAGTGGTTTTTAAACTTTTCAAACCATGACCCCCACAATAACATATGTTTGTGTTCGCGACCCCTACACGCTGACTTTGTGATTGTGTGATGTATCAAATGAATCATCTTGTAGCATCCTCCAAATGTCAGGCAGGAAAACTGTCAGAGTCTTCATAAATGAGGATAAAGTGGTTTTTGGTGGTTCACCACTGTGATAAAGAACCTGCATGCCCAAAATCAGCTTCTCTTGTGGCAATAATGTCAAATTCAGATTTTTAAAGTGGCATGTGTACAAATTTTATTTATGCGTTATAAACAAATTTGGTTTAATCCTAAATTTATTTGTTAAATGTAGGCTTTGTATTCTTTTACAATTATCTGGCAACCCCCATGGGGGTCCAGACCTCCCGTTTGAGAACCACTGCTGTAGATGACTGTTATGGCCTCAGGCCTTGGCCTTTTTGAATGTATATAAATTACCGTGCCGGGTTGTAACAGTGAACAATTTGATGTTGCCAAAGATGGGTTTCAGTGGGGTTCTCGACCGACTTAGGAAGTCCGTAAATGCATGGTGCAGCAAGAGTAAGGTCTGAGGTAAAATGTTATTTATTTTCTTTTTCCTCCTTTTTTTTTTTTTTTTTGTCTTAAAGCTGTTCGTAGAGGTTCCTCTGATGTCACTGTTATTCTGCTGTGATAATCAGTTGTGTTGAGAACCATTCTGCAACTTAACAGCACATGGCTCAGCAATAAGTTTGTTTGACAGTATTTTTCTGGTACTTTAAATATATATTTTTTTTTATCAATGGCAAATACCTCCTTCCCCCTGTTGTCTTTTTATTTGTGGTCTGAAACAGAATCTCTCATATGACCAAATGCAACAGGCGTAAAAATCCCCATTTCTTTGCCTTTTAGGTGCTAAATTATCACTACCCCTATGACTAAATATTGCCAATGACACTAAGAGTAAAATGATAGTAAATCTGGACCTGAGACTTGTCTTCTTGCTGTGACGACACTCCATCCATCCATCCATCCATCCATCCATCCAGCCAGCCAGCCAGCCAGCCAGCCAGCCATAGCAATAGGCAAGCTACCTGCTACCACTCTGCAGTAAACTGCTAAACTTATTTGTAACTTGACACATTGTGGAGTTAACAGAGAGGTTTTAGAAATGAACAATGGTATATATGTTTAAGGGGTAACAGGCAAGATAAATCTCTCCCACAGGATTTCTGTTGGAGAGATTTAACCCCATTTCATCTGGATTCTGAAACTTCACACACCTTTTGCGTGCATAACGAGATGGTCCTACTTAAATAAATGAAAGAAAATAGAATCTATCTAAAACTTTCATAATTTTGATTTCACAAAACATAAAAGAAAAGTTGGGAGTACGTTGATTTAACTAACTGTACATAAAATAGTACAAAGGTACTAGTACAGCTGTTACACATGCACTTCAAAATGCAGATTTTACATTGCAAAAAACATTTAAGATTGAGGACGATTACCTATTTTCTACATATGCTATTTTTTCTTTCTCAAAAACTCCTATTAGTGGAAATCTGTAAGCAAGGACCCTAGTATGTGAGGAGAAAACAATAGGGAGATGGAAATGATGAAGATTAAAAAAAAAAAAACAATGGAACAGAAAACATCTTTTTCTTGAACCGACAGCATTTTGGAGGGGTTTTGTGTTTTTGTGGAACAAAGACACACAAAAAAAGAAAAGTGCATAAAATTTGCAGTGAATTCGAGCATTTGAGTAAAGCAGCAGCTACCCCGGACCTGGCATCCTGCTAAATGCAAGGCTGAGCTCATTAGGACTGGCCCAACATCACACACACATTACCACACATACACACACCAATCTGTCAGCTTTTTTTTTTTTTTTTCCTCACATTAAACAAGCAGACACACAAAGAAAAGGGGGGATATAGACAATGCAAGGGAAGAAGAAGAAGAAGAAAAAAAAAAGAAAATCAGGAGAGTAGTGGGTAAGAGTTGACAAAACCAGAAGGATCAACCAGAGTGTTGAAGGAGCGATAGAAAAAATGACAGACAGAGATCGAGAGAAAGACAGAGACACTGAGACGGAAACAATGAGGGGAGAGACAAAGCAGGTGGCCTGGGTAATTGCCTGGGGAATATAATGAATGAGCCACAGTGCGTCTGACGGAATAGGAAATCGTCTCTATCTTCTCATTCCCCTCGCTCTTCCCTTCACGCTCTCATTATCTCTCGCCCTCTCTCATTCCACCACCCCTCCCTTATCCATCTCCTGCGCACCCTTTTAAACATATCTGCTAACCCTATCTTTCTTGCTCGCAGATTGCCAGCATTTTCTTTCTCTCTACCGCTGAGCTTTTAACACCTTTTCTTTCCTCTCAACTTGACTCCCCACTAATTTCTATTCCCACCTCTGCAAGCTCTCTTCATTCCCCCAGCAGCCTGTACAACTGCACCTTTTATGGCTGTATTTATTGGCGGGATATCACTAAATTTCAAACACCTCGATTAACACACAGGAACCAAGAAGTGATGTTCCACATGGTGCAAAAATGCTACTGGGATACAAATTCCCTGCAGGGATGATTAACATTTCTGTCATTCTCATTCAAAAGGTGGTTTATTAGGTTTCTCCTTGAACTTCTTTATTTAAAGCAGTTTTTATTGGCTTGCAAATATTTTGATAAATTTATTTTTCTTCTTAGAGATGCTGCTGTCAGTTTATTAAAAAAAAAAAAAAAACAGGATTATCTAGTACAAAGAAATGATAATGATTCTGTCTCTTCAAACCGTTTTCAAAACTTGAGATGCAGAATAGTCACAAATTCTATCCAAAGAACACGTTTTAAAGATTTTAAGAATAATCTGTTTACATTGTCAGACTAATTTTCATTCCGTATTATTTTCCTTTTTTCCTCATGACAGTCCAAACTGGGAAAATATAAAAATCTATAAAAATATAAAAACAAAGGTTTATTTAAACAAATTTTAAATGTATAACAAAAAGTCATGTGTGAATGTATGTTCACCACCTGCATAGGCTCTGGTCCAACCAGTTACTTTCAGAGATCATCATTTTTTTATATAAGGCCTATCAGTGTCACATGATCTCAGTACCTGTTCCAAAAATGCCCCAGAGTCTGCAACACAACTAACCAAGAGGCACCACCATGCAAGGAGCTCTCAAAACAGGTCCAGGACAAAATTATTTAGAAAAACAAATCAAGGTTCTCTTATTAAGGGGGGAAAAAAGATATCCAAATTGCTGAAAATCCAACAGAGTACCAAGTGGAAAGAATACAACAAACCTACAAAGCAAAGGTTGTCCAACAAAACTTAATTACTCTAGGAGGATGTTAGATTAGATCAGAGACACAACAAAGAGACCAAAGGAAACCCCCGAAAGGGGTCCCGACCCCCACAGGGGTTGCGAGATAATATCAGGAGGTCGCCAGAATATTGTGAAAATAAAAATATGATTAGAAAAAAAAAATTAGCTTTATTATTAAATGGATTTTTAATGAGTTTTAGTTGTTTTCCAATTCATTGTTGGTCATGACTTTATTAATGTTGGAGTTTGTAAGCTTGAATTAACCTGTATGCACTATGCACACTGTCTCTTCCAACACACAACGGACAAAAAGAATAAAAAACAAAACACATATTTTTGGTACTGTAGCATGTTTGCTAGTCATTGCACAGGAGAAAATGGAGCGTTGGCTTGTTAGAAAACGTGTTCAAGCTCAAGAGCTGGGACAGTGGAAGGTGTCTGAAAATGAATCACATGAAAGTCTGACACCACCACCACCACCACCTGGGAAGCAAAGTCAGCAGCACCAGCAAAACCTTGAGCTTCCAAGCTTTGTAAATATCTGACTTTTGCAGTATGGATTTACATGTGTGACTAAAAACAACATTGAATCCCCTCACTGTGTCACTTGCTGTGAAGTTCTAGCAAACGAGAGCATTAAACCTGTAAAGCTTAAGAGACATTTAGAAACACAGCACCTACACTGATGAGCCAATAGAGGTCTGTCGAAGAACTAACATCTCAAAAAACAGTGGTGGGTGAATATGCTACAACTCCTGCTAAAGCGGTGGCAGCTTCATATGAGGTGGCAAACATGGTGGCTCAATCGAAAAAAGATCACATCCATCCAGCGACAGTGGCAATGACAAGAGCAATGCAAGGAGAAAAAATATCCAATACTCTTTTAAACATTCCTCGTTCAAATGACACACTAGGACGCCACATTCAGGACATGGCAAATGATAGTAAAGATCAGCTAATTGATAGAGTAAGGAAAAGTGGAAGACAGTGCACAGATGTGTCAGGGTCTGCACAGCTGTTGACCTTCGTAAGATACAGCTATGAGGGAGAAATGCATGAGGATATCTTGTTTGTTCATCAGCGGAGGGAATTTTCAACAAGCTTGACAGTAACATGCAAAAAGAGGGACTATGATGGGAAAGCTGTGTATCTGTATGCACAGATGAAGCTGGAACTATGCAGGGCACAAGAAAAGGTTTAAAAGACTACATGTTGGAGGTCACTTCCCACATGAAGTTTTTGCACTGCATGATCCAAAGGGATCGTGCTAGCAGGTGTCTGGAGTCAGAGCTTCGCAATGTTTTCCAAACGTCAGTCAAGATAGTGTAACGTGAGGTTTTGATACGTGGTGTGTAGTTTACTCTGTAGAGGGATAAATAACAGGATGAAGACGGATTTCGTATTGAGCAGCCTTTTGCTCTTCTCCACATGTCAACCACTCTACAATCACTGAACACTTCCTTGTTCTCTCTCCCCCCATGTGACAGTGCTAGCCAATCAGAAGCTTGGCGGGGCTAACCGAAAGGTAAAATAGAGTAGAAACACAGAGGCAGATTCAACAAGCTATCACTCTTGTTTTGAACTGCAACTAAGGAGAGCTAAACCTATGAAGATAACTCTTTAACACAAATAAGTAACTAGTCAATGCCATAACATACATTTAGCACCTTAAAACAAATTAACTCCCATGCACAAATTACTATATGAATCTTACAATAGTTAACTTTATTAAATTCCAACCAGTGCAAAGCAGGTTTATCAGCATACTTTGTCATGAAATGGGTTCAGACCATGATGAATTGTTGTTTCACACAGAGGTCAGATGGCTTTCTCGTGGTAAAGTATTAACAAGGCCATTTAAACTACTTAAAGAAGTTGGCATGTTTTTATCCCACTGTGGCTCTCCCCTCATAGACAACTTGACAGACTTAATGTGGCTTGCAAGCCTAGCATATTTAACCAGCATTTTTGACAAGCTGAACAGCTTGAACTTGTCCCTTCAGGGCTCAAACACCATTGTCCTTAATTTTCTTGATAGGCCAACACCATTAAAGAGTGGACGGCCATGCAAGTAGAAACATTTAGAGTTGTATGGCAAGCTGTTTTAACATTTATTCAAAGCGCACTCCTCTCATTGTTCTCATTGGTAGATGTCTACATTACATTCTTCCTAGTCAAAATTACATTCTTACTAGTCAGAAGTCTAATTAAAGATATCTTCAATCACATTTTTGCTTGCAGAAACTGAATTTTAAGATATCTACAATTACAAATGTACTGGTAAGAACCAAATTTCGGATATGCACAAATCTTTACAAATTTTAGTTAGCCATTTTTAACATATTTTAGCTTGACTGGATATGTATTTCAGATATCTGTAATTCAATTCTTCTTAGTCAAAATCAACATTTCAGATATCTAAAATGACATTCTTACTAGGACAAATGACGTCACGTTCTCCATTCATGTGTATTGCGTTTTTACTTCCAGATATCCTAAATGACATTCCTCCTATCTAAAATAATCATTCTGGATATATGAAACAGAATTCTTACTAGGAAATCGAGAGTTTCTGATATCCAGAATCCAATTGTTTCTAGTCATAATTTTCATTTCAGGTATCAAAAATCATTACTAAAACAAACTAATGTAATCACCTACGTGTGGCCCATAATGCTCAGCGACTCACATTTCGTATTTAACACATTCAGCTTCGTTAACTCCGTTTTCTCCATGAGTTGTAATGGCGTTAGCGGTCATTGACAAGAACAACCTAATTTAAAATCCCTTTAAAAACCCTGTTTTTGGATTTTGGTAATTCCTTTTTTTATTTTTCCTTCTGAATTGAAAGATGAAGACATGTTAACAGGCGGCCCGGAAGTTAGAATATTTCTTAAAATTAAAAGCCTAGATTAACACGTAGCATCGCGCAAGCACATACTGCGTTGACTCATACAAAACAATATTAATATGTTCGTTCGGGCAGACAGCGACCCCGAGATGATGATAATAATAATAATAATAATAATAGATAGAAATTAAAGCCTAGTGGGTAACAAGTAACCAGGATTATAATGATTGTTCACAGTGATCACAGTGCTGTGAACTGTTCATAGCTATCATTCCTTGCTGGCTAAGTTACGTTGAACGTCTGCCATTTATCTGTGCCAAGCCGTCATATAACATGGTGAACAACTTAATCTGCTAAGGCGGAAAATCAGCATTTTCATTCAGATTTTTCCAGTGGGTAGGTCATTTTGTGCAGTTTTCTCAATAGTAAATGTAAATGGAGTCTAGAAAAGTTGTTTCATCAGTACAGCGCAGGAAAACTTCTAATATTCTATTTCCTTACACAGCTGCTGTTACTGAATCACCACAAGGTGGCAGAGTACATGAGGGAAATGGACTGGACTTTGGCAGGCTACACATACTGAAAACTTTATTCCATGTGGGAATGCCAAAGATTGAACAATATACCATCCACTCCAATGTACAAAGGAAGCTGTTGCCACAGTTTCCACAACAGTGCCTGATATGGAGCCTGAGTGAAATTAGGGTGTAATCAAGACCTGTTTCTATGTTTATATCACCATAAAATAAAACTATTTGTCATGTCAGTATTAATGAACATTTAAAAGTCCATTTAATAATTTACTACACCAGAATGAAAATCCTGATTAAGTTAATACTTAAATTAACTGGCTTTCCCACAGGAATTGAAATACAGATATCTGAAATACATATCCCAGTAAGCTAATAAATGTCAAAACTGCTTGCCATAGAATGTCTTTAATCACAATTGTCACTAGGAACACTGTAATTCTGAACAGGAAACAAGCAGTTCAGATGAGCAAGAAAATTATTCTAACTGGGAAGAATGCTTTATTGCTACCTAAAATAGAAATGTGGAGAGTCAGTTAGTCTTTTTTATGTCAAAATGGTGCCCCACCATTCTGTCTCAAGATAACTAAAATATGTTTGTAGGTATCTGTAACTGCATTATTCCTAGACATAATTATAATTGTAGATAGCTGAAATGTAATTTTAACAAGTCATATTAGCAGTACTTGACATCTGTAATGACATTTTTACTATTTAAAAAATATTGTAGATGTTTGAAATGATTTTATAGCTATCTGAAATGTGTTTTTCATTTTTGATATCTGAAATGAAAATTATGACTAGAAACAATTGGATTCTGGATATCAGAAACACACGTTTTTCCTAGTAAGAATACTGTTTCATATATCCAGAATGATTATTTTAGATAGGAGGAATGCCATTTAGGATAGCTGGAAGTAAAAACGCAATACACATGAATGGGGAATGTGACGTCATTTGTCCTAGTAAGAATGTCATTTTAGATATCTGAAATGTTGATTTTGACTAGGAAGAATTGAAATACAGATATCTGAAATATATATCCTGTTAACCTAATAAATGTCAAAACGGCTTGCCATAAGAGTTGGCATGTTTCTACAACTTGACGACTTCATGGACACTTACGACATTGAAACGGGTTACTGACGCTCACCTTAGAAGTCCGCTTGAAAGTTTCAATAAATACTTTCCAAATATTTACACCTGCCATCAGAGCTGCATGATGCCCTGCTGGACCTGTCACCTGACCAGTCTGCCTTCTGGGCATGCACATTAGAGGAGTTTTGGCTGCCAATGGACACAGAATACCCAAGATTATCAAAAGCTACAACTGATGTACTGTATCCTTTAGCATCTATGCAAAAAAAAAAATCCAGAATGTGTTGACATTTATTAAAAACAAATACAGATTACGAATCCTGAGAGTTGAATAAAGCCAAGAATACAGCTGCTTTGTTCAAACAAGCAAACCCAGTCATCTGCCAAAAAAAAAAAAAAAAAAAAAATTAAGATCCAACGGGAAACAACCTGAAAGATTTACAACCTGACACAACCAAGACCAGTTAGATTTCTGAAGGTCATTAAAGAAAACCTAACAGCTCTTCAAGAATACGATTTTTGTTAAGTTAAAATACAATAATAAAGCTACTTTAATGATTTTGTCAAATTTTTAAGCATTTTGTTAATTTAAAATAAATAGCGGGGATATTGAAGAATGTAACCTAACATTATCATTTTTATAAAATAAAAGTATATTTCAGTCATTCATTCACTAAAAAGTTGCAGTCAAGACAGGATTTAATTCTATTACAAATCTTCCAGCTACCTTCGGTGCAAAAAACAGCACACATGCGTGTTAATGCACCCTCATCTGATCCGTTCCCTCAACTGCAAGAATATTACTCCATATATGTCCAAGTCACCTGCGACTCTCAGATCTATCTGTTGAATATGTTCTTTAATAGTTAAAATGTACAACCTATGTTTTTATTATAATGTTTTGTTTTAATAAGAAATCAAGGTTATGCCCTGGTTGCCTGGTTTATGATGCCACTGACCGACTCAGCCGGAGGTTTCATTTAATCAGATGCACCGCACACTCCATCAGCGCACTGCATCTTAAAAGGATGGCACAGCAGGTGGCAATTTGCTTTGCAAACTGTAGAAGGTATAGTGGGTAATGTAATTAAAATGTATCCTACATAATTCTTCCCCATTTAGCCACTACACCACGAGGAAGTGCATCCCGATGCACTCATGGGACCAGTTAACAGGCGGCTGTCCATGTTCAGGAGAAATCAATGACCTGTTTGTACATAAAATTACGTTTGAATAATTTGAATCTAACTGTGTGATTATTTATAACCATGTGTATCACTTTAAAAAAAATCAGCAAAATCAGGTTTCAGTGTACATTTTATTATCATTTTTTGTTTTCATTCATCACATTGTTATTTTTCCTTGTAGACCCACTGCTCTCTGTGTCTTTTTGCACTTTTTGCAAGTCTTGACCTTTAATGGGCATTTTTTGTGCATTTACCTATGCAAAGTAGGGCCTGCTGGTCTGTCCTTTCTTACGAGAGATTGGCATTCACTCATCTTAGAGTAAGGTTAATTGTGTGGTCTCTAAACATGTCTACAAATCTTATGGAGGTTTCTTGTTAAAAAAAACAAACAAACAAAAGAACTTAGAAACAAATTTAAGAAGGTATTGGTGAATGAGGCCCACTGCTAATGCAAGACTAGTGTTTTCAGAGGATATGATTAAATGTGGTGGATTGGTCAAGTCAAAGCCCAGGCCTCAAGCCAACTGACAGCTTCACTGAGTAATGAGGTGACAGAGTCAGCAACAATTTACCCCACAGAGAGCAGCCTTACCCCACCACTTAGTTTGGTCATTTTCCACTAACTGTTTTAGGGTATTATTCAGAAATAAGAAATACAGACCAGAAAACATGCATTTATTCTGTTCCCTGAAGAAACCAATAATTCTGCAAACTTGACTGAGGAAGCAAACTATAGCGCTAAGGTTGCAAAGTATTTGATAGCTGAAATAAACATCTTCTCTTGCATATCTCCGTGTTTACACTTTTTTTTATTTCTGTCTTTTTAGATGACATCTGTAATCTTGTAATCATTAAACTGTAGGATCCCACTGACTGCAACGTTGAGTTTTTTCTTTAAAATGTATTAAATCAGCGTCATTCAGTCAGAAATGAACAAAACTAATAGGCTGTGTTGTGTAGTATTCCACTATATGTTTGAGCCACCTAGATTTTTATTTTTATTTCTAACAGTCATCTCAGGTGTATTTTTTTATAGTAAAAATAAAAATAAAATAAAAAATTGGAACAGATATGGACAGGATTCTGTAAATGTCATAATAATAATAATCCCGTAAAAGGTTGGTAATAAATGTAGATTTTGTAGCTCGGTTACTGATTGCTTATACCAATGCATATTCCCACCTTATAATCGCTTTCTCTCTGTAGTGACAAGCAGGCAGAAACAAATGTACCTGCTCTATAAAGTATTTAAAACCTGATTTCCTTTCAGATCATAGATCTGAGAAAGAACATTTGATCTTCTATAGTTTTCTTTTGTCAAACCTGTCAAAAACTGTCGACAGGGAGGGATATCTTTCATAAATCTGCCACAGATAGCTCCCTGCTGCATTGCTTACATGTAGTAAACAGAAAGTATAAGAAATCCTATACAAAATGGTGGCTATAATAATACAATTGTACTTGAACCTGAGTTTGGTTTTCTTTCCTCTGGTCTCTTGTCAGCAGTCATTGAGTAGCATTGTAAGAAAGTGAAAGGGTGGCTGAATGCCTGTGGCCACAGGTAGATACAGGACTGAGTTAAGACAGATAGGGAAGGAAGGAAGGATTGAAGGATGTGTGGGTGAGATACCAAGAAGAGGGGAGGTGGTGGTGGTGGAGGAGAGACAGATAGTGTCACATCTACTATTCAAGGCTATTTGATGAGATGCCTCAACCAGCTGAAAGGAGGAAAGACAGGGAGAGTAAAGAAGTGAAAGACCCCTTTCATCAAGAAGGCTTGTGCCGAAGAACCCTTCTGTCGCCTCCTCCTCATTGCCCCCTTCTCCTTCCTCATCCTCAACCCCCTTCACCTCCCGCATAGGTAGATAAAACACATTCAATCACAGGGAAACGAGCACAGGGGAAGAAATAAAAGAGAAGAGTTCAATCACGTTCATCTCTCGATTTCAAAGACATGAATCAGGTTGGTTGGTGGGGGCTTTAAGGAGTGTTTGAGAACAAGCTAGGGTGCTAAAAGGAAACTTTCATCCATTCTGCTTCATATGATGCCATGTGCATTATGAAATACTTGCACCAATAAGCTCCAAATATCCCAATGAAACCAGTAGGAAGGTGCAATTTGACCACCAACACATGGAAGACAACCATTTCATGTGTTCTCTCTAGTCTAAATCCAGTGACATGTTTGTATGTGAAGCTCTTGCTCCTCCCATTACTTGAACATAACTCAAACTACTATTTTTAGGCAGCTAAGATTAGCAAATTGCTTATTTGATCAGTTATTATTTTCATTTTACCATCACACAGCAGCAGAGTCAGATATATTTTGTCTGTTCAAAGACAGTGCTTTCCACAATAAGTTCTTCTTCTACTTGTTGACTCACATTTTTCTCCTGTAGTCAAGTGCAATGTTAGTGACACCTTAAAAACCTATTTTGACCCAGCTACCGTACTTTTACTTTTACCTACAGTGATAACTCATTTATCATCAGTAATCCATTGTGTGACAGATTCCAACTCCTGATTTAAGATGTTATTAAGTTGATCTACATTTTTTGCCGATAAATACAATGGTATGTCATCTGCATATACTGCCATGGTTTAATGTTTCAGTAC
Organism: Melanotaenia boesemani; assembly: GCF_017639745.1. NCBI lineage: Eukaryota > Metazoa > Chordata > Actinopteri > Atheriniformes > Melanotaeniidae > Melanotaenia > Melanotaenia boesemani. Next base: position 9,055,330 of record NC_055704.1, read on the forward strand.
AAGTGGAAAATCATTTGTAAAAAAAAAAAAAAACTGAAAATAAAAGGGGTCCTTCACAACTGCCCTGTGGTACCCCACAATTCATTGCTTCAACTTCAGAATAGCTACGATTAAAGTAGACTGTGTACTCACAGTTGCTAAGCTAGCTTTTAATCTATTTAACAGCAGATGGTTCAAATCTATAACAAATTAACTTTATAAATAGAATACTATGGTCTAAAACATCAAAGGCTGCACTTAGGTCTAAAAATACTGTGCTCAACAAATTCGTATTATCAATTTCCTGTAGCCAGTGATCAGTGATCTAAGTGAGTGCTGTAGGTATGGAATGACCCATCATGAAAGCATGTTGATATACTGTGTTTAATCCATTTACTTAAAAATACTCTTGTTTTGGATCATACACAACTTTTTCCATTACTTTGCTTACTGCTGGTAACAAACGTATTGGTCTTCTATTCTGACCTGAAAACTGTTCTTTATTATTTTTAATTAAAGGTATCATTTTTGCTCTTTTCCATAGTGAAGGGAAAACACCTGTCAAACTCAAATTTATGATATGAGAAATGTTCAAGTTCCAGTTCAAGAATTTTTATTATTCCTTGGGGGCAATTAGTTTTACAGCCTGTAACAACATGTATAATAAAAACAACAGACACATCATGTCACAACAAATCCTTTAAAAATTGCTTCAGGAATAAATTAACCCTTTAGTCTGTTGGTCCTACACCTCGGCAGCAGGTATCTACGTCCGAAAGAAAGCAATATGAACTGGTTATGTAGTGGTTGATCTGGATTTGACAGGATCAGTCTGGCTTTCCTCACTGACCTCACCTCATGTAGACCAGTGAGGTTATTCAAGGCTGTGCCAGCTATTTTGCTCGACACCCTGACAATCCCCAACAGTTTGTTTCTATTTTTACCAGCAGAGTAAGTTCAAAGTTAATAAGGACTCCATAAAACAAGAATAAAACATTGATAAAAACATTTACTGATGAGCCTTCTTACAAAGTGAATCCACGTGGGCTTCAAAAGTCAGCCTGTCATCAAGTACATTTCCCAGATACTTGTACTGGTTCACCACTTGAACAGTTTCACCTGACTGGTGAGGTGATGGGACTTTCTTTCCTAAAATCAAAAATCATCTAATTTGTCTTAGAAACATTTATCTGTAGGAGGGAAGACTCACACCAGTCAGTGAAATCCCTGACCACTGACCCGTGACCAGGGTTAACACTGCTGTGGAGAGACTAGATAACCAAGTCACGTGGTCATCTTGATGATCAGTCATACCTATCATTTATTTTTTTTGTTTCTTGCTTTTTATTACTTAAAAGAAACGACTCGACTAAGGTAAAATACTCCTAAATGACCATCAAACTATACCCTGTAGCAGCTGAGATCTACTTAAAATGATCAACTATTTCAAATTATACTAAGTTCTGGCTTTTGTGTTCTTAGGTGCTACATGTAAAATTGTCAATATTAATCTGTTTGACAGTTTTGTTTTTTTACACAATTTTAGTGAACTAATTGCGAGTTTAGGTCTAAATCTTTTACTTTTGTCATTTATAAGTTGTATGAATCAATATTTTCATAAAGGCCTCCAAATAAAGGAACTAAAAATAAATAAAATGCTACAGGCAGGGTTCATAAATTCCAGCTGACATGATCATCTGCGTCTTAAAGAGCATGTTTCTTTTTCTTTATTTTCCCAGAAACGTCCATTGAGGATTTAATATCTGAATGAATGGTAAAGTGACACATTCTAGAGGAATAATTGCATTGAATCTGTCATGAACAGATATAATATCTCCCCAGCAGGCTTCTGAGACCAAATCCAGGCACACAGTGCAGCTGCCAAACCAGCAGAGGTTGGCAGTCTGAGTAACAGCTGACTGTGGTTGTGTCTGCAGCTCAGCTGATGTGTTAGTGCTGTGGTGAGTGGTCAGACTGGAAGCTTTAGGAGCCTGTTATTCTCAAATTGAGTTGAACCAAGCAGTTGTGGTGAAAGGAATCCAGCGGTTATATTGAAGGGAATGAAGCAGAACCAGTCATTTGGGCAGCTATGATTATGGTTGTTGTTGCTGGGTTTTTCAGGTCATTTTTGAAATGCCATATTGTGGGTTGGTGTCTTTTCATTTAAATACAGGTAAACACAAAAAAGCTAATTTGAATGGATCTGAGCCTACTTCAAATACAGAAAATATTAGTCAAAAGGTTAAAAAAAAAATCATGCAAATGCAAAAGTTTACACTCACACTGAGGCTAAACACATGACAAAATGAGACTTATGGTACCAGCATGCTATTTAACAGTGTCACTGCATGAACTTAAAGAAACACAGATTAACTGCATTTTGACACAATAAGGAATTACATATTCTTCTCTCTCAGAAAAAAAAAATGACTGCACAGTGTTTGATTTTAAAAGAACTAATTTTCAGTGATGCGCTAATAATGCCACTCCTGACGTGGAAGCATTTATATTTGGTTGTAGTGCAATTAATCCAAGCCTAGACTGTAAACAAGCAGATAGGATATTGAAGTAGGGGTGTAAAAATACATCGTTCTACATATGTTCATTGATCAATAAGCCAATAGCATCAACACAAATTTAAAATATTAATGAAGCACTTATATAGTAATTAAAATTTGAAAATGAATTTATTTCTAACACAACTTAAAATAGACATATACACAACAAAACAAAGGGACAAGACAAAGTACCCAAAAAGAAGTAGGTAGAAGTAGACAAACTTATTTTTCATTCCCCTTTAAACAATTACATAACAGTTTTTACGACCCCTGTTTGAATTCCAGGGGTAACAGGTTGATAACAAGAAAAAACCAGACCCACGGAGTAAAATATCCAACAATAATTTATTCAACAAAACCAGGGTTCAACAAAAGTACCATAAAACTAACAAAAGGTGTCCTATTTCAGGTTAGATAGTCAGTCCGGTAAAATAAAAGAAAAATAGTAACAAAAAATGTCCTTCAATTAGGTACCAATTAACAATTACATCGTACAACTATTCACAAACACAATCCAATATTTACAATTATAATTAAAAAACTAAAGTCTTCTAATGAGAATGTAACTCAAATTCTATATAAACAAAATATAACAAAACGTCTCCCATTGAGAAAACCAAAATGTTTTACAAACCAAAATCACTACTCAAAACCGAGTGTCTCTTCTCAATTCCTACGTGCTGGCACAACCGTGCAGTTAACAAAAAAGGGAATCTAAAGCTTACCAAAACCACAAGGGTTATCACAAACACAAACCAGCGTTTCTCTCACAACAATCCCAAATAGCGAACTGAGACCACAAAAGCTGTGTCCCAATTCAGGATCTGCACACTTCGAAGTGCGCAGACTACGTAGGCTACAGAGTGTCCTCCGTAGTCTACACACTTCGAAGTCTGCTTAACGTTCATGAAATGGGACAGCCTACCTAGTCTACAAGAATTTCCCATAGCAACAACAAAGGACGTTGAATCACTTAAACCTCTGAAATTACTCGTAGGAAACGTTAGTAGACGCTGAACACGGAGCGGCAACACCGACAGTAAAAAAAAAAAAAGAAAAAAAAAAAGAAAGAAAAACACGGTTTGAGGCTTTGTTGTTTTCCAGCCGGTACACACTTCATTAACCCTTTAAAAGTAATTGAATATCAAATATTACCGAATTTTAATGTCACCATTTAACAAACATGCTTTAAATGTACTTGATTTGTAACGTATATACTAAAGTGTAGTTAAAAAAACATACTTTTTTTTAAATAAAACTTTATTTAAACTTAATACGACTCTTCTGAGGTTGCTGATTCGCCACCGTCCTGTGCGCAATGAATTGTGGGAGAAAAGAGGCCGTGAAGGATGCATCACCAGCAGCCTTCGTTTGAGGCCAAACGAAGTGCGGATTCGAAGGGTGGATTTGGAGGGTCCTTCAAATTCTGTGAATTGGGACAGTACTTCGCGCACCACGATGACGTATGTGGCCGACGAATCCGCACTTCAAAGTGTGCAGACCCTGAATTGGGACACACCCAAAGGCACACGAACGAAGGCGCTTCCTCCTTTTTATCAGCCGTTGTTAACTGTACAGTTTTAAGTAGAGAAATTTGCAATTTCCAAATACTGCAAATTTTGTTTTGCTTAAACTAAATGGTAATCTGTTCATGACACTTCAATGTTTACATTTTTGCACCTCTGTTAATTTTTTCACCTTCAAAAGTTGCCAAAGGCTCTCCTTAATACTAAAGATGCTAGTACCATCAACAAAGATAAAACATTCAAACATTCTAGACACTTTATGTTTATTATTTACCTAAGTAAGAATTTTGGGCCTAACACTGACCCTTGAGGTACAACACATGTTATGCTGCATGTTATGCTGAACAATGATGACATGTCAATACTGATTTCTGTGGCTACATGTGTAGTCACAACTGTGCTGGTCGAGATTGGCAGAGACGTGGCAACAGCCTCTCCAACCACCACCAAAACATTCATACACAGTCATATGCCAGAGATGATAGTAACAGGGGTGAAGTTACCCAGTTATTAAAGTTTTTAAAAGAATCCACATTACTGAGGGAGTGGGAGTCGGATTGTTCCAGTCATTGAATGACCTGCTCTACCACCTGAGCCACTGCCGCTGCAACCCTAGTGAAGCTCAACAAATTTATCGTCAATATTCAGGGTTGTTTTGGGTCGTAATGCAGAGTTTAACACCCACCCAAATGTAGGGTAAGGTGGGTTAAACATGCATCTATTGTTGGTAGACAAAGGCTGCGATAAGCCACAGGTATTTAGATGATTTAGTAGTGACACTAAAAACGATGAATGACTTCAAGCTTAGTAGCTCTTTAGGTGGCAGGTTACAATCATAATGTCAAAAACATTGTCAATATAACCTGAAAACCTGCCTTCAGGTATTAGGAGACAGGGAACATGGAAGTACAGGACTTAGGTTTTGATTTTTTTTTTTTTAAAGGAGATAGTTTTAATCATGCAATCAATAATCTTCTCCATGCTAGATGGACTGCCATATATTGCCTAAATTTTAACCAAGTCATGACTCACAAAAAGTGCTGGAGACAAAAGCACAATGTTACTCCTTTTAAGTGCTGTTTCAAAACATGGGACTCTTAGAAATACACTGGACTTTTGAATTGGTAATAGGACACTCAGTCTGTCTTCCTCCTTGATAAAATATTATTTCTCTGTGCAGAGTGGGTACAAAGAGCTCTCATGCTGGGGTGCAAACTAATCATTACTAAGTGGAAAGTGCTATCAGCTCTTGAAGTAAATATATGACACAGCTAGATTGGCACAATAGACGCCAACGATGGCCTGTCATTCTCCTTGATGACTGGGGTAGAAAACCATTTTTATGGAAAGGACGTGAGTTTCTCTCCAAGGAATTTGATTAAATGTAATGTTGAATGAGAAACAGACAGCTAAAAGAGCCAACTCCAAAAGTATGACTTTTTTGTTGCAAGTAGTATAAGAGCATTAGTCTTACAACAGTTTCTGAAAATGCCCTCTTATAAACATACATACATATATATACACACATTCATATATATATATATAATGTACATGCAGTAAAGGACACTGCTGTCATTTCTTTTTCCTTATGCTAATGTTTTTTTTATATATGTATTTTGGATTTTAAAAAACATGTCATCGTATAAAGTGTATTACCGCTGATAGTGTTAGTCGAATCTATTGGAGCCAATCTTACAATTTGGGGTCACAGTCCTTTGATTCTTTCTGCTCATATAATGCCATATCTGCTTTATTAGTTTTGCGTAACATGAATTGGTGGTTAGCCCAGCTTACTGTAGATAAGCGTGTGTGTGGCAATATGTTCTTGATTGTAGGAAAATGCCTTATATTGGTGTTGTTCTTGGTTCTTCTAGTCATTCAAATCATGAAACCTACTTAAGTGTTCCTTGTGAAGCCATAAAAAGGGAGGGTGAGCCAAGAATAATGAGCACTTAAAACACTGAGTAAAAGTGGGGCATGCGCTAATAATAGCAAAAATATTAATTTGTATTGTCATTCCATTAAATAATACAACAAAATTTAAAAAAGCTCCTCACTACACACTCATTCCCACAAACCCACATATGCACACAGGCAGACGGGCAGTTCAGATAGTTGAGGGTGTGGGGCCGTGGGATAGGGGGGCACAAGTTCAGCTGAGGGCTAGAAGCTGTTCTTCAGCCTTGTTGAACGGCCCTTCAGGGCCCTGTAGTGCCTCCCAGAGGGCAGCAAAGAGGAGATATGGTGGAAGGGGTGAGTGATGTGTCTGATGATTCTGCAGGCCTTGCTTTGGCATTGTGATCTGTAGATGTCTTTCAGGGAAGGGAGGGGGGACCGATGACTTTCTGAGCTGAATTTACTACCCTCTGGAGAGCAGCTCTGTCTGCTTCTGTGCAGTTCCCAAACCATGCTAAAAAGGAATATGTTATTACGCTCTCTATAGAAAAGGGGTAGAAAGGTTTTCAGCAGTCCAGGGGAGATGTTATTCTTCTTCAAAATCCTGAGGAAGTACAGTCTCTGGTGGGCCTTCTTCACTACAGCAGTGGTGTTGATGCTCTATTTCAGGTCTTTTGCTGATGTCAGATCCCAGGAACTTAAAGCTGGACACTTGCTCCACCTCTTGGTGGCCGATCCTCAGCGGAAGTTGCTCATTCCCTGTTCTGTCGGAAGTCCAGGATGTTCAGGGACAGGTTGTTTTCCACACACCGCCAGTCAGTTTGCGAACATCATCCCTATTTGCAGTCTGTAGCTGCAGTCTATAAACCTATGACAGTTGTATCATTTGCAAACTTTATAATGGTGTTTGTTGAGTGTGTGGGTGAGTCCCAGGTGTAGAGGGAGTACAAGGCAGGGCTGAGTACACATCCTTGAGGTGCTCCTGTACAGTGTCAGTACAGTGGAGATGTCGGGACCAAATCTCACTGTTTGTGAGCGGTTTGTCAGACAGTCTTCGATCCACAGACTCAGATGTACATAATGGTCCAGGTCCCGTTGCTTCCTGACTAGTACGCTGGGAACAATATTATTAAAAGCAGAGCTAAAATCCATAAATAAAAGCCTGACATATGCCCCTTTCTGCTCCAGGTGGGACATAGCGATGTGGAGAGAAGAGTTTAAGGCATCCTCTGTGGTTCTATTTTCCTGTAGGCATACTGATGCTGGTCTCAAGTGGGAGAGAGGTTAGGGCCACTGGTCTGTAGTGGAGGGAGCTGATGTTCACTTGTTTTGGTACCAGAACGATGGTAGCAGATTTAAGACAGGTGGGGAAAATAGCATGCACTAGGGAGAGAAATGTCTCTGAAAACCTCTGTGAGCTGGTGAGAACAGTCCCTAGAAGCCTTACATTGACTGATTTCGGCACACATTCAACCTCGTATGTCTGTACGGTGAATATGTAGTCAGCCTTGGTCGGTTTGTGTGGTAAGAGATCATCTGATGGTCTCTCAAACCTAGCAAATAAGTTATTTAGATCCTCTGCCAGGGATGCGTTGTTAAATGCAGGCAGGTCTCTACTGCTCCAAAAGTTTATTATGTGCTGGATGTCCTGCCATACATGTGCCGTGTCCCCAGTCCATAAGTGGAATTTAATCCTCTGTCTGTAGCCCCCCTTGGTTGCTTTAATGCCTTCTTGAGGTTGTGTCTGGCCAGGATGTACTGGTCTCTGTCGCTCGATTTGTAGGCTGCGCCACGTTTCAACAGGAGTCACTGGACCTCTTTTGTCATCTATGGTTTTCTATTTGTTAAGTTAAAGAGCTGCCTCTTGATAGTAACAATGTCCACATAGCTACTTATGTAAAAGAGGACAGTTGATGTGTATTCCTCAATATCCTGGGTGCGAAACAGGCACTAGTCATTGTGTTCAAAACAGTCCTGTAGATGTGCAGAAGCACCCTCTGGCAATGTTCGTGTTATTTTTATGGTGGGTTGGACGATAGGTTGGGACAAGAAACAGTGGCAGGTGATCTGACTGTTCAAGGTGTGGGAGGGGAAAGGCTCTGAATGCTTTGCAATTCACCCATTGACACACACTCATACCCCTATAGGCATATCCATGGGGTTAAGTGTCTTGCCCAAGGACAATTCGACATGTAGTCAGGGATCCACAGACCTTCTGGTTGGAAGATAACTGCTCTTCCTCCTGAGCTACAGCCACCCATGTTGGATGTTAGTATACACACAATCCAGTGTTTTCTCTCCTCTGGTGGCGGTCTCAAGCTGTTTAAACCTTGGAAACCTTCAGATTCATACAATTAAAATCAACTGCCTTAATAAAAACCCTGTCTGGATAAGTATTGTGAAGTTTGTTTAGTGTCTTTATCATGTAGCTGAGCGTCAAGCAAGCATTTGCATCTGGTGCCATATAAATGGCCACGACAACAAAAGCAGGAAATTTCCAGGGCAGGTAGTGGGGTCTACATTTAACTGCCAAGAGTTCTAAGTCCGGTGAGCAGTAGCTTTTAACAATGTCAGTATTTGTGCACCAGCTGTCACTAGTGTAGACACACAATCCGCCACCACTAGTGTTACCGGAATGGCTTGTCCTGCCGACGTAGTGGCTAGCGCAGCCTCCTAAATCGATAGCTATGTCCAGATCTCCGGAATGGAGCAAGGTCTCACAGATGACCATAACACAACTGTCCTGGTCAACTGACCGTGATAATAAGCCGTCTAATTCTCCCATCTTTCAGGTGAGAGACCCGGCATTGGCAACAAAAGGCTAGGAAGCAGTGAGCCACAATCCTGCAGGTTTTTAATGATTCCCTGAAATACAATAATGATGAAGTTACGACTAATCAACTTTAATTGGCCTGATTAGTTGACTTAAAAAATCACTTAAAATGTCTTTTGTGCACCTTTTGCTGAAATTAAAAGGAGCTGAGCCAAAGAATGGTAAAGTTTGCAGTGATGACTGTAAATTCTTTTACTTGAGTTTGTTAGGTTCCTTCTCTGTTAAGCCATAGTTGCTTTCTTGTTTTCCTTGTCAAAATTGTGGTAACTAAGCAAGAAATCAACAGTAACAGGTGAGTTGACCTAATTTTAACAAAAGCTAATATTTTTGCTTCATTCACTTGAATTTCATAACAATGTTTATGAAGATGATAGACTGGCCTCCTATGAAGAATCTAGGCCATGATAGAATGAACTGGCCAGTTGTGGCTTGTTAACACCAAACACATAGCAATTTTGCTATAAAAACACCGAAATGTGCACCTACAAAAGCAGAAACAATGCAGGATTTGTCATTAAAGGTCTTAATCCTACCAGCTTTCACTTATGCATGCATGAACTTGTTATAGACTTCCAAGCTTGGCCATGCTTACATCTGCTTGCCGTTTATCGGATCACTTTTGAGAATCTGTGCCATCAGCTCAACTTAAAGGTATCTTGTGTGAACTCGTATCTAAACAGTGAAAACACAGGGTCTTGCATCTTCCTTGCAAGAACAAACTTGTCTGAAGTATCAGATAATTTGAGATATCTGATGGGCATTTTTCTCAGTTAAAACTGGAACCTTTCTTAAACTACTTTTGAGGATCTATGTTACCAGCCAAACATTCTGAAGGTTTCTAGAGCATTAACTCACATCTAAACTGTGAAAATACTCAGATGTCTCATGTCTACTTTCCATAATATTTGCCTTTTTGACCACCACTTTGCTAAAGGAACATGAGCCAGCAAAAGTCATGTGATTGAACAGAAGCAGCCAGCACATGCATCACTTATGGCTTCACTCTGCACACCTGTTCAACATACTCACTCAGAAGTTGCTGTTGTTAAGGATGAGTATGTCTATTACACCTATCAGCAGGCTGATTTTGTTCTTGATCTCGAGGCCACGAGAACAAAATTGCATCATTTTTCTGTGTGCACAACCTTGCCCTGGCATGGACAAAGTTTCATGTTAAATATGAAATAACCCAGTCAGCTGTTCACTGCACATAAAAACACAGACACCCCCCCATCCGAGACAAAACTTGGAGTATGAATTGAGAAGAACAAAACAAACTTTTTTCTTGTTCTTGCTTCTCGCTGAGTATGTAACAAGTGCAACTGTATGTTGGCATATGTCTTAGTGATGGGATGTTCAACTCTTTTCAGAGAGCCGGCTCTTTTGCCTCTGCTCCCAAAGAAGAGCTGGCTCTTTTGGCTCCTGAACGGGTTCTAATTTAGCGTCTTTTGAGCCCCATAATTTACCTTAACGTCTCAAAAATGAATGGTTTGTGTTTTGAAAACCCTTTTGTGTTCAGCATTGTTACTAGAAGTCTTATAATTGCTTCCTTTTGTGCATTAATTCTGATACAAAACCACTTACTTTTGTTTAATATTTCAACAAACAGTTTTCACGTAATGGTATTATCCTATATCCTCGTATGTGATTGGCCGCCTGTCCATACGGGCCAATCCAAACAAAGTAGTGTTGTGGGCAGAGCTGGGGCTGAGCATTGAGAGCTGAGAAAAAGGAAAAAAAAACTGGGAGCCAGCTCACACTCAATGCGATCCAGCTCTTCTGATTCACTACAAAGCATCACCTCTCAGACCCGGCTCTTTCGTGCATAGCACATCGATAATATATCTGCCTGTAGTCTAACCCAACATATGCATGAAGCAAATCGAAGACGTGAATGTCAGTTTAGAGGCATTGAAAAATAATAATGTCCTATTTTGTTTAATTTTGAATCAATGTATTTTTATGTTGAAGCTACAACCAAATAATGCCTCATACTTTAAGATTTTTATTTTTATAGTCTTTTGAAATGACTATTAATTATCACTTCTTGATTGTGTGAAGTTCCAGCTCACATTTCATGACAATTTTTTAATACAAATTGAAATTTGGAGTCAGTGCAAGCAAGATGAGTAAAATTATCAAGCAAAAGTATTGCACACACTTATTATGGCTTGCATTTATTGAATTTCCCTTTGGGATTAATAAAGTATTTTTCATTTCATTTCATTTCATTTCATTTCATAAACGAATACATATTCTCAGAAGATGACCCTATTGAAATTAAAAACTTTCTGGGCAAAAGATCAATTCACGTACAACCATGCTTGCTAGTATGCATAGTAATAGTAATGGTTGCACATGATTTCACCAGGGTACCCACGGCACAACTGACGTCACTGTGTAGGTGTTTAAACAACTTATCCCTTCATTTACAGGCTTCAGATGGAACATGCATATCTGTCCTGCCACCCTCTAATAGTTGAAGTGGATTTAATCATTTGAAAGTAATCTTAAAGGGAAGTGTAGAATCACTGTGCATTACCTAACTGTTACAAACACAACCCCTGCCGAGTCTGTCATCCTACTGCCGCACGGCAAAGTTCACAAGTCACGATATGCCAAGATGAAAAGGAAAGTATACCCCACAAAAGACAGAATTTTGTTTACACAGAAAAACAGACCTCTTGTTATTTACTGCATTTAAAAACGACCTCATCAACCTTTCCTTCCTGCTGTTACCACCTGGGACCTGGAGGATTTCATCTGCAGGGTGCTGGAATGTGTCTCTAAATTCACAGTTCATCTCTGGCTGCAGCCTCGGCGTGCTGTAAATTGTGTAAGGAACTATGGTGAAAAATCAACGATTTCAACAGATTACAGCACACCACATGGAGGATGGTGTGTGGGGAGAATACCACCGTCTCTGGCTTGCTAATGATTTCCTGAGCTCAAGTTACAAGACTCAGTTGGTAAAGGTGGCGTGGAGTGCAGGAAGAGGATACGCTGATCTTATTTGTCAGAATACTTAGGTGTGCTAATGCTGGCAAAATCAATGCATCACTTGTCAGAGCATTAAAAACACATCACAGATAAAAAATAACGTATAAATATATATATATATATATATATATATATATATATATATATATATATATATATTCTTTCATTCAAATTAAATAGAGACCTTGTTAAAAATTCTCACCCTAAAAATCTCAGACACACAATAACAGTTGTTTTACTGTCATTTAAAACCAGTACAATATCAATTATCAATAGTCAATTGTTGGTTGTGGCTGTCAAGGTGAAAGTAGATTTTAAGCTATTTTATATTCTTAATATTGTTTTAGACATGTACTTTAAAAAACTTACTAATCCTCCTATACAGATAAGCCCAGAGCTCCTTTCCACTGAGAAATGCAACCAATTTGCAAACTTTTTTAGCCAAAAAATTAAAAGCAAAATATTAATTCCACACAGTCAAACAAGAAAATTAGTCTGTGTCTAAAACCCGGAAACAATTCTGCTGTCATGTCACAATTTAAAATGGTGAATTTAAAAGTCCTACAAGAAACAGTTTGGCATTTGAAATCAACAACATGCACTCTGGACATGATACCATCCGACTTTTTAAAAACAGTTTTTACCTCAGTAGAAAGTGATCTTCTACTTATAGTTAACAGCTCGCTGGCATCAGGCATTTTTCCCAAGTCACTAAAGATAGCTGCTATTAAGCCACTCCTAAAGAAAAGGACTCTAGACGCCTCTATAATGAACAACTATAGACCTGTCTCTAACCTCTCTTTTATTTCCAAGATTATTGAAAAAGTTGTATTTCACCAGCTTTATGACTTTTTAAATGAAAGTGGAAATCTTGATAAATTTCAGTCCGGCTTCCAACCTCATCACAGCACTGAAACAGCGTTGGTCAAAGTGTTAAATGACATTGGGTTGAATACCGATTCTGGTCAAGAATCAGTCCTGGTTCTGTTGGATCTCAGTGCTGCGTTTGATACTGTAGATCACAGAATCGTGTTGCACAGGCTGGAAAACTGGGTTGGGACTTTCTGGAGCGGTCCTTAACTGGTTCAGGTCCTATTTAGAAGGCCGGAGTTATTTTGTTACGATCGGCAGCTATGAATCCGAGCAAGTGGCCATGACTTGTGGAGTCCCCCAGGGGTCAGTCCTTGGACCTCTTCTGTTCAACTTGTATATGCTCCCTTTGGGTCAAATATTACAGAACTATAGCATTAGTTATCAAAGTTATGCAGATGATACACAACTTTATGTGTCTCTGTCACCAGATGACTGCAGTCCAATAGACTTAATGTGTCAGTGTCTGGAGCAAATAAACACCTGGATGAGGGAGAATTTCCTACAATTAAATGAAGACAAAACTGAGATTATTCTGTTTGGTAGCAAAGAGAAGAGGGTCAGCATTGGTAAACACCTGGAGACTCGGGCTCTTAAAATCACCAACCAAGTTCGTAACCTGGGAGTGTTGATAGACTCAGATCTGACTTTCAGCAGCCACATCAAAGCTGTCACTAAGACAGCTTTTTACCAGCTCAGAAACATCAACAGAATTAAAAGTCTAGTCTCCCAGAAAGACCAAGAGAAACTCATCCATGCATTCATCTCCAGTAGACTGGATTACTGTAATGGTCTTTTAACAGGACTTCCTAAAAAGAGCATTAAACATCTGCAGCTCATCCAGAACGCTGCTGCTAGAGTTTTAACCAGGACTAAGAGATCTGAACACATCACACCAGTTTTGAAATCTTTACACTGGCTTCCAGTCAGTCACAGAATAGATTTTAAAACCCTTCTGCTTGTTTACAAATCCCAGAATGGTTAAGGCCCAGAAAACATCTGTGATATGTTCAGAGAATATAAACCTAGCAGAGCTCTTAGATCCAAAGACTCTGGTCAACTAGTCCAGACCAGAGTCCAGACTAAACATGGAGAAGCAGCATTTAGCTGTTATGCTGCAAACAAATGGAACAAACTGCCAGTGGAGATTAAACTTTCCCCAAATGTAGACATTTTTAAATCCAGGTTAAAAACATTTCTTTTCTCATGCGCCTATGCATGAAATCTGCACGGTAACTTTTTTAACTTATCTTGCTTTTAATTCTTTTAATGTAATTTATTATTTTATTGTGATTATGTGTTGATTATGTGTTGATGCCATTTACTATTCTAAATATCTGTAATGTCTTTGTTTTATGTAAAGCACTTTGAATTGTCCTGTACATGAAATGTGCTATACAAATAAACTGCCTTGCCTTGCCTTTAACAATATTCTTTAAAGAGATCAACAAGCCAGAGAAAAGTCCAGAATATTTGATTAGTGAAAAAAATTATGTGGTGATGAGTAAATTACTTTACTTTTATGAAAACTTTACTCAAAGAGGTCTATTGTAGAAGATTTAAATCCAGACTTAGCCGATAGTCAATTGAACAAAATGCAATGTTTGATAATAACATTAAACAATGGCAAATATTTTTTATGGTCACTTGTAATTTGTTTGCACTCATCAAAGCATTTAGCTGAAATTTTCTTGTTTAGTTCCTTAGTCAAAACAAATATTGGCATGGTTACTTTTTCAGGTATTATTAATGCAAATTGCAAATGACAAAAGAAGCTTTACAACCACATTTCGTATAAAGTTATAGGCGGGCAGTAAAAGGTGAAAAAAGGGAGAGTTACTCAAAAGAAAGGAGCATGTTCTAACTAATTTGGTTAATCGATATAAGGTCAATCATATGAACAGGAATTAAAATGAGCACTTTTGAGAGGCAGAGTCTTTGGTGCTCACTTTCAAAGGTTGCATCTCTCTTGGTTTGGGGGTGCTTTAGTGCCCATGGAACTGGCAACTAGCACATCTAAAATCGCTCCCTCAATGCTACAAGGCGCATTTTAGAGCAACATGCTTCCACTGAGACAACATCTTCATCAGGGAAGGCTTTGCAAATGTCAGCAAAACAATGTCAAGCCACACGTTGCATCTATTACAACAGCGTGACTGTGGCAGAGGATCCTGGCTTAATAAGTAAAATCAGATCAGATCACAGAAATTCTGACAAAGATTGCTGAGGACTGTTCAACAGCTAGAATACTCTATCAGAACAGAATGGGATAACAACTGTCCTGCAACTGGTTTAGAGACTGTAGAGGTAATGATACTTGGTTGCAAACATTTACTGTCTGAACTCTGAAATTTGTTGATACCATCAAATTTAAGATGAGCCAAAGTCTCACTTATAACATCTATTTTCTATGTGCTACTTAAAATAAAAATGTGGTTTCAGATTTGCAAATCATCACGTTTTGATTTTATTTTTGCATTCTTGACAGTGTCCTGACTGTTTTGCAATTGGAATTATATCATTGAACCAGATGAAATGGCCTCACGGCACTGGTCATCTTCTGTTAGTGTTTTGTGCAAGTGTGTGCACTCATTCATTGATGTGCACATCCATTTCCTGAGCTTTGTTCTACCTGGCTGTAGGCTTGCTCATTACTCATTACGCAGAAGCCTATTAAACCACACAGCTCTGTGGATGGATCAGAGAAGGGAGATCAGGATGTGTAGGGGTGGAGCCAGCGAGGCGGAGAGGAGATAATCAAACACCAAGTCTTCACGCCTCGCTGTAACTCTGCTTATTAGAATACTGGTATAGCACTTCTAATGAGCCACACTTTACTGCTGACTGATAAAAAATATGACTATGTGTACACACTACATCGGCAAAATTACATTTAACCACTACAGATGAGTATGATATGTGTTTAAAATAAGCTGAGACTCTGGATTGTGTGCATGCTGTGTTGTGTGTAGCCTGCAACAGTTCTGTGGTCCAGCTTTGTTTTAAAAGCATGACAGGATGTCAAAGAAATCCAGATACCAAACCTGAGGTGTCGCCAGACCCTATTTACTGTGGCATTCTATAGTGTTGTTCCATGAAAAGAAATAATGAAATATTAGCAAAAATGGGAAGGGTGTACTCACTTCTGTGAGATACTGTATGAGCTGTGCCCCAGTATAAATGCTACACTTAATTTTCAACAATCATTATTTATTATACATTAATTCAGATAATTCAGATGGGAGAAGATATATATTTCAACTCAAACGCGTCGCAAGAGCGTTAACTCCAAATAGAGGATACAGCTCAGGGGCACATTCTGTCCCTGCATGTCACCGTGCACGAGCAGCAGGTGAACTACACACACGTCACACAGGTCTCCGTGTGTCGGGTGTGGTGAGCGCACAGCGTGAGTTTGATGTCTTGTAACGTGTCACAAAAACAGTCCGTTTTATATTATTATATGAATGAAACCAAATGACTTTATACTAACTGAAACATATTGTCGTGTGACTTCTGTAGATGGATACACTGTAAATTCTTTACCCAAAGCAGAGGCTGAGAAGCAGCAAGCAGAGATGAGAAAGAGGGCGGTAAGACTGCAGTGAAATCAGTTTTAGGTTGGATATTGAACAGATATTTGCACTGGAGCTACCAGCGTCTGGTTTAGGGACTATCAAAAAAATGACAGGCGGCCCATGAAACGGAAATTCTCAAAAAAAGACATAAAACAATATTTTCATACTAAAAAAAGCAGACTTCTGACGTAAACAGAGAGAAATAACATATTTTTTGTTTTCATACAAGGTGACAAATCTCTTGAATTGCTTCAAATTTTATTTGAGATTTCAATAATTTCTTAAGAGAAAAAACAATCCAATATCTTCTAAACCAAGTGACCCTGTAACTTCAAACCAACGCTGAATTGAAGCAGATGACAATCGAGACACAACTCCTTCTGATTTTCTTAAAGCTGAGCCACAGTCAAGAGATTGACAACTCTGTGGAATTGAAAAATAGGCAGGACGCTTTAATGCTCAAAAATTAAACTCATACGAATAAGTTGAACTATCACCCTGAAAACCAGGTAATGACCATTACTGTGGAATGTGTGTATGAAGAGAGTTCTGACCTGTCATTGTTTGTTATGGCACTTATGCTTTTGCTGCCATGTTGAAAGAGTTAATGTTTGTTAAAATAAATATGTTCTTGTATTTAATAATATCTCAATTAGTATTTTTGGTAGGAATGTGGGCACTGTGTGTGTGTGTGTGTGTGTGTGTGTACGTGTGTTCGTGTGGTAAAAACATAATTTTAATTTAAACAACTGGGGGAATTTTTTTTTTTTTTGTTTACATATATAATTAAATGTGTTAACTAAACAGTTGTATTTAATTAAATGAAGTGTGTTTGTTTAATATTTTGTTGTTTGTTGAGATCTTCTGTGCTTTGCTGGGAGTCATTTTGGTGAAACGTGTTTATATTGGGACTGTTTTGTGTGTGTGTGTGTGTGTGTGTGTGTGGATTTCTAAACCTCATCTTTCAGCCCAGTATGACACTGTTCCTGGTTTAATGTGCGGTGGTTTGTTTTATTTATTGGTTTTATTGGCCTTTAATGTTTGTTCCTTTAAAATTGTTTGTTTTTAAACTGTTGTAATGAACAATTATTTTATTATATTATTTATTTCCTTGTTGATTGTTGTATTTTCTGTGTTGCTTTGTCCATTTATGTACAGCACTTTGTTTCAACTGTGGTTGTTTTAAAGAGCTTTAAAAAA
Organism: Melanotaenia boesemani; assembly: GCF_017639745.1. Classification (NCBI taxonomy): domain Eukaryota; kingdom Metazoa; phylum Chordata; class Actinopteri; order Atheriniformes; family Melanotaeniidae; genus Melanotaenia; species Melanotaenia boesemani. Next base: position 9,072,770 of record NC_055704.1, read on the forward strand.
AAATTTGAGTTGTCTTGAGCAGTGTTCCTTTAGTTCCTGGTAATCCTCTATGAGTTTATGATTTTGTTCCTTGAGGTCCCTATTTTGTTTCTTCAGTGATTCGATCCCGTTTTGCATCACATCACATGAGGATTCAACATGCTTTAGTTTGTCAAAATCCTCTCTGAGTTTCAGATTTTGTTCCTTGAGGTCCTCATGTTGTTCCTGTACTAGAGTGATCTTGTTTTGTATCACATCACATGTGGATTCAACATGCTTCAGTTTGTGCAAATCCTCTCTGTGTTTCAGATTTTGTTCCTTGATGTCCTCATGTTTTTGCCGAACTAGAGTTACCTTGTTTTGTATCACATCACGTGTGGATTCAACACGCTTTAGTTTGTGCAAATCCTCATGGAGTTTCTGATTTTGCTCCTTCAGGTCCTCATTTTGTTGCTGCACTAGAGTGATCTTGTTTTTCATCCCAGCACATGTGAATTCAACATGCTTCAGTTTGTCCAAATCCTCTCTCAGTTTCTGATTTTGCTCTTTAAAATCCTCATTTTGTTTCTTCAGTGATTTGATCTTGTTTTGCATCCCATCACATGAGGAATCAACCTGCTTTAGTTTGTGCAAATCCTCTCTGTGTTTCAGATTTTGTTCCTTGATGTCCTCATGTTTTTGCCGAACTAGAGTTATCTTGTTTTGTATCACATCACGTGTGGATTCAACACGCTTTAGTTTGTGCAAATCCTCATGGAGTTTCTGAATTTGCTCTTTAAAATCATCACGTGTGGATTCAACCAATCCAAAGAGCCATTTTTCCCTCAGCCAGCTAAATAAAACTACTTTAGAGACGCAAATGTTACAAGACTTTTCAAAAAGGCAAATTAATATATATTTTCAATGAAGAGCCACCATAGGATGATTGTTATTTTTGAAGAACCACATTTTTATTTCCATTTTTAAGGTTTTAAAATAAAGAAAAACATAAAACCTTTCTAAAAAAAAAAAAAAAGAGGATAGACAGACTTTCTGCTAAGGAATGTAGATATTTGTGGAAAATGATGTAAAAGAAAGGAAAAAAAGGTCCATGGTTTCCAACCTAATGACAAGAAAGATAGATTTTAAAAAAATATTTTAGCCACGTATTTAAAGGCATTGTGGAAGGTCCAGAGAGACACTTGCAGCTCTAGAGTTGCAGGTTGGAGAACCCTGATGTAGTGTTTGTAAACCAAAACTTACTGCATTTTCTTTTTATAGCTGTAGGACTTTTTTTTAAAGGAAAGAGACATTTCGTGCGTAACAATGCGATTAATCGCAGCATGTCATGCGATTAATCGCGATTGAAAAATTTTATTGTTGCCCAGCATTAACATATATATATATATATATATATATATATATATATATGTGTGTGTGTGTGTGTGTGTGTGCATGGGAAACGGGGATATGTAGTAGGGGGCCTGTGCCCCAGAAGAGCCTTATGCCTAGCAACGCCCCTGCACCACACTGTCAGCAAGTTTGTTAACTTCACATTGCATCACACTGCAACCTTTAATGTTTTACAGATGATTAAAGCTGCCATGTAGCAAAAAAAAAGTTTGCTACCAAACTACATGTTGACTACCTACAAAGCTTCTGGGAGAACGTCCTATGGAAAGATGAGACAAAAATGGAACTTTTGCTGAGGCACATTAGCTCTGTTTACAGACGGAAAAATGAAGCATATAAAGAAAAGAAGACCGTCCTTACTGTGAAACATGGAGGAGGCTCTGTTATGTTCTGGGGGTGCTTTGCTGCATCTGGCACACAGTGTCTTGAATCTGTGCAGGGTACAATGAAATCTCAAGACTATCAATGGATTCTAGAGAGAAATGTGCTGGCCAGTGTCAGAAAGCTTGGTCTCAGTCGCTGGTCATGGGTCTTGCTACAGGACAATGACCCACAACACAGCTAAAAACACCCAGGAATGGCTAAGAGGAAAACATTGGACTATTCTAAAGTGGCCTTCTATGAGCCCTGACCTAAATCCTATTTATCTTTGGAAGGAGCTGAAACATGCCGTCTGGAAAAGGCTCCCTTCAGACAACTGGAGCAGTTTGCTTATGAGGAGTGGGCCAAAATACCTGCTGAGAGGTGCAGAAGTCTCACTGACAGTTACAGGAATCGTTTGATTGCAGGGATTGCCTCAAAACGTTGTGCAACAAAATATTAAGTTAAGGGTACCATCATTTTAGTCCAGGCCTGTTTAATGAGGTTATTTTTTTTAATAATTCTGTTGAAGCATGGTTGAAAAGCAGTGTCTGACTTTCATTGGTTAAATTTCATAGAATTTTTATTTATTGTAACTTTTGTCAACATTTTGTCAGATCTGACTGTGTAAGAACTTCCAAATTAATATACGAACACCTGTAGCATCCATTTTTACTTCTGTAAACCCAATGCACTGTATGTGATGTCATGTCTAATTCTGTGCATGTGGGCGACTTCAGAACTGTGTACAGTTTACACTGCAGCGTGATAGAGGTTGCATTTAAATGATAATGTGAACCACGAAAAAAAAAAAAAAAAAAAAGATTTCTGCAAAAAAAAAAAAAAAAAAAAAAAAGGATTTGAGCATTAATACCTGCAGCTTGAACATATTCTAAAACTAAGGCAATACTTTGTTTTATACCTTCATACCATAAGCACCATCACATCTGCTACTAATGTTAACTTACAGTGAAGGATGAACTAATTAATATTTAATGGTGAAAAACTAAAGAATTTTGATTAACTATCTTGTAATTTCTTTTACTTTTTCTTACTATGTTTGCTCAAGTGTTGTCTGACTTGATCATATTGCCCAACAGATTATTTTTCCCTTCTTAAGTGCACCATAAGGCACTTACAACAATGAATACAATGGGTAACATGTTAGCCAATTGCTATATTTGAACACATTTAGCATTCATTTGCAGTTTGCCCCCCCAGGTTCTGTAGATGAAGATAGCAAGGTGACAGGTTGGCCAGGAAGCGAGGCAGGAGGTTGAGATGGAGATCAGGTTTTTATAAATCTCATTTCGGCTGCTGATTTATCAGCTCGCCCCGGTCCCTGTCAGCCACACACACATGTGACCAGCATGGCAAAAGGCTAACTCATTAGTCTGCCTCAACGCGGGGGGGTGGGCGGTTGCTAGTGTGCAGAGATATGCACACATTCCTCCTTTTGTCTCATTGTCTTTCTTTCCCTTTTCTTTCTTCAATCAGTCTCTTTCACCACTTCTTTACCTTTCCACATTTTCATCCCTTTCTTCATCTTCCTCTTCTACTCATTCTCCGAGTCTGAGTGGTGGCCTCTCCATCCAGGATTTAATTAAAGCAGTTTAAATGGCCAGGGGTGATCCTCATCATGTCATCCTCTTCCCTGTCTCTCTTCCTCTTGAGGTTAATATCAGACTAATCCAGTCTTACCCCCCCCTAAGCCCTTCCTCAATAATGCATCGCCTCTCTCTGGCCACCTAGAGTAGCTGCCTTCAATGGAAACACAGCTTAGAGAGCTCAACTTTACGTTGTCAATGCCAGACACACCCTTATCTGTGTATGTTAGGAAGACCTGCTTTGTGTGTCATTGCTAACTTGAAGCAATTCTCTGAGGGGGCTCAGTTGTTTGTGATCCAGATAAAATGTCCAGGGAGGCTGGTTTGAGATATAAATTCATTACTTTGAAGCTGTGAAGGCAACGTCTGCCACTTACCTCTGGGAAGTGAGCACCTTAAAAGTCTCTTAATGACCATTAGCTAAACACATATTTACTCTAATCCAATAAATTAATTTAACAATCAAAACAAAGAAAATGAATGTGAAAAATGGATTTACAAGCTTCTGCGTCCTTAAGATAATCTCATATACTGTAGGCGTGCCTTTGATTCTTTTTTTTTCTTCTTTCATCTTAATGCAGAACTTATTGTTGGAGTAAAAACTTCTTTGCCTGGAGGCATTATCAAAGGAACACTACGATTTTTTTGAAAAAGTATTTTGTAAGACTGCATTTTACATGGCAAAATCTTAAAAAAGAAATTGACTAACATGACTTGATCAACTAGGTCTTCATCAGAGTTATTGGGCCTCATTTACTAGTCGTTCTCACCAACAAGGTTGTTCTTAAAGGTGTCATCACCTGGTTTTTCATGTATCCACTGTCCTCTAATTGTCTTTAAATATTTTTTTGAAAACTTATTAAAGAAAACATCAAACATAGAGCTTGTTCTGACCCTTTGCTCATAACACAACTTTGACTCGTGAGAGTTCATTCATGCGTTTGTCTAAAGTCAATGAGGTGCGTGCTGATTGGCCACAGGTGGGCCAGAGTCGGAATGGGGGCTGGCTCAGTGCATGCACAGTGAGTCTGACTCCAAAACATCAACATCTTAGTGATGGCGAGCGAATCTGACCGAGCAGCAGCTTACAGAATTCAGCCATTTATGTTTGAACCAAACTCCGAGCCTGAGAGTGAAGAAACCAAGATGGTGGAAGAAGCATGTTTACAACAAAATGTTTACAAAAATTTACATGGCAGAGCACTTCACCCCACTTATAAAAAAGAAAACACAAGGCTCATTTGTACATCGCAGAGTGTTAAACTTTTAGGCTCGTCCCTTAGCATTAGAGTTAGCATTAGCAGCATCAGCAGTAAACTAGGGTTATTTTGGGAAATTGACAGTTTTTATGTTTTATTATTAATTGTTTTAAAAGAAATTGTTTAAATAAAATGTAATTTTTATGGGAATCCAACTGCCAAGGTGCATTTTATTTGAACCTACCCTTTTTAGGTTTACTGGGAGTTTTAACTCCCCAGTTGGGTTGTCACCCTCTTCTTTTTTGTATAGAAATTATTGCTTTTTTCGCCTTACCAACACCACCCCGCCACATAAGGTAATCAAGAAAGAAAGACAGGCGACGACATATTTAAATTAAATGCAACATTGCTGTTGATCGCGACATCTCAAAGATACTGGCATGTCCATGAAGGACGGAGATTTAACGTTTGTGGACCCATACCACTGCTGGTTAAGACATTGTGGGACGACAAAATGTTGCTCCATTCTCGTCTCTCCTGGACTGACGGAGCCCAATCAGCCTGCAAGCTGCTTTCATAGCGATCTGCATCCCAGACATGATCTGGCGTGTCTGTGGCCCGGCGTCGGAGTTTCTGTTGCTACGGTTACCAACTAACATTTAGTCAGCACAATAATTTACAACAATAAGTCTATTTGACCGGAACTTCTTTTATAGGTGTCCATTATCACTTTTATGTCCTGTTCACCTGGTTAATATTATCACTGACCAACATTCAGACTCACCTGGGGATTTAATTTTAGTGCCACACTCTCCATTGGCCCACCACATCTTAAAAGGATGCCACCGCAGCTAGCAATTTATTTCAAAACAACAGAAGGCAAGACGTTTTTTATTCTAGAGTGTATCCTTTTCTTTTTAGTCAAGAAAACCACACAGTTGTTTGTCTTTATGTGCTCATGGGACAAGACTGTTCTCCAAGCTCAGCAGTAATTAATGATCTGTTTCTCCATAAAAAATGTTCTTTGATTTGGAGCTCACTGTGTGAGACTTTATAACCATGTAGAAATAAAGTCAAACAGATTTAAATGCACATTATTATTTTTGTTTTCATTCATTCTTTTGGCATTATGTTTGCTATATTTCCTTGTCTGTCTCTTTGCCCGTGGCCCTAACGACTTGACCATTAATGGGCATTTTTGAGCTTTTACTTGTGAAGTAGGACCAACTGTCACATCCTTTAAACATACAAAGAGATTGTGTCTTTCTGCTTAGATTGGTTATTACCAAACTTTTTGTAAAACACGTATGTAGAACAAATCTAAGATTTGTAAGAAGATATTGGTGAATGTCTGCTGTGGCTTACAGTCCACTGAAATGAGAAATTTGCTCAAATCCATTAACTAGTGTATATGTGATATTATGTTGTATAGTTTCATTAAACAATTATATAAAAGAGAAAAGCTAAAATAATCATTACATGGAGATGAGTCTTTAAATAGAAAACAGCGACTTCAGACCTAAAGGAAACAACACCAGCCCTCAAGGCTGCAGTTGTGACACAGTACAGTGAACAAGCATCACAAGAAAGAAACATCAAAAGCAACTGAAAGATTCTTCAGTGCTGCATCACTTCAATCACTTTTCACAAAGCTACCTCTGTTCTCATTCTGAAAGGGGAGACGGTGCGGAGCTACCTTGCCACGCTACCAAACTAAATACATTAAAAAACACAACCCCCCCAAAAAAACCTATGTGCAAAACCTTTGCGGAAAATTTAAATGTTAGCGTTTTAATCACTAAAAATGTAAAGAAAACTTGTTTTTTAGGATAATAAATGCATCAAGAATATCAGATGACACATTTTGCCAGCTGCAACACCACATATAGTTTGTTGTTCATGCATGGGTATGCACAAGTGGATTTTTTATTTCGGGCGAACAAAGATTTAAAAGAGTGTGGCTGAACACAAAATACCATCTGGACAAAGATGCAAAAAGTGTTACATTATGGGACATGGCAATCCAAGCATTTTTAAAGTTATCGTATTAGAAGTCATTTAATATAAAACAGATTATGTTAGAGACAATTAACCTGTTCTTTGAAGTCCCTCAGGGTTCCGTTCCAGGCCCATGGCTAGTTTTGCAATATTTTTCCACCAAAGGCAAATCATAAACCAATTCAGTTTAATTTCATATCTTTTTGCTGATGAAAACAACCAATGTACAGCTGTTGTAGAGATTTGTGCTAAGTTTAGATTCTACAAGAAATTAGAGTTTTGGAAGTAAAATAGGTAAGGAAATGCTGCCCTTTGCAAAACAAACGACTACAGCCACCATGAATGAAAATGGATGAAATAATATATTATTTTATACAATGTATTCATGGAACAAAAAAAAAAAAACAACAACTATGGAAACGAGTATTGCGTTTTGGCAAGTGGTGGATGGTCAAATGGTGTTACCATGGCAAGATAAACCCTGTTTTCTTATTGGGGTAGGTACACCACCAAACAAGATCTGACATTGTTCACCTGTTCACAAACATTCAGAATACCAGCAGTTATAAGAAAACCTTTATTAGTCCCTCAGTGGGGAAATTGTTTTGTTGCAATAGTACAGGTGTAGCAAGCAGTAAGTCTGACAGCTGCAGGGATGAAAACCCTGCAGTATCTCTCCTTCTCACAGCAAGGATAGATCAGTATGTCACTGAAGCTGCTCTCCAGAACAGACAGGGCATCCTGCAAGGGGTGGGACCAAGCAGCAACCTCCGCCGGTAAAATGTGAAGCCTATGCAGAAGTGCCAAAGATTGCAGTTCACCCCTAATCCGCTAGGGACTGGCTGCAAAACAGAGTCAATCCCCATAGACTCCCATGTTAAAAAGACCAACCTCACAGCAGAAATAAACATGTTTAAAGACTGATACAAAAAACCATTTTAGAAATGAACAGGTCAAGTTTACCTTCATGACAACTGTGAGGGGGGGGATTTTTTTCTAACCCATCCATTTGGATGTTATTTTTTCTTGAAATTCAGTATAATTACAGGCGTGTCCTTTTGGGTGACATGTATCCAATATCCGCGGCAAGAAGAGTGAGTGCAGCACAACCACGGTTTTTAGTCTGCTAACAGCGCACCTTAGCTTTAGCCTGCCTACCTTCGTTAGCTGGTTAGCTACCATTAGCTCCGGATTAGCTCGGTTAGCTATTAGCTACAGGCAGCTCGGAGTTTGAAGGTGTCAATCATCCACCACAACCTTCACAGTCTCCCTCTCAGCTCCACCTCTTTGCCCATTTTTTAATTTTCTGCCCAATGAACTTCAATTCAGCTCTTCAGAAACCTACGGGTGACGTCACGGAGGCTCCCTTTCATCTTTTATATGCAGTCTATGGGTGGGACTCATGGTCCAGCATGGATGTCAGTTTTGCCAGGAGCCTTTTGTCACCTACTTCCTGCACTGAGTCCAGAGAACAGCCCAGGACAAAGCTAAACTTCCTGATGACTTTATCCAGCTTCTTCCTCTCCTTCTCTGTGATGCTGCTGCTCCAGCAGACCACACCGTACAGGATGGCTGATGCCACCACAGAGTCAATAGAAGGTCCTCAGGAGTCCTTCACACCAAAAGAATGCAGTCTCCTAAGAGGATAAAGCCTGCTCTGGCCTTTCCTGTACAGTGCTTCCGTGTTGTGAGTCCAGTCTAGTTTACGGTTTTGGTTGAACACCCAGGTCCAGGTCACAAGAGGGGGTGGGGGGGATGCAGAATATGCCTCCTTGGTGTTGACATAAAACAAGTCCAGTATTTTATTGTCTCTGGGGCGACAGTTGACGTACTGTGTGTATGTTGGCAGAATAGATGATGGAGAGGCATGATTGGAGTCCCCAGAGATAAGGGATAGGGCCTATGGGTGCTGTGTCTGCAGCCTGCTGGTGACCGTGAGCAGGGTGTCAGAAACTATGTTCACATTAGCAGAAGGGGTAATGTATACTGCTATCACAACAACATGTGAACTACCATGGCAGATAATACGGCCTCATGCTAACTGCCAACAGTTCAATGTCTCTGTTTCACAGTTGCTCTTTAACAGTGTAGTGCCCCAGTTTACACCACCTCACATTCACAAACGCAGTTAGTCCCCCATCCTTTCCTCTTACCGCCGTCTCCGTTCTGTCTGCCCACAGTAGATGAAAGTTGTCCAGTACAAACCATGGCATAAGAGGTGTCAACCAGGTTCCTGTAAACAAAAGGACGGTACTCTCTGTACTCCCACTGAGCACGGCCAGCATGTCCATCTTGTTGAGAAGAGATTTTACGTTTCCCATGATGATGGAGGGGAGAACCGGTCTGGAGGATCACTTCTTTTTCCGAAATTTTGTCCCAGTGCAGCACCCACAGTGAGTCTTCCATAGCACCTCCACGGGTAGCTCTTCCCTATTGTAAACAATACACGCAGTGGACCCAATGCACATCGTTAAATTGGATCTTTTAGTTGAAACTATCTGAAGAAAAATAGCAGATGTGTACAAAATGGTATAAAATGCTTTTATACAAAATATTTCCAGAAGCAGTAAGCTATAAAGTAGTTAAAACACTACAATAGAAAGGAAACAGGTAAGAGCTGTTGCAACCAGCAGCCAGCTGACCAGCGCCAAGGCACAATGTGTTATTCTCTCTTTCACCAACAAATCCCAGCAGGAATAATATCCAGGCGATAGGGCTTGTACTTGCATCATTACACACTAAATCGTATCAGTGATATCTATGGACCAGAGGTTCTTCGATTCATTGTAAAGAAAACAAGTCCAACTACCTTTCATCTAAGCCAGTAACTGTTTTAAACCCAGCATTTTTGTTTTTGGCAATTTCACAATTTAAGGCTGCAAGTAGCAGAGTGATTGCTGGTCATTCAGACTGAGGTGAATGTATTCCTGTGTATCTTCTCACTATGAATGATATTGATTTTGATGTGAGTGATAATTTTCAGTCAACACTTTGTCAAACAATAGCTCTAAAGCACCCTTTAGCATCACCAGGCCCCAAACTGGATAAATGAGCTACAATGGTTAAGGATCAGACAGAGAAAAAGACTTGAGGTTGTGGGTCCACAAAATTCCACACAAACATGAGCAGTTGGTAGAATCTATTACTCGGTTATGAGAGCTGGCATGTTCAGTACTGATTTTATTCATGTAGATATACATTATATTGGTAAACTTTAAAGCCCTCATCAGTACCAGAAACTGTTCTTAATACAGGCGTGTTTCTTAAATCTGTTATTTTGGAAAGGGAAAAGTGTTGGGGGTTTTTGAAGGAAGTATTTTTTTTTCACCATCAATTAGCTGGCATCAAAAATATGGTTAGAAACAGTAAACAGAATATTAATTTTGCAAGCAACTAAGCCTTTATCAGTACTTATTCCTGAGAATTTGAATAATATTAATTAAAAAAACTGTGAGCCAGAACCTTGTAGGAATATTTACAACATTTCTTGTGTGGACAGCCCCGGAGACACAATGTCCTGTTTCTGTCGGGCTGTTTCTCATGCTGGAAAGTTTTTGCATTAATGACAGACGCAAGATCAGAATGCACAACTTGCTTTTAATCAGACTTTGAGATGGTTTTCCATAGCATGAAGCTCAAAGTACAAGCTTTAACAATGGAGCCATGTTAATTTATTTCAGGCTCCCCTGCACTATTCTTTCAGTCTTGCTTAAATTACTTTACAGTTTGGGAGTTGTGCTGTTGTAATTACTTATTTAAAAAGCCACAGCTTGCCTACATTGCACAAGAGTGGGCATTCACAAAATTTGAACCGAGTGAATGAAAATATCTCCAGGTGCTTTTTTTTTTCTTGCTTTTTATACACAAGTGTCTCTGGAACACAGGCAGATGTGAATGGCAATCTGCTATTAAACCAAGCACATCTAATGACCTTCTCACCAATAGCTGTGCTTGTGTGTGTGCACGTGTGTGTGGGAGGAGAATCAGGTAGTCTTGGGCTGCTAATGAAGACAGGAATATACACGACAACTACCAATTAAAGATGTCAGAGCCAGAGTGTTCCCAGGGTTTGACAGTCCAGCCTGCACAGCCACTGATTTTCCTTTACATGCCTTGCAGCACAATTAAAGCCTTGTGGGTGTGGTTAGACAGAAATTACCTCATGTGCCATTGTCTTTCCCCTCCTTCCATTATGGATTTAGAGCTGGCAATGCGTGTGTGAAAGCAGATGCAAGCACAGTACCCATCAGGCACACAGGGATCTCGAAAAAAAGAACCACAGTCTCCAATTAAAAAAAACTTGGGTTCATATTAATGCCAGCAAGGGCTCAATGTGCATAAAAAGCACACGTGTTTGCACACAATATCACACAGGCATGCAGGCACAATTTAATAGAGGTTAGAATATTTACCCCTGAAACCCACTTGTCCTCTGGTCCCCCCTCTCAGTAACCTGGAATCATCTCCTCAGAGAATTAAAAGACTACATGGAGGCTTCATTTGCTAACCAGCATGGCTAATAACCACTTTAGCCATAGAAACAGCCGTAAATGACATTTTGTGGTTGTTCTCCATAATTTATGACAGCGCAGTTGATAGGGAGCGATTACCATTTCACCAGGCTGACCTTATCCTAATGAGAATCTGAGATTTACATCATGAAAATATATGATTAGGGTTAGACTGACACTTGGGGCTAATGTTAGAGGAGCAGTTCATTACAAAAGAGAAAAGAAATATATACAATTGGATTCATGTATACCTTTTAATTTCTTTCTACTGGAGGCTATCTTTACTAACTGGTATTAACAAATTACAATATGTCAAAGGTCTATACAGTGACGCCTGGTTTCAGATCAGGCTTTGTAGAAAGGATGCTAAGGTCAAGACCTTAGCATCAACAAAAAGTAATGAGGATGCATAAGCCTAAACCTCTAAGAACAAAGGCATGTCAAACTTAAATTATCACATGGATCTAGAAACCAAGACCCTCAAAGGAGTGCAACAAGCAGGCCCAGATCTGCACCTGAAACAAGAAAACAATTATTCAAAAGCCATTTCTGTCTGCTAATGATCATTTTAGAAGCATTTTAAATGCATCCCTAAAAAAATAATCTGCCAAGTTGTTGTTGCATGCTGGATGCATCAAAAAATCACAGTGTGCAACAAAAGATGAGGGAAGAGGATTAAGACTCTGGGCCAAAAAACAATAGATGCAGACAAGATGGAGATGAACAACAAATATTATGTTGGCACCTAAAACTTTTACTTGGCAAATCATAAAGCCCATTTGTTCTCTTGGCAATGTTTGAATGTTTGAGCTGGGCTGTTTGGCTCTAATCAGAAAAGATCTGGTCTATTCCACTAAATAAGCTTTCACTTAAATGGATAAAATTAACTCTGGCACTACATTTGTTTAATATTAGACTTATTGTGCGTTGCATAGCGTGATAAGTATTTAACAGCATGGTGCAAACACCCTTTTCCTTGTACATATGATGAAAAAAAATGCTCAATCTTGAATACTTTCACATGTGCTGAAAGGTCTTAATCCTCAGCTTAACGACATCTAAGATCCAAAGAGCAATCTAGATGTCATTAAACTGAAGGCTGAGTCAGGAAATTATTAAAATTTCAACCCCAAGGGTCTGATTATATCCAATAGCGGATGAACACAAAAATAATTTTGAGTGTCATGGATGTGTGGTTGCTCTCGTTACATAAATTGTGTGTAGTTTGCTGTAAAAAGCATATAATAAGTCAATAAGTACATGAAAAGGTATGCTGTGCATCCAAACTGAAAGTCAAGTTAAATTAGTGTTGACTCTGTTTTCTGCAGAGCCTAATGAACGATGGCATAATGAACACCCTTGCCAGGGTCATCCTGTCCATTTGGTAATTTAATACACCTCTGTTCATGTTATAAAACAATGGTTGTACAGAAGCAACCCTGCACTAAAAAGGAATAGAGAACAAAAAGACTTTCAACATGTCCTGATGCATTGAGATGTCCAACTCAGACATGATCTTGTAATTCCTACTCATTAAGATTGATATTAACAATCTGCCTGCTTATTATTCCTTTTATATCTGCTCCCTCTTCTGCATATTTTCAGTTATTTTAATGATGTTTGTTATCACTGCTATGCAGATGATTTTCAGCTTTATCTTTTAAATCGTGGGATGTTTTTTAAACTACAGATCTTACTCAGGTGCTCTCAAAAGACTCATTGCAAAAAATTCCAAGTAACTTAATTATTTAAATACTAAAATCCTTCTTTGCCCCTTATGGATTTCTACCAAATATAGTCCAGTCTCTTTGCCCACCATCTTCTATGTAAAACCCTCAATCAGGAACCTGGAGGTAACCCTTGGCTCTGCACAACAGTGGATGCCAATCCACTACAGAGCACACTACAAAATTCTGGTTTTAACATATAGGACTCTGCATGGCCAAGCCCCACATTATGGCACATTATAACCCCCCCCCCCCCCCCCCCCCCACCCCCCACCCCCCCACCCAACCCCCTTTAAAAAAAAATTGCTTTTGTCTAAACTTTTGTTTTTATGTTTTTATCCTCATGTATGTTTTGTTTTATTGTGAAGCACTTGTGATTTTGTTTTTATTTTGAAAGGTGCTGTATAAATAAATGTTTACTTATTTACTTCTGTTCAAAATAAGTTGAGAAGAGTGGAAAAAACAGTTTAAAGGGAAATTAAGCTTAAAGCCATTTAGTCAACAACAAAAAACTTAAATTTAAATTGCTAAGTTAATAGATGCTGAGTGTTAGCATCAACAATCCAAATAAAACCTGAAGCTGTGAGACACTATGCAGCAAAGTAATAGATGCACATGAGACTGACAGGGGGAAAAAAAGGTTGAAATGAAATTGGCAAAAAAAAAAAAAAAAAAAAAAAAAAAAAAAAAAAAAACTGAGCATGGAAGAATTTGGAAGTGAATAAAAAGTATGTGGGTCAGAGTGAGTCTACATAGAGAAGAGAGGAAGGTGTGACAGAACAAGATGAAAAGCTTTCAGTAGGTGATTTTGCATGTGTGTATTAGGGAGAAAGACGGTGAAATAAAGAGAGGATGCTGAGTCAAGATGAAAGCCTAGCCTTTTGGGAAGGAGATAATGGTGACCAATGCATTTCCTCCTGTCAGGAAATACCAGCGTATGTCTACTTTGAAGTAAAGGTTTGTGAGAAGGAGTCACTTACTTTTCTAGTCTGTGTTTTGAATGATTTCAGGCCCATGTTTTATTGGAGGTGTAGGTTATGGGTTGCAGAGAACAAATCTGAATGTAAGTGCCGTAAAACAGAAAGCTTCATTACTATAGAATCATGCAATAAGTTAGTGTTAGTTGTTGTCAAGTTCACCCTATTTATGACATATTAATCTGAGTCAGGTGTGTTAAAGCAGGACATGTCTACAAGCTGTCCTTGAAGACCAAAACTGGACATTCCTGCAGTAAGTCATGGAATTACATCAAATTTTATTCATAAAGTGCTTTTCATGCAAAAAGCAAGACAAGCAATTTATGCATATGAAAAATAAAACAAGACTTCACACACCAAAGCATTTAACACACATCTGATTCTAGTCTCTTTAACACACAATCACACACATGCACACACACACAAACAAAGCGCATGTAAACAACATCTTGGGGATCCATTCACGCCAGGGACCCTCAGCCATCCAGACAAGGGCAATCCCCGTGGCAACAGATAAGAGCAACAGAAAAATACACATAAAGGAGTTACAGTATATAAAATTTAAAAAAAAAAAAAAAAAAAGCAGTTATAAGCCAAATTAAAAAAGGGTCCTCAGGGTCTGCGAAGGCCCATAATTTAAAAGCAGATCAGATAAATAAGAAGAAAATTATGACATTTATAAACAACTAAAAGAGTCTTAACATCAACCCTGAACCAGGGAGCCAATGCAATGATTTTAAAATTGGGTGTAATGTGTTCCCGCCCTCTGGTCCTCGTAAGCACACATGCTGCCAAATTCTAAAGTAATTGTAGGTTAAAAATAGACTTTTTAGGAAGACCAGAGAGCATCACAATAATCTATTCTATAAGGAATAAAAGCACAAATTCCTCTGTACTGTTAAGACAAAGAAATGGCTAAATGATCTCTTTCGTCTTCAGGAGCAATAATTAAAACTTCTGAAGAGTTTAAGAGTGTGATGGACCGATGTTAAGAGAGTTTCTATTCTATGATAACTTCCTGGGGTGCCTCAGTACAGCAACGGACGCAGATGTCAGATCGAGGAACATCCATCACTGATTAATATGTCCGATTTAGTTCGATGTACTTCTATCAAGTCTGACAAAGGCTGAAATTGTGACGTGTCTGATCTCATTAACGTAATTACACATATACACCATGACTGTAGCTCCTCCCATCAGCGGCCATGGGGTCATGGGGTATGATCATTGAAATCAGGTGTCACACACTTACTTTTGAGCCCACCTTAATCATCTTGATATCTTGAGAAAACAAACTTTGTTTTCTCGAGATAACAAGATAGATGACGCAGTTATCACGAGAAAACGGCCCTCGTTATCTTAAGATAACGATTAAGAAAAGAATAATAGCCGCTAATGACTGCCTTCTGCTTCCGTACTGTTACGGCCCCTGGCCCTCTGGGATTGGCCGTCCAGTCTGTCCATCACACTGCTACGAGGAAGTGGAGCTGCCTGGGCCCTGGCCGCCTAGGATTGGTCATCGGACTTGCCAATCAAGCGGAGCTGAGATGACGACGGTCCTCCCTCCCCTTCTGCTCGCTGATTCGTTGCTGCTGCTCCCGCTCTCCTCAGCTGAACCTCATCGAGCTGATTGCCCCTGAATAAATACTGGACTGCACCATTCAGCTGTGTCATTAGGGCACAGTTCGCTTCGTGAGAGTTCTCTGAGTAGCGTAATTCGATTGTTAGTGAGTAAGCCTTGTGTGGATCAGGGGATCCTTTTGTGTAATTCGTATTAATCGATTTAACTCCTGACAGTGCAACAGAGGTTGTGTTTTTGGTTTAGTTTTGTTTGGATTTGTGTCAGGTATTTTCGTTTGGGTTTTGCTTGGTATGCTAGTTTTCAGGGGGATTCTCACTAGGAGAATCCCCGCTCTTTTCGTTCTTAGGAATTAGTAGCCATTTTTTGTTTAGATTTATTGTTAAGCTTCCTTTGTATTCTTATTATTGTATAGAATGGTTTTATTTTCTTTATTTTCTTTAATTACCATCTAAGCATGTAAATAGTTTTATAACAAATAAAACATATTACACCTTAACCACACCTTTTCACGTGGTATTTATGTTATTGGTCCTGTTGCGCCCCTTGTGGCAAGGCTGGGTCATAACACGTACCGATACTTCTCAATACTTTAATCAACAAATTTCTTCCTAATTTAAGTTAAAAATCAAAACCATTGCATGTAAATATTAGGGATGAAATAATACATTGATCTACATCAATGCAATGTTTCAATCATCAACTAGCCAATTACACAGACCAATACAATAATGATTTGCAAGATGTGCATAAGAAATGTGACATTGTTCATTTTAATGAATATTGAGTTAATTTTTTTTGTGATTTGATATGAATGGAAGTGATTGTGTAAATCAGCACGTGATATTATCTTGTAACCATAATCATATTGTAGCAGAATTTCTGTTGATCTGTTCTATTGATCCACTGAATTGATATAATATAGTGTGATCAAACTTGTGATTTACATCTCTGTTAAATATGTGACAACAGTCAACAGCTGTGAAATGTTATACAAAAAGGTAGAAACCCTAGTGATCCTAAAGTATTGCTAGAGCATAGGTCAGTTAGAAATAGTGGTGATAAGCAGGAAGAATATGGTAAATCCCTTTCATGAAGAGGAAATGTTAAAAGGAAAAAATTGTTCTATTTAAAAATTATAAAAAGGGTGCACATCTCAGTTTCCAAATAAAGGTGAACAAAATACTCACACTGCACAGGTGATATGGATTATGCTATTGCTAAACATTTTGCTGAAGCAAACCATGGCAAACCATTTTCACTGAGGTTCTGTGGAATCAAGAGGAGATAATCTTTTGAAGAAACTGGCCCAAAAAGAGATGTACTGGATATCTACCCTAAATAAATACTATGACGACAAATGGACTAGATAATTTCAATGTTAGATGTTTTCTGGCCTGAGAATGTTAATTTCAGTCTTGTATTTCTAACAAAAGTGATATGTAACTGGGAGGTGTTTGTATGATGTGATTAAAAGGATTGGACAATGACACTTGTATAGCATTTAGAAATGTATTTAGTCTGTGATTGAATTGAAGACACGTAAAACACGTAAGCATACTTTTTTTGTCCTGTGAGCCAAATAATTGATTCAATGTGAGTATTTTGTTCTCCTTCATCTGGACACTGAGATGTGCACCCTTTTTTCATTTTTGCCATTCTTGGATTTTGGGTTTAGCACTCTACAGAGGATTTACAATTTAAAGCACAACTTCTTCCCCATTTTTTTTGTATTATATTTAAACTGTGTGGTTCTGTTAGACTGATCAAGGTGTTGTTGTTTTTTGTTTTCACCAATAATCATTCATAAAATTAAAGTACCACTAAGAAAAAATGCATACCAGAACAGAAATACAGGTCCAGGGACTGTATTTTCCCCTTCAAAACTACATTGTCTTGTGGAATCAAGTTGGTCTGGATCATTACTGCAACGATTTTACATAAACTGACTTTAGATCTGCACAGACTGTGTTACTACATTAAGTTTTATTAGTTCTTAGAAACTGATATAACTTTTTGGGCAGCCAACACTAACTTTCACAATGTTCTACTTGTCATCTGCTGTTGCAGCTCCAGCCAACAGTGAATTGAGGGATACAGCTGTATAATATCCACAGAGCCAAACCAAACAGACCTGGGATCAGACCAACAGTGCAATGACGCATGACGTTATTTATTAGCATGGTCTTCCTGCAGATGAAATTATTAAACATAAATATTGTCTGTGGTTGTCAGGCCAGCTCTCACATTGAGTTAAAACTTTAGCTAACCACTTAGCATGTAACAGTTCATTAGCAGTTATAAGCAACTGAACAAAGCTTACCTAACCTACTCGACTCCAACAAGGTGAAGGATTGCAAATCCTTCACAGTAAACTTGGCAGCAATTGTGTGAGTTTCTGCTGAAAATCATACAGTGGACTCTGTAGCTGGTAAATGGCTCAATTTTCCTGGCAATTATTTACAAAGATTATTAAAATGAATGCCAATTTGGAAGAGCTAATAAGTTAATAAGATAGGCAGGTCGGTAAGGAAGGTAAGAAAGACAGACAGACATTAAGTTTATAAGGCACAGCAGTTAGCAGAAACCTCTGTATGACCACTTACTATGTAATATGCTGTTTTTATTGTTACCCTTCATAGATTTTCTTGCTTAACTTCCATGTCATAATTATTTACCCAGTTTAAATTCCGGATCAGTCTGCATCGAGAAGAGCACCAGCATCTGGTTAGGATGCCTTCTGGACACCTCCCTGATGCGGCGTTTTGGGCACGTCCGACTAGGAGGAGGCCCCAGGGAAGGCCCAAGACACACTATAGGGACTATGTCTCTCAGCTGGCCTGGAAAAGCCTCAGGTAGCTGGAAAAAGTGGCAGAGGATAGGTAAGTCTGGGCTTTCATATTTATCAATTTGATGGAATGCTGCTCCACAATTTTTTATCTTATATTGTTGTGTTTCTTTGATGTTGTTTCACTCAATTTTTATGTGATCTACAGTTATGTTGAGCACTTTGTAACAATTATTCATATGTTTTATTATTATTATTATTATTATTTCTAGAAAGCAGAATGTGAAAGTAAAGTAATGCATTACACTTAAAATATTGGTAACGAAATTACTTTATTGGACTACAGTAACATGTTTTTCTGCGTGACTCGAGCCGTGTTTGCCTATGTGTAAAGTCCTGATTTGTTTTAAGTGGTATGCGCATGCTGCTGCCTGTGTGTGTGCTTTTATGGGCACGTTGCCATAAAGATCGATTTGCGTGATGCAGCTGCAGCGCCAACTAAAGAGAAAGAAAAATGAAGCTGGAGACGGAGATATGGGCTTTTGGTCAGTGTCGATATTCACATTATTTTCAGTTTAGTCCAGTTTCAGTCTTGTGGTGAAAGATCCTGCTCGCCAGTCAGTGGAAGGAGTCCTTCAGCAGCCAACCCGACTAAACAAGCTAAGCTTTTTTCAATATTTCCTGGAGCGCAGCAGCTAGTAAGACAGAAATTAACAAGCTAGTTGCAGCGTTCATTGTAGGAGACATGCTCCCCCTGTTGACTATTGAATAGCCCAGGTTTAGAAAAATACTAGATAAAATGATTGAGACAAGTGTGCCCATTTCTTACCACAGACAGGAATGTTGTTCTTATGGTTTTAAAGCCATTTTGTTTACAGTATACAATAAACATTATGCAGACAGGCAGTAATTCCATCACAATTTACAGAAGTAATGAGTAATTAGTAACTAATTACTTTTTTAGAGAAACTACCCCGACACTGTCCTGGAGCTTATCAATACTTTCGTACCAGCCAGTCTGGAACCAGTAGACTATACAATAGCACATTTGTCCAGTATTGGTTGTCTTGATATATTTTTTCTTCACAACTTATTTCTAAACCTGACAACTGTCAATATTTAATGCAATCTCAGACCATGCTACCACATCTCTCTTACATGCTGCATCTGTACTAACAGATCACATGATCACATACATTACAAATGAAATAAAAACCTTATTATAAGCAGGGCATTTCAGAGCCACATCAAGGTATTTGAGTTTTGACACTATAAAACCAGGAAAGAAAGCAAATACTTTAAAATCTCTCAAATCTCACAATGAAAAACCTTCAACAAATGAGACCAAAAGCTTCTCTAATTAAGAGCACAATCCAATGCCAGTTGTCAAGAAGTCTCAATAAATAAATTAATAAATTTATCTATGTATTTTTAAATTATTTTTAAATCACACAACATGAGTATTTTATCTTCTTACGTTTTGACTTTGGTAACAGTAGAGAATTTTAATGCAACTGATTCCCCACAACCAAACTATTATGGGAGGGTCACAGTGTCTTGCCAGCATTTACTCCACCGTAGCATCCAGGTTGACTCTAGATAAGTAATGTGAACACACTGGGAACTGCTTGGCATAAACTAAGGGGCTTAAGACCACCAGCTAATTTTCTATTTCAATCACAGGATGACTGAATTCTTGCCAAAGTGTTGCACAAACTGGCAATATCCAACCTGAGCAGAGAGCCAAATTGTCCTGCCACTTTGCACATTCAAGAATTTTTTTTTTTTTTTTTGGTATAACTTTGACACCTCCCACAACACCATACACTCTTTTGTACCCAACAAGGCCAAAGGAGAGTCCATTTAATGAAACCTACTAGGGTAATGAACATTATACAACATCTGGTTTTTGCTTCCAAAATATTCACCTCCAGGGGTTGCTATGACAACTTGAATGATGCAGGCATTGTGTGTTTCTGGCTGCAGAGGGTAGTTATGGTTCCCTCCTAAACCTGAGGTACTCAGGATAAACGCAGCCAATCAAAAGGGGATGTGGAGGTAATGAAGACTAAGGCGCTGAGAGGCAGGGAGCTTTTAGAAACCGCCGTGAAGCTGAGCACTTCAGACCCGCTCTCCCCGTCTTCCACAGCTCGTCGGATTAGCTGGCCTAGTCTCTATGGAAACCTTGCCCCACATGAAAACACAGACCTCACACACATCATGAAGATTTTACTTCCCTCAGTTGAAAAATGAAACAGGATAATTTAAGTGCTACTTGTGATTTCCTGGTGTTTTGACATCCCCCTGCCTCTTGGATGTAGTTATGGAGTCATCAGCTCTACTGAGGGAAAACAGCCCTGACTGCAGCAGACAGGGACATATATAAAGTCTGACTTCTCAGACCTAATGCCTCTCTATTCAATGTGCTCAACAAAATGCTTGAAAATGTTCTTAGGGTATTTGAAAAAGAAGTTATACAGTCAGAGTGAGGGAATATAGTCAATCAGCTGTACTATGACATTGTAACTAAAACCTAAAATCTCAATTAATTTCTCACCTGAAGGTATATTTCTCTCTGTCTGGGCTGATCCCTCCTCATCCACTGAACACCAGAGCCAATAACCTTCACTTTCCCAGTCTAAGCTCCTGCTGAAGGCTGTGGTTACTTTAGAGAGGAAGTGCAGCTTTTTGGAGATGAGCCAGAAAGGTAGAAACCATCTACAGGACCTTAAAAGACATGCAGGGATAAAGCAGGATTATGTTCCAGAGCAGAAATATAAAAATACATGGTACAGGGTTATACTGGCTAGATAAATAAATTTAAACTATATGGATTGCTGTATAAAATGTCAATTACAGAGTGCAATAATCCTTTGAAATTGAAAAAATTAGTAAAGATGGTGTTTTAAATGTGTTATTGGTGAATCAGTATACTTGAGAAATAAATGAGGTGACGGTAGAGTACATATATAAAATATATGAGGTTGAATTAGGATAACTGGAGGCAGATTAGGAACATGACTGGGTATAAAAAGAGCATCTAAGAAATACAGAATCCCTGAGAAGATTTTTTAGTACATGTAAAAGAAATGCTAATAATGACACACTAAATTTGGGTATTTCATGCTCTGGAATCAGTAATATAATGAAAAGATTGAGTAAATCCAAAGAAATCTCAGTGTGCATAAGTTCAGGGTGATAATTAAAATTAAATCATGTCTGATATTAAGTTAATTCACTGGATAAACTCAGGAACCCTTGTAAAAACTATCAGTTAATCAGTGAACACTGTTCTGGATCTACAAATTAAGGTGAAACTTCCCAAAGAAAGACACAAACATGTATCAACAAGCTTCAAAACACACCACCCTCTCTAGGATCAAGCTTGTTTAAGAAGGACTGGGTCCAAGTGGAAAACTGTCTTGTGGTCTGACCTGTCAAAAGAACTAATTACTTTTATTTTCCCAAAGAGGAGGGACCATATTTTACTGTAAAAGCAAGCATCCATAATGGAGGGGCATTAGCGCACATGGTTTGGATAACTTAAGCATCTATGAATGCTCCGTTAATGCTGAGCAATTTGTTTTAATCCATTTATGATGCCATCTTGGTTAAGTGTTTTTAAAGAAGGACTTTCTGATTTCAGCTAAATGTCAACCAAGTTGTGTACATCAATCAGCATGACATAGTTAAAAAAAAAAAAAGTCTTGCACCCTTTTCATATAAACATGACTTGCTTGTCCCTGCATTCTGGTTTTGCTGACAGTTTGGGAGCCATTGTAATATAGGAGAGCTGTTTCTCTGACCTAAGAAGGAAAATAAAAACAAACTTTATTGATAAACTCTCCAGGAACCACCAAATGGCTCTGGTTGAGATATTAATTTGGAATTACTGTTTTTCGACACCCAGTGCAAGTTATTCTTACAAGAAAGGAACGGAGGCGAATGAGGATCCGATTCTGGATGGGCTGCCCATCTGTGGTGCCAACTGGAGAAGATGGGGAAACGTCCACCTTGAGTTCTCTGTCTGCGGACTTCGCCGGCAAGTCAGTGTCAACCTGGCCTGATCCCAGGCACCACCAAGTAAGACCAGGCCATCATCCTTGATTTATCTGGTGCCTTAACAGTCATCCATTAAACTTCCTTTTTATTTAGAGTCCCACCCAATATAAGTTGGATTCACTTCTTTAACTACTAATTAGCTAAATCTAAATTCCTAGGATAAGTTCTATTACTTTCACATTAGAGGTTAACTAAGTTTACAGCATAATTTAGTCAAACCTTTCTATATTTTCAACCTTATTTAGCACAAAGGTACAAATTTCCAATGAAGAATTTATTTAGGTTGCTTTTATAATTTCTCTTCGTCCTGAATCCTGCTCATTTAACTGATACCTGATATCTCTCTCACAGCTTTGTTAGTTATCATAAAGGGATGCTTAACCATTTCATATTTTTCTCTTTTATGCTGATTTTCTGCTAATTTGATTATGAAGGGTTAATAAATTGTTGCATGTCGTAATTTGTCACTGTTTGCGTGGTTACTGTGGAAGAGAATTGTTCCTTCAAACGAGAACTCACTAAATGTAGCGTTTAGAGGCTGGTTAACTACCTATATAGCTACTGACTTACAGTATTCCCTTTGTTACCGTGTAATAATCATAAAGAAGGCTGGTGCTCCCAAAGGCTAGACTTTATTTAATGATAAAAGTGGGTAACAATGACAGTCTGCCCTTCGCTCTCCAATTCATCATGTTTTTCATTAGCATATACAAATAAACATAGACAGTGTATCTGAAGTAAAACCAAAACTCTTAACTCAAAAATATAGAGGATTGTCTCAGGAGCTATTTCTATTTTTCTATAGCAAAGAGTTACAACAGGTCCCAGGTTACCTTTAACATATCTCTTCCTTTTAGATCTCGTGTCAAACTCAAGGCCTGCAGGCCACATTTGGCTTGTGAATGAATTATTTTTGACCCACTTGATCATATTTAATCACTATTAGAGGTGGTCTGCTGATACTACAATACCACAAGTCCCACAATGCACTGCCAGTGTGGTGGTGCGTCAGTCACGGCCCGTGAGCACGTACCTCGCTGGTTCTCCAGCAGCCTGATGGAGCTGCTCACTTTTGTCAACAACCTCTCTCCCTTAAAAATGGCTAAAGGAGAAGTGGACTTTTAAAAACAGAGCATATGTTTGCAGATGTAAAGGGCAAAGCTGTGTCTTCTGTGTGGAGACACTGTGGCTGTAATGAAAGAATCAAACGTAAGAAGACACTTTGAAACGAAGCACCACCACAGATACAAACATCTGGACAGGAAACAAAGGCTCCAAAAGGTAGAAGAGTTATTAAATCTTTAGGCGCCAGAGTTTTTAAAGTTTTTAAGGGAAACTAAGTGAGAAAAATGTTTATTATGACCCAAATTTTATGATGGCAGTGAAATTACTCATCTAAGTTCATATTTTATATATACCTGTAGAAAACTGACCTTCAAAGCAGTTTAATTTATTGCATTCTTTCTTGCTATAACAGGGCATTTGATTTTTCAAATGAGGAAAATATGTCCGTCTGTTATTCTGAAAATAAAAAAATACCCATAGAGCCATAAGAAATAAATGCAACAGATTTGAACGCACTTCATTTGTTTATTGATTAACGTTATTTCATAGGCAATAACTAATAGGCTCTGTTATTTCCAGGTTTAATGTCCGCGATAAGGCAGTTTAAAAAACGTTTTTAATTAACATTGAACCAGACTGGCCCTCAACTCGTTCAAGTTTTTTCCTTTTGGCCCACTGTGTATTTGAGTTTGACACCCATGTCATTTCTAACCATCTGTTTCTATAATAACCACTAAGATCTCTGCATTACATCCCAATATATTCTAAATATATATAAGGAAGCACATGTTCTGATAGCACACAGGATGTGTGGTGGCACATCAGTCAGGAGATGAGAGGAGTGTGAGGAAGAAGTTGTCCTCATCTTTCAGGAGAGCTTTTCATGTCCTCCAGCAGCTTTTCGAAGCAGCTGAATTGCCTCTTGCTAACATTCCTCCTGTCAGTCTCTGATCAGATAAAAGTGAGGATACAGAGCATTTCAGCTGTGCCGTTCACGACGATAAGACTCTGCTTGAAAAACGGCCGGGTCTCTATGTCGAAACATTCAAAAAGAATTCATTCCTTTCGTCCGCTTCTGGCTCAGTCAGACTAATCTGCAGCTCTGTCCAACGCACGCCATGTGGGCCTTTGAGGCTTGGACTTTAGTTTTGACCTCGCAGCTGTAAGCTTTCTGTCTTGGTTCAGCCATAAGCAGTGAGAGTGAGGACGGTGGATAGAGAAAAGGACAGTCGAGGGGCCATATGGTAAACCATAGATAAAGACAGGATCAAACTTAAACACAAAGATTACTGTCAGAATAAAAAGACACAGTTCTCACATCTGTGATGTTCATATCCACTATTGACTTAACAGATTAAACTCTCTGTTGCGTAACTCTCATTATGTACTATTATCAACCGCCTGTTTCTCTCTAAATATATTTTCCACTCCTACCCACTGTCTACATTTCTCTGCTGGAACTGTGACCATGCCTCTCTTCAAGCATCATTTAGGTTTAATTTAAAATAAACTCATTAACATTTCAAGTCAACTCACTCAGTGGCTGGTCGCATGTTGTTAACCATGTTTAACACTGCAAATTCTTACTGAAGCCAGTCTGAATGAGCTAAATCTACTGTAGCTGTCAGTTTAAAATATTTTAACTATCTGCTACATTGTGGAAGCTGTCATTAAAATTGCTCTCTATTCACCATGTTATGTACAGAGTCTGAAACCAAATAATAGGGTGAATTACAGCTAAGTCAAAGAGCAGATTTTTGCTGCTTTTGACTGACTGGAGAGCAGTGATATGCTCTTAAAAGGCTCAGTGAAATGTATCTGATAGCAACAATTCAAGTAAATAAGTAAGAGCTGGCATACTGTGGCAAAGCAGTGAAAGAAGGAAATACAGAAGTCACAAGGAGCTATGAAAAAAAAGAGAAATATTTTTAAATTACTTTAACCAAAAGATGACCCATCATGTTTCCAACCCCTTCTGGGTGGACCTCATGTTCCAGCTGCTTTGGGGTCAAAGAAAACCCAAGCAGTGCATGACATGTCCTCATATTATTCATACATTCTTTCAAACAAAGCAGGATTATAATGCAACATTAGGCTGTCTTTGCTGGACTCTATCTACTGCTGGCCCACAGGTTGACCAGCCCTCTGGGACAAACCGCCCGTTTCTCCAGATGGCTCCTTAGCTGCTGCTTCCCAGTTCTCATTCTACATAATCATAGCCAGCTGGTTTGTTGGGTAAAAGTGAGGTCAGGATGCCCAGAAGTAGTCATGGTTGAAGAATGAACAAATAGCCGTGTCAGAGCAGTAAAGGCAGTTTAATGGAACCTATCAGACCCCTGGCTGTCATGATTTGCATAGTGGGAAGTAAAAGCAAACTCTTTTGGACTGCACATAATTATTTATATATATATATTAGTGCTAGGCACGTTAACGCGTTAATCGTGCGTTAACACAACGCTTAATTAACGCAACGCTTAATTAACGCAACGCTTAATTAACGCAACGCTTAATTAACGCCGTTAATTTTTTTAATCGCGTTAATATATATATATTTTTTTTTGGCCGCTGGCTTTGATGACGGAAACATGGCGTCCATGTCTCCCTTCCCTACTGCAGCGGTGCGTCTGACGTGATCGGGAGACAGCGGGTTTATTAAAATAAAGAGATGTTTTCTGTCTGGAACAGGAAGAAGAAAAAAAGAAACGACGTTTCTCTTTGTCAAAATACATGCAGATGGACAGAACATAGTAATTTTTGGACGGGAAACTTTTTTATTATTTTTTTTTTTAATAAATGCGGTTTTAATTTATGCAAGACAGCAAAGGTAAGACATGCTTTCTGACTTTTACAAACGTGCAGCATAAATCGGGTCTTCTTCTACCTCTGGTTCGGTGAATCTTGGTCATAGCGAGATGAAACTTCCAGCTGTGGAATCTGTGAGATGTGAACTTTCAGTAGAGGAGTCGTTTGTTCGTGTTCATGCCGTGGGGTGGACACGGGGAGACATCATTTGTGTTTACATATTTTTCGGACTTTGTGCAGCTGCTCTTTAAATAATTTGTTGTTTTAACTGTGTTTGTTGGTGATAGAAATGGTTTTACTGAGCTGGTAGCTGAGACTCTGGACTTTCTGTGGATACCACACATGTTTATATTTACATCTACAGACCTGACGCTACACCTGGAAAGGAGATGTTAACCCCTTAACTCCCGGTAGCGGAGGCTGAAAATTAAAGTTTAGAGAAATTATAGGCCAGGAATCTGGATAATGAAACACTGAAGGTGCATGGATGGAAGTTATTGTGCATATTGTGAATTTTTCTCTCTCCTCACCATCTAGAAGCTGTGAGATTCTCATCCTGCTTTCTGTCTGTTCACCTGATGCTGATATTCATCACATATTGTTCCTTCTGTGTTTAGAAGGAAGCAGCTTCACAGCTTTAAATTCATCCTGCTGACTTTTTACCTTTTAGTTAACATTTTTCATCCTTCTTTGTTATAAATATGTGATTTTATAAAAATAAATGAAGAAGTATTTTAACTGAAAATAGCTGCTAAACCTGTTTATGTGTTTAGTGCAGGGGTCTGCAGCCTCTCCAGTCCAAAGAGCCATTTTTCCCTCAGCCAGCTAAATAAAACTCCTTTAGAGACGCAAATGTTACGAGACTTTTCAAAAAGGCAAATTAATATATATTTTTAATGAAGAACCACCATAGGATGTTTGTTATTTTTGAAGAACCACATTTTTATTTCTGTTTTTAGGTTTTAAAATAAATAACATAAAACCTTTATTCAAAAAATAGGATAGACAGACTTTCTGCTAAGGAATGTAGATATTTGTGGAAAATGATGTAAAAGAAAGGAAAAAAAAAGTCCATGGTTTCCAACCTAATTTAAAAATATTTTAGCCACATATTTAGAGGCATAGTGGAAGGTCCAGAGAGACACTTGCAGCTCCAGAGTTGCAGGTTGGAGACCCCTGATGTAGTGTTTGTAAACCAAAACTTACTGCATTTTCTTTTTATAGCTGTAGGCCTTTTTTTTAAAGGACAGAGACATTGTGCGCGTAACGATGAGATTAATCGCAGCATGTCATGCGATTAATCGCGATTAAAAATTTTAATCGTTGCCCAGCACTAATATATATATTAGCACAGAAAAGTTTTTTTGTTTGTTTTTTAAATGGAGCAGAAAGCGTTAATTTGATTAATTTAACAGCCTTAATATTTATTTATATAATTCATGTTTTATTAACACATGAAAACCATGACTGCCACATAGCTTTTTAATTATTGAGTAAATAAATTCAAACTAAAGAATTTCTTTTAAAAACTATCTTGAAATTGGACTTAAAGTAAATGTTTCCACAAAGGATAGGGTTGCTAATCCAGGAAAATAAATTCAAAAACATTATTTCTGTCTTTCTCTGCAAACCCTTCACAAGCATTTGCCAGTGTTTATTAGTGCTGCAGTTCGTGAGCTTTTCCTTTAAGGCAACAAACTTGTGCTCTTTCAAATGATGACAACCCAGATGCTTTATGAAGTTACTGGTGTTAAATTCAGAAATATTCGTGCCACCTCTGGAACACTCAGCCCTATATAGTAGGCATGCCGCTGTTTTGCTAGTAGGATTTTGTAATGACTAGATTATGCCAAACTTATAGTTCTGATAACATAATGCTAATGCTAAATGTTAGCACAACAGTGACTCACATGCAGCTGCTTCTCCACCTACCAACTCAAAACAATGGTCATGCAAGAATGCATATTTTCCTATATGTGTGTGTGGTTGTGTTAGGAAGGAAAAGAAGAATTATGATTCCGTGTCTGTTGTATCGGAGACAGAAATACACGCGATACCGATCCCCTTACTTCTGGCAGTATTTGTGAGTATTTCCGATGCTATTATCAGTATCAGCCCAACTCTACTATCAATGTAATGAACAAAAGGAAGAAGTTGTGGATTTCCACTCACATCTTTTGGATTCATCCAGCTGGAATGAAAATGAGTTTTCAAGTTTTCCCACAACTTGTTCAACAACATCTGTTCCCATTTTATCTGTCATGAAGAAATGTCACGTTGCACAGTTTATAGATGTATCCAGTTATGGAGGTGACCTGGTTTTGTTTTGTTTTCTTGTGTTTGTTTGTTTTACAAGAAATTAAACGAAATATTAAATATATTTTAGATTCTAAACTTACATTTATATTTTACTGATTTTACATGATTATAAATTTTACTTGGATGCTATTTTTGTTGCCATTTTTCTATTTTCTTACTGAAAAGCCTCAACATGCATCTTTTGAGATATACTGCCACATATGTCATCCAAAGCATGTCTGAATCCTCTATCTAGTTCTGCAGTGGACTTCAATGCAGGGACAGTTTTACTTCAGTGTTTGTGTCACTCATGAAATTAATAATTGCTGTATTGAACAACAGTGTTTCTAAATGCTTTTGCATTCAAACGCAAACCAGCAGGATGTTTAAACACCTAACAATAATTTTAAATTAAGTCACAAACACCGTTTCTAAATTTGGTTCAAAATGGTGGCTTTGAATCCACTCTGAGATGTGACTGGTGGTATTTGACCATAGACAGAGGGAAAGTTGAACACCAGCTTGTGTTTTCATACTTTTTGACAGGGCCATCTCTTATCTAATGTCCACATAAAGACAAGTTTTGCTGCACCTACTTGTGTTTTTTTTATCGTTTGGACATTTTTTTTCCACGTGGAACTGGTGTTTTGGGAGTCTGAAAATGCTATTTGTTTTAAAAGCAGGTTCCAAAGTGAATAAATCTGAAAACGCTACCATTTTATTTCCATGGTAATGACCCATACTCATCTTTCCTGAGCTGATAACACCACAGCTCCATCTGCATGTGCAAACCCGACAACGGCTACAACTATGCTGGACTACAGTACTGCGTTAGTTTTTGGGGTTGAATTCAGCACATTGGCTCCCTCTGTGGCTAATGACTGGTTTATCGGGTTGTTGCAGTAACTCGGCAGTACATCACGGCAAAGATGCAATGATGGATGTCTTTCAGCATCTGTGGATATAAATACACAAAGATGCAAAGATGAAAAACTTTTCATCGAAACAAAAAGTGCTGCAAATGGAGGATTATATCTTTTTTTTATTTAGTTCATAAAATATGCACTTTATTGTTTTTTTGTTCTTTAAGTCAGAAAAAAACAACTACAGTGTTTGTTTGGCCAAACAACTTTACACAGTAAACAACAACAGTAGACAACATTACACGGGGGTTCATTTCACCAGCAAAGGCTAATTCTTCCACATTTATTAGGCAGATTTTATACTTTTTTGTTTTTAAAAGTTGCTTTTGGGTCATTGCCCAAAAGGGTGCTTCTTCAAACAAAATGTGTGAAAGGCCGTTCCACAAAAGAAAACATTTCAAGTACGCCAAGTTTGGTTACAATCAGCAGAGTGCCACATTGTGATAAATAAAACTGAGACTTGGATTTATCCCAGATGGACTTTATAAGAAGACATTCTGGGCTGAAGGCTTTAAATATCTTACAGTAGTGATGTTTGAAGTGTTGGTTTTCTTTACAAAACTAAAGTTATGAAGGTTTGCTACCAGTATTGTACCACTTTGCAGAAACTAGGCTGTGTGTCCCAGTAGTTACTGTAGTAGGAGTTAAGTGTGAAATGTTGAGCATTATGGGATAGTGGGGTGGGTGGGTGGGGGCTGTCGAAGCTGTGGTACCCTGCAGTAGTCACGATTGTAAAAGTGAAGTATGAGATATCCGACTGTGTTACGGTGGAGCTCCAGGCTCCAGGAGAAGGGCTTGGTTGGCTCTGCTGGGAGATCAGGCTCAGTCAATCAGAACCATTCCACATCATTGGCCAGGGCCATCTCTTATCTCGCAGAAGTGGAGAGGCTTTCCTTGCTAATGCCACCCAGCTTGCTGGATCCTCCATCCTTTGCTTCACCACACTCTCCTCGTTCAATCCCACCCTCCCCCCTTCATTTTCCATCCTCACTTCTTCTCTCTCCAGCAAGTAAAACTCAACTCCACCTCTCCTTTCTCTCATCTACTGCACTTCATCTGCCTCCATCTCTTTTCATTTTTCAGTCATGCGTTTTTTTTCAGTTATTGGTTACGCATTGCTGAAGTGTGTGATAGGCCTCTATACACTACACTGGAGAAATAGGTCTGGTCACACCGTAGATTGGTCCTGAATTCTAATGAATCTGTGTATGTGTGTGGGTTTATGTCATGTGACAAAGTACAGAGCAAAAATGACAGACAAAATTAGAATAGTTGGAACAATAAGTGCTTTTGACTGGCTTGATATTGCAGACAGGGACACAAAGAAGCAAATCATAGCTGATCATTTCCCCTCCTTTCCTGAAAAACTATAAAAAAAAAGGCACAAAAGAAAAGAGGAAGCAGGCAATCATGTTACTTCTAATCTGTTAATCTTTAGCTCGGAGAAGGAGGTGGGGGTGTTAAGTGGACAGGGAGGCTGTGGGAATGAAATATATTGCAAATGGGAAAAGACACCAACAAGAGCTGGGAGCTCGCAGATGGAGACTCTGCTTAATCAAGACAAATTGCAGATGGGCTTGGATTTTTATTCTCAAAGAAAATAGACTAAAGCTGCCATCCGCAACACTACTACAGCAGTCTAAATCAACAAAAAAAAACTACGACTGCACACAAAAAACAAGCGCACGACATACACACACTTAGATTCACCCATATGCAACTCAAAAGCTATTATTTCTTGCAAGGTTCTAATCTTTTTAAAGGTTATGAGGACAAGTTGTGTTTTGAATGTTGAAATCAGCGTGATGTAGGTACTCTAGGTATCAAACGGCATATTGAACCAATGTCCCCAGTCATTCAAAGCACGCCCAAGGATGTACATGACTCCCTCAGCTGCCATATCACTCATGTCACACTCCCCTTTCCCATCCACAAATCAACAACAAATTCCCATTTATTTATTCTTGCACCATCACAGCAGCAAATTGCTTTGTAAATGGCACTGTTCCCTCAGCCTCTCCAGTAAATACAATGTCATTGGTGATGTTAATAATCCTTTTGTTTGCTTGACCAGGAGCTCTCGAACGCCGCCCGTTTCCTTGATTCAATTACTGAGGTTTAGGGAGTGGAGACAATGAAGGCTGGACCTTAAAGCCGTATGTGTTAATGACATTCAAATTGATCACTGCCACATGTTGCTATGGTGTGGCCCATTTAAAAGCGAGGGTAATGAAAAGAGGAGCTCTCCATTATGGAGACCGTAACTAAACATGACACCTCCTCGCTGAAATTACAAGGCCCAAGCTCGCTGTCGCTTGCATGTAATTCAGACGTAGCCGAGCCTGAAGCCGGCTTGGAAACTCGGGGAACTGCAAAAACTAAAGAAACCTAAAAAATATTTTAGGCTTGAGGAAGAGTGCGGTGAGTGTGAAGGCTCACATTGCTGCCAATGAGCCTTTGCTTGAGGCTTCAAAAAAAATGTGAAATGAGTAAACGAGTTAATGCAGGAACAGGTACAGAATGGAATGACGATGCATCCGCGACACCAAACTGGTTAAATGAGTCTTCAGGGAAATATTGAAGTCACAGAAAGCTGGGCTACTTCAGTCATTTTCATTATAGCTAATGGGTCCTTGTTTCCCTACAGGGAAGCACAGTAAAAGCAATAGCAGCAGGATTAATTTAGCTGTTATCTGCTACTGTTACAAAGGTTATTATCCTGACTTCAGGTTGCATTTTTTTATGCATTTTATGCATAATTCATTGGAACTCAGTGTCTGTCATGGATTATGTGTGTCTGTATAGCACTGTGTGATTAACAGGGTAAAGACCAAATTACTTTGAAAATTAAACAGTCTAAAACATGAATATTTATTTATTTTTTTTAATTAATAGTTGTTTTTCAAAATTGTAATATTAAAATAAAAAAGAAATAATAATAAAGTAATATCTCTATTTTCCCTTTTCTTAGTTCTGCAAATTCAAACGCAACATAATTCATACTAATCGGTGTCAGGATTGCACCTTTCTCACCAGGAACACCGTAGTGGCCAATTCTGCTTCTTTAGATAACCACTGCTGATGTTTTTAACCTCATCTAGTGTATTGCCATTTCTGATGTTGACCAGTACACACAGTTTCTCCATGTGTTGCATCCCATTTCTTTTTTATTTTATTTTCACTTAAAGGCTGGGCTTGGATAGGCTTCATCACCAAATATAATGCGTTTTATTTTATAAGATATGGAATGTCACTTTATTACAAAACAATTAATGTTGTAGAGGTTTGATGCTTTCCTTTCTTAAGAGTTGCAATAACTGCAAAATTAGATGCATCATTTGCATGACAGGCAGGACCACTGCTAAAAAAAAATTTCAAATCTATTTTTTGTAAAGCTTTGAGTGCCACTGTTATCTTTGTCATAGTTTTTAGGACAATTCAGTCACATTAAACCCCTTTTTTTATCTAATAGATATAACATAATTATCTATTCTATGATGTTAATGGTTCATTTTTGCAGCAAATTTTTACTAACTTTAACATTATTAAATAATTTTAAGAATGTTTACGAGTCAAATCAGTTCCAATATAAACCTATGCATTAAGTGCTATATGTGAAATTAAAAGTCTAAACACTAAAATTTGTGAAGTGAGACTTTATTACAAAAATTCTCCTATATGCATTAACATACCCAAAATAACGACCAAATTTTGATTAAAAAAGATACAAATGAACAAAAATGTCCAGCATAATTCATGGGGTTTAATGTTTTTTAGAGTTGCACATAAAAGTCAACATACAACCCTCACTTTTCACCTACTTTACTAAGAAAATTACTTCATTTCTCGCATACTGCTCAATTTGGGACAGTTATAAATAAAGGACGCCTTTATTTTTCTAGGAGGAAACAAGAAAACCTTCAGTTTCTCAATCAAAACTTGCATGCAAGCAAATCGGTGTAAAACCACCTGTGTAGCACTTAACGACCATCAAGGCTACTTACCAGAACATCCAGAATGAAGCACTAGGTTAACATGAACAAGGTGGTATAAAGTGAAAGTATTAACAGGAATCAGCTACATTTACCTGGGCAAATATTAATTCCATAAATTCCATTTATCTAAAAAAAATTAATCTGTTAAGAGACTCCAAAATGCTCAATAATGCTTAATTCTATAGTTTCAACAAAAATACCATATCCACAACAGTCCATGAATGTTTTGCTGCTGCCATTGTTCAAGTCTTCCCTGAAACTCATCACACCATCTAACCCCCATGATTGGAATGATTGTATGCATGCTTTTTACTGTTTATCTAATGGTGAAAAGGTTTAAACTACCCCTCTCGATCGGACTGAAAATTGCTTGCGATCGCAAGAGATCAGATAAGCTGAGGCGTTTACACGACACATTTATTCTGATTAGACGTTCAATTCGGTGAAACGCAGCCAATGTGTGTATGGAAGTTAATCTACAATACTGTGGTGCTGTTGAGAAGGATTTTCTTTCTTTTATCAGAAACTTTATTTTCCAGTTTCTGAGATTAGAAAAAGTCAAAATGCAACACTAGATGGATGACCTGTCAACAAACACTAAAACAAATATGTTGAAATATCAGAATAAATAACAGCAACATATATTAATTTAACTTCCAATTCTCATTATGTAGGCTGGTTGTGCCATATTTAATCACAAATGGCAGCAGCCAAATTCTTCTATTCCCTTAGTAAATTCATGATTTACTTTGATGACTAACTTGACCAGAAATTGTTTCAGGAACTGTACCACACACATCAAACCCTATATAACCTCACATACTTTAATGGAGACGTATTATCAGTGTTTATGTAACCTTTGATTATAATTTACTTTCTTGTTTCACACCTAAAAAAAAAAAAAAAATCTCTGACCAAACTCTGCTACCTATTCTTCCTCCAAAGCTGTCGCTTTCTCTTTTTTGTTGATATATGCATCCATAATTCTCCCTCCGAATAAGACGGAGCATCTAATGAAGCAGCACTGGGAGACGCTCACAGACTGAGAAGCTGAACCCACAACCTCCCGCCTGCAGAGCAGTTCATCTCTTTCAGACAGCCCCACATCTCCCCAGACGCTGAGTAAATCTTAGCTAAACGCTGTAATCACTCCAGCTGGACAAAACCTCCAAGTAATGCATTGGTCAATATTCGCCTCAGGGCTAAAGGGGACACTGTGCTATCAATGCGTCTGTTTACTAGATGGCAAGTCACAGAGATAGACTGTCTTTAAAGAGACATCATGTCCCTCAAAGGAAAAGAGAAAGAGTGAGTGGACGCATCAGGTCACTTTTCATCTTTAACTTTCTCTTGCCAGAGAGACAGATGAGGAGAAACCTCTGTCCCCAGATAGAAAACATCTAAAAGTCCCTGTTTAATGAAATGGCATTACTTCTAATACTGCTCAGCCAATAAGAAACCAAAATGTGTGTCATGTGACATGTAGGCTAGATAGCCCATCTCATAAAGAGCTTTTACATCACAGCCCGCCCGATGAGAGCAATATCATCACATTTATGAGAAAATAATGATTTCTTCCCTGAATTTATGAGCATCTTGTACAGGAAAGGCTCCATAAGAATTATATCAGTATGAAAAAAATGAGGAGGGAGACGAACAGAGAGAAATCCCTCCCTTTAATTTGTTTTTCCCCTCAAGGGAATAAATACAGCTCTGTAATATCAGGCATAAAAGTCAGTCTTGTCGACAAAGAATAGGCCAATTAGATGAGCTACGAGGAGATGAAACAAAGGAATCAAAGCAGATCAATAAGGAAAACTCATTCCTGCTCTGCAACCGCAATCAATGCAAGCTCTGAGAGATGGACGTGATCAGAGATCACCAGGTCACAGCTAACCTGTCCATAATCAAAAGGTAAACTTTTATAAGTGCAGTGTTTGTTGCGGACTCTAAAGGTGGACTCCTACTGTGACAGCAAAACTGCATTCCTGCTGTTGCAGACAAAAGAAAAATCTTTTAACCGTTTCAGGCAACTGCAAAAAATAAAATACTTTATCAAAAAGTCTTATTTAGAAGAGTTGAAAAAAAAAATACCTGAAATTATTTACATGGATTTAATTAATTTTTGCATTTTTTTGTCTGCTAATCGTCATTTTATTTATTTTTTATTTATTTCTTTATTTTTTTGCTGATACAAATATTTAAGAATGGATATTTTCTAGTGGAGTCCTTATTGTTTGAAGTACATTTAGCAGGTGACAGTCTGATGTAAATACCTGTGTATAAAAATAGTGCTCTTAATAAAATTTTTCTTTAAAAATATTGCAATTTGAATAATATGCTCATAACTCCACTAACATCAACCCAGTTTTAAATTGTGACCAACAAAAATCTCTTGTGGATCATTTATCTATTTTCATATAATTCATCAAGATTTTAAATAAAAATGAAAATAAAAATCTTTGTGTCAAAGCAAAGAATATTCAGACATATGGATGCAAAATTTGACAAAAGTTTCTTAAAACACAAATTAAAAGAAATATATGTTAATGCAAACATATACATGATCTTTAGATAAATATACCCATTTGATGTAGAATATTCTTTTCCTGTATACATGTCTATTTATCTATTAATAATTTCACTGAATAAAAACATTGTTTCTTTATATTTTAAAGGGATAAAAACTGAATTAAAAATAATATCTTTGTGATGCAATGGGAATACATATAGCAAGCAGCAACCCTCGCCCAAACACGAAAACAGTATTCATATTATTATATTGTATTTGTAACAAATCCGAATACAACTACAAGAAAATGGAAAGCTCAGTAACTTAAAGACTGAAATAGTCAGGTCTGGGTTTAAAATCCATGACAGTATTGAGTCAGCTCTGAGCTTCTTTAAGCCACACTCTCTGGTCATCGATTGATTAGTTTTTGTTGGATCTTGCCGCTGCCGTCAATATAGTGGATCATCAGATCTTCCCGTCTCATCTGGAGAGCGAGGTGGGCAGTCCGGTCGGTGCTTTAGAGTGGTTTAGGTCCTACTCAAAAGACTTTTTTATGTGAGGGAGCTGCTGAGGCCTCCCACAAGTAAATACCTCATGGTTCTATTCTTGGACCTCTTCACTTCTCCCTGTACTTATTTAATCTTGAATAACTTCCTGAAAATAAACCAAAGCATCCTATATTTATGCTGACAATATGGGATAGATGTCTAACTACTTACAATGTGTATTTTAGGAGTATTAAAACAGTTTTAAATCTTGCTTTATCTACTCTTCTAGCTCAAAGTCTCAGCTAATTTTATTGAAGTATCAAAAACTTAACAATTTAAAAACTTCTCATGGATTGTTCTGTCACAGTAGCAGCAATGTTTTCTTTCATTATTTTTACGCATAAAGCGTGAACTATTTTTAATGCATACAACTCAAAATCATGAAAAGCATCACTGCTGTCATGTGAGTCCTTCAACGTTTTGAGTCTTAATGTCATAATATTCCAGATTTACTAAAAAAATTTCCAATTAGTATTTTATTTCTGGCAGAGTGTAAAAAGCTCATTAAACATACATATACATAATAAAAGGGCACTTAAACGCTTTATAATAAGAAGAAAATATATTCAAGCATACTTGTGTAGAACCCAATCAAAATGTCTCATTAGAATGAATTCAGTTTAATGGCTTCCCATAGAAATTGATCAATTAAACACTGTCATCAAACAAACTGTGTCCCATCCATCATGTGGGCCAATATCCAATTTTGAATAAGTAGTGACCCGGCGTATCAGCAAACCAATTAATCAGTGCAACCCAACGAGGTGACGTTCCTTCACCAGGGTTCAGACATGCCCACTCAGTCCATTTGGTAGCTCACAGCTGAATGAAGAGGTGAAACCAGGCTGTTATAATGTAATTATGATGTCAACTTCCATTGCCTTGAGTAAAGTGAGGTCCTGTGGAGGTTGTGCAAGACCCGCAGCACTCTCTAGCCACTTGTCATCAAGTGTTTCAAGCTGGTCAAACACAAGTTTTTGCTCAGTGCCGCTAAACCCAAACCCACCTTTACCCCCTTTCTCCATGCTCAAAATCTGTCCCCAGGGTCTGGGCTCTCATCCAATCACACACCGCATAAATTCATAACTTCTGCTCTCCCCTTGGCCCCAGGAAAACACAATAAACTGCACTCATCTTTTATGCATGATTTTCTCTGTTTCTGTAGCTAGCTTCGCTCTCGGTGTGTATCAATCATCACCGGGATGCTGCGGGGCAGGGGAGACAGAGACAGAGAGAAAGAGAGATGGCGGGTGCAAGATATACATGGTTGCACAACAAGGGAAAATGAAGAGTTCCGTTTCTTTATCCACTGACTTAAATTTCTATTTCAATTTCATCTGCCCCTTCCCCTCCTTCCTTCCATCTCTATCTTTCCTCCACTTTCCTCAAATCACTTTTTGCAAAGGGAAAAAAAAAGCACATTTGCGAATTGAAACTGACCTGCTCACCTCTCTCTGTGCATCCATAGCGCCAAACCAACAGATAAATGTTGGTATTTTCAAGAGACACCTTTTCTCTCAGACTCAGGGGGGGTGATAGGTTGAAGGCTGAGGGTGCTGTTTTCATCCTCCTACACAGTGTGGTGTAGTACGCTTTGCAAAGATATGTAGCCCAGGTCTACATGGGCCTCATTGGCATGCTAACGTATTCACAGACAGCCCGAGCACAGCTGGCTCATTCTGGGAGAGGCCAGCGGTTGGACTTGACATGAAAAACGGACAGCAGAAAACAAATGATGTGCTGTAGCTGCAGAACATTACCTGCTTACAATTCAATGATAATTCTATTTATAGAGCACATTTTTTCTACAAGTGTTCCAAGAGGCAGGTTGATAAAACTCCATAAAAAAAAAAAAAAAAGTGGCCTTAAAACATCTGTATGGATATAAATATACATCAAATAGCAATGCAACTCAAGCAGAAGAAAATCTGAGAAATCTTATTAAACACTTTAAAAGAATAACCAAAATTTGTCTTGAATGATGGTTTTAAGTGGGAACTCAAGTCATTTTTGTCATAGCAGCGAAAGTTATGTCCACTATTTACACCAAGTTGCGTTATAAATAGTTTCATTACGCAAACCTGTGGTTTCCTTTAGTTTAAAATAATTTAAAATCAGATTTCTGTAGATTTTTTGATGATTTATGGATTTAAAAAGATTTAGGTTGACATATAAACCCTGACTAGATGCATTTATTCATTCTGGGCCGCAAACATATGCGATTAACCTGCAAGTGAGAGTATGTAAAGGGTGCAATACAGAGTAAGCACTGAAACACAAATAATGTTTATTTTAAAAATATGTTTACCACCCCTTGGGAATAGAAGGGTGTGAGGTCTGAGGAATCATCTGCTGCAATGATCTGCACATTGACTAAACATCAGAGATCTGTGAGATGTCAGCATGGAGCACAAAGGATACCATAAGGCATGCCACTGCAGCTGGTACATACTGCTGCTGTCTGTCAAGCTTGAACGTTGGATGTTTTCACACAAAACTCAGCACTCTTTGGTCCAGCCTTTTTCCACAGTAGCTGTTCACACAAACACATCACAGCAGGAGGCTTTCCACTGGAGATGTACTCTCCCAGCTGGAAATGCAGGAGAAGAGGTGTTATGGAACGGCTATCTAGAGCAGAGTTTCCCAGTCGTGCTCCTGGGGACCCACTCAGATCTGTCATCAGATCTGCAGAAACCCATCATTAACCTATTAATTTGAATCAGGTGTGCTGATGCAGGGAAAAATCTAAAATCGGCAGTGGTTCCTGAAGAACAGGATTAGTAATGCTGGTCTAAATCATGCAGGAGGCATTAATTGCTATGTTTTCTAAACAACACAGTAAGGACACTAAGTCTCCTTACTGTGTTGTTGACATAAGTACAGTACAGAGTATTGTGGATGTGGAACACAGTAGACATAGTAGACGAAAAGCAGCATGCAGGCCAGCAAGCAGGATAAACTATATATGATCATGTGCACGATGGCAGCAAATGCTTCGGAGTATTTACCGAAGCGCTCATGCATTGTCTCAGTCACTGATGATGAGATTTTACAGGAGGCCTGATTGGAAAATCTCTGCTGAAAGCAGGGCTGCCAACTCTCATGCAGTGGCCTTGAGGTTCACGCATTTGAGTGGCTTCACACACTCTCACGCCACACCTTTGATTTATACATCTGAAATATACATCAAGAGCAATACCGGCTAATTTGAAGTTTTGGGAGGATTTCCAGTGGGCCGCATTACTCTTGGGCCGATGTCCCAGTGAAACAAATAAATAAATAAAGGAATAAGTGGGTAAGTAAAAACAGGCCTACGATTTGATCCAAGTATCTGAGAAGGATAAATAGTAGTGATGTGTGGATCATTGATGAAATATCTATTCCTCCTATACCAACATTTATATAACTAAACTCTCAGGATAGGAAGGAACTACTTCTTCTTCCGCCTTCCACAGGCATATATGAAACAAGACGCAGTGCCGTGTCGCAGCAGCGCGCAGTTCATTCACTGCTCAGTGATCAGTCGGACATGCAGTGATGAGTGGGGATATTTCAGCTCCACAAATAACGATGCCCAGTTTGATACGCGTGTGTAAAGACCACAAACTATGGCGTTACGTCTCAGCTAACACACACACACTCATTATTGGGGACGGTAACTCTTCTGATTAATCTGATTGGCAAGCTTTTCAGCTCAAATCTGGTGACAGCACAGGACCTGGCTTTATTCATTTTATTTTTTTTTTTAAGAGCTTGGTGCAACTTGATTGCATCAAGGTACAGAAACATTTACAAACATGGCAGTTTGAACTGAAAATAAGCAAACATCTTATGGGCCCATCAGGAAGGTTTTAAATAACACTTAAGGAAATAAAAATAATACAGAGGTAAAGCTTAACATCTATACATCATGACAGGGACTCTGT
The DNA here is from genome assembly GCF_017639745.1 of Melanotaenia boesemani. Classification (NCBI taxonomy): domain Eukaryota; kingdom Metazoa; phylum Chordata; class Actinopteri; order Atheriniformes; family Melanotaeniidae; genus Melanotaenia; species Melanotaenia boesemani. The sequence continues at coordinate 9,113,018 of NC_055704.1, forward strand.
GTAAAAACAGAAGAAGAAGAGCGGGGTATGTGGCATAGATACAGAGTAGAATAAGTTTACAGTAAGACAGGAGGGTACAATACAAAACATGACTTGTGTCTGTTGGTGTATCCTAGCAAATGGCTTATTGCATAACAATCATATATACTGAACCTTTCGGCACCACTTTAACATTGTAACATCAGTGTTGGCAAAGCTTAACATCATGAGCCACATGATCCTCAGTTTCAGACACAGCAGTAGCAGCAGGTCCATCATCACGTCCAGATGATGACCGAGCTCATGGAGGCAGTTAGGTTATTCAGATTACCATCAATCATCTGCAGCTGGTTCAAACAAAATCATCTCAGTAACACTGACATTAAGTTTTATTCTATGTGTGTTCTGTTATAGTTTATTTAGGATTTGGCCTCTTTGTAGCAGAGAGTGAAGCTTGTTACATACTCCACAAGAAGTTTGTTCTTGTTTTCGGCCGCAAGAACAAGAAAAATGTTCACATTGGTCCGGTCATTTCATCCTCCACAAGAAGCTTCGTCCGCAACGGCGTGGTACATTACTGCGGGGGGGAGTGTCTGTGTTTTAATGTGCAATGAACAACTGACCTGGTGATTTCATATTTAATGAGAAACTTCGTCCATGGCAGGGCGGGTCTGAGCACGGTGTCCGTGTCTTCATTTTCCATGTGTCGTATTCATTTTCATACTTTCTCACCACCTCGATCAGTTGCTAATTAAGGCCTCAAAAAAATGCCAAAAGCCAGTCCAAAAAGACACACAAATCTAGAGAAATGTTTATTATTATAAAATTCCCTGTTTGTTGTCTTAGTGTCACTTCCTTTGTGTAGTTGAGTTGTTTCTGTTGGTACATTTAATAAACTATTTGTAAGCCTTTTTTTTTATACATTTTGTTACTCCTGAGTTTTTATGTTTTATGATTAAACCTGCACAAAATGAGACAATATTATATCTTGCTGCCGTGTATGCGATAAAATTTTGGTTGATTCCACCAAATCTCACTCCAAGGATTATTGAAAAGTGGGCAACCCTGTGAAAGTCCAAGGGAAACGTTTGTATTTACTTGTTTTCAACCACACTGGAACTTCTCTATAACAGTTCATGACTCCAAAAGAGGCTACAAGTATATGTTATTGAACACACAATAGTAAACACGGGTATACTATTTTAGTTTCTATTCCCTATTTTAGTAATTAAATGAGCAATTTTATTTAAAGGGATTTTTGTTACAGAAATGTTTTAATCATAATTTGTTTTGAAACAAAAGAGAATACAAGGTATGAGATGTTGTTTGGGAACATTAAGATGCATTAGGTTTTATTATTGTTGCCAAAATGAAGGAATAAGTGGAACTGTATTATATGTTGTGACAGAAATTGATGTTTTCTTCATGTTGTTTCCTAATAAAAAAAAAAAATAAAAAAAAAAAAGTTTTGTAATAAAAATTTCTTTTGTAACACTTTGTGGTATGTGGACCCCAGGAAGAGTAGAAACCACCTTAGTGTCAGATAATCAGGATAAAGAATATAAAATAAGGTTTAGGAGAATCCTCCCCAAGTGTTTTGTATCAAAGGAGACATTTAGGCACCATAAAATGTCAAAGCAAGTCAATTAATATGCTAGTAAACAATTCCTCTTGTTTTCACAGAAGGATGAACAAAGTAATGCTTTTACTGTGCTATCTTTCTTCAGATTAGTTCAGCATTCTAGGAAGCTGGGACTAAGATTTCTGTTTCCCTCTGAACAAAAGATTCTTTTTGAAAACAGCTGGTTTACACTGCATGCTTACTGTCTAAAAGCTGTCATGTGGATCATTTTGGGATGATTTCTGATACAATTCATTTCATACTTTTCATAGTCCATGGTTCCAAAAACAAAATAACAATAAAATTAAAAAAGAACAAAAGTTTTCTGAATCTGCTTTCTTTCTGCTTGCTCTTTTGCCAATTTAATCCCAGTGATCTAATTCCTCAGGCTTATATGTGCTTTCAGCTGTATCACCCTTCTTCTGTAGCCACACATGTCATCTTGATCCCCTTTCCAGTGGTTTCTGAAATGAGTTGTGCCTGGTAAATGTTGTAGATTTCTCAAGCACCCAAGCTGATATTTCTACCTGGTTATTTTTGATTTTATTCATTATTATACAGCTGAGTCGTGTGTGTCTGGGTCTGCCTTTATGTTCTCAGTCAGAGAAGCTTTGCTTGATAGAATAGAGTGAACAAAGAGTTATATAGTCATTTATGTTGTGTGTACCACACATATTTTGTTATAGTTCCCTTAGGCTTGCATGGGTACCCCTAGCACCTAGCATCTATGTCTACTGGTGCTTTCTGCATTAAATATGGACATGTCAACTAAGTCTGACAAAGAGACCACTCAAGTCTGGGATATTGGTGGGTTCCTTCAGATGAACAGATTTTTCAAGTCCTACCGCAGCATTTTGATTGGATTAAATTCATGTCTTTGATTTGGTCTTTACAAAACATTAACACTGTTTTCTTTCAACCATTCCCCAGCATATGGAGGTCCTTATATTTTCCCTTTAGAATAAAAAAAAAGACAGCAAAACAATACAACAATAACACCACTGTGTTTCATAGCAGAGAATTGAGAAAACAAAAACATTATAGCGTTGGAAAGTAGTGTTTTCCCTTTTCTGAAACAAAATTTACAATATAAAACATTTTACCTACACAGAATTATTGTCCATAACATTCCTGTTCATCATATTTCTCATGTGTTTGCCGCTTCATATTGGCTCCCAGTAAAATTTTGAATAAAATTAAAATCCTCAATCATGTTTTAAGCCTTGAGTGGCCCAACTCCGTCCTATCTTACAGATATTTTTGTTCCCTATAATCCTACAGGAAATTTCAAATTTACTCTCGAGTCTAAAACAAGTGACAGAGCTTTTGGCTATTGGGTTTAGTTCCTGTGGAAACAGCTTCATTCTGGCTATCAATGTTTACATTATATGCTTTGTTTCAACCAAAATGAACCAAATAACCAAAACAAAAAGACAAAAAATAGAACAAATAATCCGTAAGCTTAACAAATTAAAGAAAGACAAAAAACAAACAAAAAAAAAACCCTAAAACAATGCAAAAATAACCCCCAAAAAAACAACAACAAAAAAAAAAAAAAAAGAGTAGCTTGACACAGAGTTGAATATGGTCTTACACTGGACAGCCACAGCAGCAGCAGAATAAGCCAACCGAGTACCGCCTCCACTAATGAGTCTTCCACAAAAGAAGATTGTAGGTTGAGTACAGACCACCATTAAAAGTAAAGTTCTGACAGGCTAACTCAGGTCGCTCAAACACTATAATCATTCATTTACATTAAAACCTGAGTGTCAGTACATAGTTATCTTGCCAGGCAATCAATTTAAATGTTGGTAGGCTAGATTTATATAAGCTCATGTTGAGGTCTTGATATCTTACCAAATGTACTGAGTCTTCTGCATATACTGAAGTGTTCCCAAACCTTTTCTCAAGGGGCATCAACAACAATAATGTCAAGACCCCCTCCTCCCTTCCCTTCCCTCCCCCACAATCCCACCCCGACCCCAACCCTTACAATTAAACACATAGGGAAATGCACCACAAAATAATAATAGTTTAGCAGAGAAATAGTCCGGTATTTTTTTTTTTGGCTGCTATTTGCTACTTCTCCTTTAGTAAAAACAACTCTGCCATTTATGACAGTTGAGTAATTTATTTTTGAGGTAATCAACGGGCTGTTCTTTGTGTAGGATGAGAAGTCCTAAAGTGGAGTTGTAACTTGTTTGGTTTAGTAGAGTCAAATACTCTTATTTTGTCTCTCACTGTGGTCTCTCTTCATTACTCACCATTACTTGACCATTATGAGGTCATGACCAGAGCAAGATATGTCTTGTCATATATTTTAGTCTCTTTGTTGTTGTTGAAATGTCAGTTGTTGATTCATTAATTGCCCATTGGTACTTTCACAAATTTGTCCATGTTTTGCTAGCAGTGCAAAAAGTATATGTTTTCTGTAGCCTAGCTGGGCCCCCTTGTTGTAACTCTGGCCCAACCCCCTGTTTGGGAACCACTGATATTTTGTTCATTTTGGGAAACCATTGGTTTTACAAGCTGACTTATATCTGATAATGAATCTGATCCCATCAACGTTTATGGCCAAATCTCCAAGCTGTTTGTATACCTCCGTAAAGTCTGCCCATTTTGGTTCTGGTTGAACTGGTGTGAACACAGGCTGGTTCAGAAAGAAAGCATCATTGTTCTGAACCGGGGCCAGAACTAAAACCTGAACGGTGACTGAAAATACTAAAGGTGTGATTTCTCTATTTTTGTTAAGATACAATCTTCCAATATGATATTCATCTTTTTATTGGTCTCAAGAACAGGATTATATGAATCTTTTCAAGTGGTGGATATAAATTATTATTTATTGATTGACATTTGGTGAAACGAGAGCTGCTGCACACAAAACAGGCAAAGAAAATGTTGTCAATATGTCCATTTCAGAGCTTTTACTGCTGACACTACAATATGTGGGACATGTTGCTGAACATGCCCATTACCAGCACTCAAGCTTTTATTTTTTCTCAAGCCAATGTGACTTCTAGTACTTAAAAAATACAACTTTTGTTCATAGTTAAAATGTTCTCTAGGGTTAATTCCTGGAGAATTTAAAACTACACTGTAATCAAAATGAAAGCTAAGACAGCCTTGTTCAGAGAAACTCTGGAAACACAACCTAAATATACAAATCTCAGTATTTAATGTCTTTGAATTGTACTTGAATACAAGTACCTTTACCACACAGAACTTTTATTTGTCTTACAGCTAATTCTGTTTTGGACAAAAGGTCTTCTACAAGAGAGCCTGTGCTTTACATACCATACACACACACACACACACACACACACACACACACACAAACAATCCATCACAAACAATCAGTCAATCAAATGCTCTTTTCGTGATGCTTTTAACCAAACCATTTGCCACCCTTCACCTGCAGTTTCACAATGCTGTGCGCTGCAGGAATGCAAATACAAAACAAGATGCTTTGCAGTTATAATGGAATAGTGTGAGGATAAGGTGTTTAAAAGCCTCGAGGTAACTGCGGCAAGTGTGTTCACAGGTGCATCAGGGGTTGAGTGGAGGCCACAGGGAGGCTGAGATTACAGACTAAAGCCCTCCTCTACGTCCCTCAAGTAATAACAGCGAAATGAGACTGACATTTCACTCTGGAAGACACATACACACAGTCAGCAAATCACACACACACACACACACACACACAGTGGGCTGGAACACCACAGGACGAAAACAAAAAGACATAAGCCACAAGACAGATGGTACAAAGTAAGGCAACTTCAAAAAGTAAACTAAAACTCTCCTCCAAACTTCAAAATGAGTGAAAAACTAAACATTTGTTGTATTTTTACATTGTTGGGGGTAGAACTGTTGAAATGTGTGATACAGATAAAGTGTGTTAAAATAGGTATAACTTGTGGTCAGACAGTATCCAAACCCAGACATGGACTTGTATTTTCATATAGGACAATGATGAGGGAATTAAATTTTTAATTAAAAGGTTCATATGTATTCGCTGACGAGTAAAAAGTATTTACTCAATTAGTTCCCTCCTTTTTATCAAACCATTGAATTGCAACCTATAATTTAAACATGTTTTGGGAGTTTATATAATGGAATTTACACAAAGTGGCTCAAATTAGCAAAGCAAAATTATTTTACTTTAATTATTGAAAAAAAAGTGGTGTAAATGCATAAATGTAGTGCATGCATAAATACAGCTTTCAGTTCCATTTTTTCTAAAGCTTCAAACCGTAATTTGAACAGAAGCAATTTCTCCCTTTTTTGATTTACCCTCTCGACAATATTTAGAAAACATTTGGCACATGAACCTGCGTATTGTGTCGACAAAGGCAGAAGAGAAATATGACTTAGCCATTTAACAAAAATGTCAATAGTTAACTGGATCCAAACATATTTAGAGACAATTTTTAAAAGTTATGTTCTATACATATTTAATAGGCAGAATCTAACCATTTAGATGACTATAAAGCATCTAAATGACATCTAATTCACAGTAAAGATGCAGACCAGATTATACCCAGATTCGGACAGATTCTTTTTCAAATATTGTACAGCATTACCCCCCCCCCCCAAAAAAAAAAAAAACACAAACACACACACACACGCAAAAATACCACCACGAACGAAAGACCTGCATCCTTGCTGAATCTGTTGGTACGGTTTATTGTACAGCTCTTCTCCATTTTAGATGTGTTTTGTGTGTTTCTCCACCATTCAAACAGTCTGTGGCCACTGACACAATAATCTGTTTTCCACTCAGGGCTTAATGCGAGTACCATGAAATCTCTGATGACTGTAAAGCAAACAAACTGCAAAAGTGTGAAGCTGTTAGTTGTGATCAATGAGGGCTTTTTAAATAATAAATCAAAGAGTTTGAAGGCAGAATGATCATAATAATCAATTCTCTTACCAACTGCAAGGTAAAAAGCATAATTGGTCCCACATGTGTTAAAAATACTGTGCCTGGAGTTCGAATACGAACATCAGCATTTATTGCACATCGTTAATGTCACCATGTACCCACTTTTAAGGGTATTGACTTAGACTTTTTTTATTTTTCAGCTCTCTCACACTACAGAGATGTAATACATTCTCACAAATTTCATTCTTTTGTTCAGGACTTCCATATTTGTCCATTTTGATAGAGCAGCCTTGCTCAAGGGCAACAAAAATAACATTTTAACACCCTCCAGAGTCAGGTATTGAATCAGCAAACCTGTGTGTCACAAACAAAACAAACACCCCCCCCCCCCCAACTCCTCTGCACATTGAAGCTAAGTTACTTTTCTGCACCTTTTAATAAATGTCCCATTTCTATTTTAGCTTTTTCTACTTTTATTCATCCATTCAAATTCAATATTTTTTAACTCACAAAAAAATATGTGAATATGTGTAGGGAAACCCAGCCATGGATAGCGAGACAAAGGCAGAATGGGAAAACAAAGGAGAAGATAGAGTTATTAAGCGCATATTAATGTTTGCTCCTCTCCTCCATGGCTTTCTCTCCCAAGATCTGCCCGTCGCTACTTCAAGCATGAATACTTAATCACATGCCAAACACTGTCTAATTCCTCTCCCCAGAATGCAAGGAAGAAGTCTGAGCCAGAGACGGAGGGGAAAGGGAGGGAATGAAAAAAAAAGATTGAAATGTCACAGAAGCAATGCTGGGATACTAATAAAGCTATGCAAATAGCAATTAGCCATGCCAATAACCTCTGAGTCAATACCAAGCCACCCAGATGGGATTTCCCAGTACCAGGCTCATGGGTTCATAGGTCACGCTGTGATTAGAGGTCCCAGTCCAGGACAATAAGCCACAAAATTGTGGTAAAGGAAAGAAGGCATAAATGATTGCAAGAACAAAGGGAATCCCTGATGTTTTTGTTTAAGTAAAAACCCACAAGACTCCCTCTTGCACATAGATACTGGCACTATAACTTGAGTACTCTTGCAAATTCACAAGCTTAGCACTGAAAATAAATAATTATCTTAAAGTGCATTTAGATTTGAAACTTTTTACATTCAAGAAGGTTCTGAGCTTCATTTCTTCATTTTTTCTTTATTCGTTCAAAGACGCCTAAGATAAAAAAAAACAAAAAAAAAAACATCTAAAGCTGAAGAAAAGCTTTGTACTAATACTTTTACTGCTACTCAGGAGATAAAATTAGCATAGGCAATTAGCAGGAAAAACAACTCTGGCAGTTTCTCTGGGTTTATGAACATGGGTGGCATGTGTGCAAGTGTTCAGTGTGTGTGTGTGTGTGTGTGTGTGTGTGTGTGTGTTCTTTGCTGAGAACATGGCTCGACAAGGAGGGACTGACAGGTGCAACAATCGCACTCCTCCCGTGAAGCATAGCTTCACAGCAAGATATAATCTAAGTGGAAAAAAATGTCACTGCGTAAGTTTGTGAGTGTGACAAAAGGTGCAAATTTCTCCCAGTCTAAGGAAGTGTATCGCGATTTCACACATTTTCCATCTCCACACTTGAGATGCATTTGGAACAGGCTTACAAGAATGTGTACGTGACTTTCGCCTTGAGCTTGAGCTGCTCTTCTTGGCTGATGTCAAGATCTTTTAATAATGGGAAAAACTGTTTAAAATGACACAGAATGTATTTTGTTCATAATACAGAAATATTTGGGTATTTGGCAACCTCAGATAATGTCCAAAGACTTTCATAAAAGCTAAATCAGTGGTTATAGAAGGAGGCTAAAAATAAAGTAATTGAAGCTGGACTAAATTAGTGGTTCAGAACAAGTGGAATAAGAACTATTTTGTAGTTTCCAAGAAACACTGAAGCAGCTCAAAGATGTGGTTAATTCAACAGATTTGAATGGAGCAGTGATTAAGACTGACTTCTACTGGCAAATTTGCATATTGCTGACAAAAATTAGGAAGATACTATTAGGATTCCCCAAGATTATCCAAGGTCTTCTTTGAAAAACACATTTGGTTTGTCCATTTTGGGCTGAGCCGAATATTTGTGTTTACATAACTTTACTTGTTAATGTCATTTTTCTTTTTCTTTTTGCATAAAGACGCTATCTACTAGGACTAAATTACTTAAACAAGATGTTAAAGTTAAGGGAAACAGCCTGGCTTGCATTAAAAACTAGCACTGTATTAACATATAAAAAGAGCAACAACAACAAAAAAAGACTTTTGCATTTTTACTCTGAGACTGGGAGAAATTTCTCACTCGTTTCCAAAATATATTTAATATGTACTCATAATGTTGTTGCCTCTATTTTGCTTTGTACCTGTATATATTGTGTCTTGTGCTTGTCCTGCTTTACTGTTGGTGTTGTATTGCTGCTGGTACCCAAATTTCCCTGAGGACTCTCCAAAGGGATTAATAAAGTATTTCTATTCTATTCTATTCTAATAACAAATGTACGAGGAATTTTAGTGACGCAATCTCACTCCAGAATGTATAAAAGCTATCAGTCCTTGCTTCAGATGTAAAAAAAAATAAATAAAAGAATGAAATAAAATCTTTAAGCAAATATGCATTTATCTCTTATTATAATATCCTTCAGTTTTGCATGAATTAAAACTTTTGCACAACTATAACATATTAAAAAACACATGATATGGGCGTGAACAGCTCATCATACCAGAGCACTGAGTTTGAGCCTCATCAGACCAATACTGACCAAGTATTTGACACTTTTCTTCTTTGCTGTCTGCTGTTCTTGGTTTCAAGTCGCCAGGAGCTGAAAGGAAAGCAGCTGCACAGAAAACAGAATATATTTCTGTTCACAAAGGATTTCTGAGCTTTTACTGCTGACTCTACTACATCTTAGACCCAAACTTGTTTATTCCAGGGCTGAACTTTTCCAATCACCTGCCCATGTGATTAGTAGATTCCTAAAATGACCAGTTAATCAGCATTTCCACAAGCTAATTTTCAACAACATTCACTCAATATCTTTTGTGTCTTTGATCTATTGTTAACTTCAGCTTGGTAGATTTTCACAATACTTAGATAACTAACTGTATCAGGCCATATTTTGCAAGCGACAACACATATGCTAAAGTAAGCAAGCAGCTAATAGATGTATGATATGTTATGGAATAGTCTTGATGGGAAATGTAGTTTACATTTATAGCTAAATTAATTTGGTGAAAGCTCAAGCTTGTGAGACTAGGCAGTCACTGAGTTTCAGTGGAAAAGCTTATTTTAGACCGTGTGCATCAACAGATTAATTTACACTAAAACCAAACCAGGTTAAAAGCAAACCAGACAGGTAGTTCCAAAAACAGGTGGACAGAGTACACTGGCTTCAACTCAATCCGGGTGAAGTTAAAGAAGAAATAGGTAGAGATAACAGGGTAAAAAAGACAAACAAGGTGTATATAACATTGAAAAAGTCATAATTGTGCAAAAAGAAATGCTACTTTTGTTTAGCTTATGTACAGAAGAAAACTTTGTATGTTAAATTAAGATAATCTTCGGTATCATATAGTCCCCTATTGTGTTGTTTCTCTAATGTTCTTTCTTGTGATTTAGAGTTTTTTTTTTTTTTTATTTCTCCAGGCATACATAATATATATTTAAATGAAACTAGGTGTGAAGAAAAATCAGTCTGAAGCTGAAGTGATTAGAGCTCATAATATACATTCAGCCTGTGATTAAGGGTCACGAATCGGCATTGCCAGCGGAAAAGACCAACCACCACATCTATAATAAAGCATGTTGCAATCCATTATGCAAATACATAAAAAGTTTTACGCAAACACACAGTAAAGAAGTTAAATGGATATTTAAATTCAGTGAAGCAGTTTTCGCTGTCAAAATGTAAAAGTAAACAAACTGATCTCCAGTCGCTCAGTGTGTGAATCTACAAAATCACATCCTGTGGAGACAAAGAGGAGGATTACCCGTGATTTGTCTTGAGCCTTTTAATCTTTCACATAAAGAGCTACAATGACCTGCGTTCGAAGCACACGCGCTTAAACAAACAAGCCTGGTGCGGGGGCCACTTTTGATGTGCCGTTAGTCCGGGTGCATAAAAATCAGGAGCAGCATGTAGCCTGAGGCTAGCAAGACAGCATAAGATCCACTGCCGAGCAGAGACAGAAAAATGCAGCAGTAAGTAAATGTGTGTGAGGAAAGCATCTAAGTGTTTACAGAAGGCAGAGCGGATATAAAAGCATAACGTGGGAGTTTGTCCCTCAATGAATTTCTGGGATATTTTATCTGCTTCAAAGAAAAGATGAGCTTTCAACCCTTTGCTGCTGCTGATGGAACGCTTGGTTTTTCTAAACTATAGATAAGAAAGACTCTTCAGCTTTGAGATTCTTCATGCACACTTCCTGCTTTTTTCATGTATTGTGCACCAGTATGTGCAGGTTTCTTAAAGTGTAAGATACATGCAGCTGTCATTCCCTAATGGCTGCATGCGCACACTCTTTCAGTTTTTCCCTTTGCGTGTTCAAGCCTCATCTTGACTCTCTAAGGAGATCTGACTGTGACACAGTTGCCACTAATTACAGATCAGGCAGATTAAAACCTCAAGAGCATTGGGCCTATCAAAATCTCCCCTGGAACTCTGCATCCACACCTTTTATTCTCTATCACCTCTTTCTTTCACTGTCCATTGCCTTGTCTGTACCTCGTGTCCATCTTTTATTTCTTTTTTACATCGCCTGAGCTGAGAGGAAGACTACATTACATGTCTAAAATGCCTAAGAGGAAGGGTAAACATGAAAAAATGTAAGCTTTTCATATGTGAGATGAAACTGATTCATTATTTGAACCCTTAACAGTTTTTTTTTTTCCATTTCCATTCCTTTACCTGAGGTTACTGTGTAGCCAAAGCACTTGTACTTATATTCTGGATATATGGGGCAAAAAAAAAGGATTATTCACCAAGAAAAAGGTGTAAATGTCATCATTAGGAGGCAGAATTTTTACCTATAAGGTTGTTAAATTAGAGAGAACAATTACAAAAAAGATACCATAAATGTCAGGTGTGTGATTGTGGAAATGATGTAGAAAGAAAACTGACACCAGTAAATAAAAAAAAAAGAAGAGTAATCCAAAATTTTACACAATCACCAGCAGAGACAGGGAGACGGCGGAGGCTGCTTGGCGATGTCATCTCAGTAGATGTGAGTGGAGCAAATGAGGAAGAACCAGTCACTGCTCCAGACAGGCAGCTGAATAGACAGGAAAAAAAGGGGGGGAGACAGGATGGGAGGGTGAAAAGGAGGAGAGGACTGGGGAGAGTGTTATTGTGAGCAGCGACATGTGATGGCAGAATCTGGGTGCTGGATGTCACTTTGGAACAATCAGGACTGACGTCCCAGGTGGTGTGCAGCGGGGAAAAGGAATTTGCCTTCCAGGGCTGCAGCATTTCCAACCTAATCATACTTGGAAATAAATGTTGTGCCAAGAAACAGAATTTTTCAGGATGTGTCATCACAACTAAAACAGATCCAGATCATGAGTTTTATAATAATTATATATATATATATATTATTGAATTAAAGACTCAGTTGAAAGTGATGTGCATACACTACCAGTTAAAAGCTTGGACACACATTCCTGTAGAATCTAATTGGAAAACAAGTCCAAACTTTGGACAGGTGGTCTGTATACTATAAAAATCAGTTTCAGCAAACTGGGATTTATTGTAGACCACTTTTAGTATGACAAGTTGTTTTATTCATTTTTATTTTCCCACAACTGCTCACAGAACAAACTAACTTCTAATGAAAGATATTCAGGTCTATTTGGGATGCTGGTATCATAAATCTAATTTATATTCTGTCTCATTGTGACCAATCAAAACAGAAATGACTGAGCTTCCGTTTAACACATCCTGTAGTTATCCATTCTATGACTCTCATAGCAGCTGCAGCCAGATGTTTACTAGGTTTTTTTTCAATCAGCCCAGTGGCCAGTTCAAAACATTGGCTGTGGGGATTTCTTTTCTTCTAGAGCACCCACATTATACAAACAACATTTCAAACACATTTAACATTATGTATGTATGTATGTATGTATGTATGTATGTCCGGATGGATGGATGGATGGATGGATGGATGGATTGTTGGTACCCTTTGGTTAATGAAAGAAAAACTCACAATGGTCACAGAAATAACTTGAATCTGACAAAAGTAAAAATAAATAGAAATTTAATGAAATTTAACCAATGAAAGTCAGACATTGTTTTTCAACCTTTTCTTTCACTAACCAAAGGGTACCAAGAAATTTGTCCACATCTGTAGGTAAATATGAAGTCTGTCAAAAATAACGCATTACCGGTGGTAACTAATGTATAATTAATGTGTTAAAATGTTTTACTTATTTTTAAAAAATGCAGCATCCGTCATTTATAGTGGCGAGGTGTCTAAGGGTGAGCTGCCTTACTTTATGGATGGATTTGAGGGCATCACCTGTTGGGGGATGAGGATGTTTTAACACCCACATTTTTACTGGTGAGAGTTAACACCTGCACTTTTCCTGTCACGTACCAGCAAGGAGGACTCATAAATTATCAGAAAACCCAGGGATAGGTAATGGAGGTTTATTTAACAGACTGACGAATAGCAAGGTAATATAGAAACTGACGGTGATCAGAGAGTCCGGGTGGTGGAAGACAGCGGCAGGTGCATCCGTGTCTTCCGATGAGCAGCAAAAACCAAGTCCGTGATCTAAAGGGAGATTCCAGAGAGCAGTCCAGGGGTCAAACATACAGGGGGTCCAAATATTAGCGGAGGCAGAGTTACCAGTGAGGGAACAAGCAGAGGCGAATATCCAGGTTCCCCACACCACAGATCATGACAGTACCCCCCCCACAAGGGTCGACACCCGGCGACCCAACAACACCGAACCGGGCGGGAGGCGGGGGTCCGGAGGAGGGCACCAGCAGACAGGAGGAACCCGGCCGATGAGCCAGTCGGATCCCCCGTGGCCGAGCAGGCAGGGCCTCCCACGGCAGAGCAGGCTGCGCCGACAGGAGCCGGATCTCTGGCGGACGGCCAGGCGGACGGGCAGACCGGAGCAGGACCTCTGGCGGACGGCCAGGCGGACGGGCAGACCGGAGCAGGACCTCTGGCGGACGGCCAGGCGGACGGGCAGACCGGAGCAGGACCTCTGGCGGACGGCCAGGCGGACGGGCAGACTGGAGCAGGATCTCTGGCGACGGACGGGCAGGCAGGATCTCTGGCGGGCGCGCTGACAGGAGCTGGGTCTCTGGAAGGCGCGCTGACAGGAGCTGGGTCTCTGGAAGGCGCGCTGACTGGAGCTGCGGCTCAGGGCTGCACGCTGACTGGAGCTGCGGCTCAGGGCTGCACGCTGACTGGAGCTGCGGCTCAGGGCTGCACGCTGACTGGAGCTGCGGCTCAGGGCTGCGCGCTGCCTGGAGTTGGAACCCAGGACTGCGCGCTGACTGGAGCTGCGGCTTAGGGCTGCGCGCTGACTGGAGCTGGAGCTCTGGAAGACAAACAGAATCCATTACTTCTGGCGGAGGACCGGGGACCAGAAGAGGGAGAGGAGCGTCCGGACCAGGGACCTCCTCAGGAACAGGAACCAGAAGAGAGGAGCAGTACGGGGTTGCAGGCATCGGAGGCTGCGGAGCAGACTCTAGAGCAGGCGTTGGAGGCTGGTCCTCTGTAGGCTGGGCCTCCGGAGGTGGAACAGGCAGGGTCTCTGGAGACTGAGCAGACAGGACCTCTGCAGGCTGAGCAGACAGGACCTTCGCAGGCTGAGCAGGCCGGGGAACCGGAGACGTGAGCCTGGGAGCTGGAGGTGACACTGGAGATGTGAGCAGTGGAACTGAAGCAGTCATTATACTAGGCTGGTTTGTCTGGGAAGCAGGTGTCGGAGTGATGACTGTCTCCAGTTTGGAATTGGGTGGTCCAAAAGTCCGATATAATTCCTCTGTAAAGCTTTGAAATGTGGCAGACACCGGCAGGCCCCTTTCCCAGAGTTTAAAACCCCATGACTGTGCTGGACCGGACAGACGAGACACGACGTAAGCCAACTTAACCCTTTCGGTCGGAAAAAAGGACGGACAACGCTCAATTTCCCGCGCACAATGAGTCAGAAAGGCTTGACACTGACTTGGGTCACCAGAATACCGGTCAGCGGTAAACGTACCCGACTCGTGAGTCGGATTAACAGACGGAGTAGCTTGCCGGAAGTTGAGCTTCTTTGGGGCAGACTTAGACAGAGGGGCTTGTGAGGAACGGTAGTTCGGAACGGATTGTGTAATGGCGCACCTATCCCTGAGATCTGACGAGTCCATGGTTTGGCCAGATCGTACTGTCACGTACCAGCAAGGAGGACTCATAAATTATCAGAAAACCCAGGGATAGGTAATGGAGGTTTATTTAACAGACTGACGAATAGCAAGGTAATATAGAAACTGACGGTGATCAGAGAGTCCGGGTGGTGGAAGACAGCGGCAGGTGCATCCGTGTCTTCCGATGAGCAGCAAAAACCAAGTCCGTGATCTAAAGGGAGATTCCAGAGAGCAGTCCAGGGGTCAAACATACAGGGGGTCCAAATATTAGCGGAGGCAGAGTTACCAGTGAGGGAACGAGCAGAGGCGAATATCCAGGTTCCGGAACGCAGGGTCGTCAACAGGCAGGCAGGCAGACAGGTAATACGGGAAACAGACAGGTAACAGAGGCTGGATACGTGCAGGGTGAAACCACGACGATCTGGCGCTGGAGGAATGTCACAGAGCTGTCTAAATAGGGCTTGGTACAGGTGTAGCGCATCAGCCCTAATCAAGAGCTGGCGGAGATGAGGCGTTCAGGGCAGCTGAAAAAACTGAGCCCCACACCACAGATCATGACATTTCCTGCATTTAAAAAAAAAACAAGGTAGTTTTGAACAAACGTCACTGTTCTGGTCCTCTCTTTGCCTCCTCTCCCCGTCCCTTTCCTGCTGTTCTGTAACACTGGCTGTCTGTGATCAGCTGATCGGCTTTTCTCTCTTGTTGCTTTTATTAATATTTCAACTGAGAAGGAGGAAACCAGCAGTTTGTTGTTCACACTGGCACATATTTACAGAAAAGTATTGTTTCATGTCAATCAGATCCATGTTACTGTCATGTGACATTAAAGAATGAAAAATGTTGATAACAGTATTTCTGTTACATTTTTTTTTACCTTTAATTTAACTTGTCAGAATAATTGAGGTTTGCTCAATCTACCAATCATCAGACAGCCATGTATTCATCTATTAAGATAAATCAGGTTCAGATATCTTTTCAGAGTGAAACTGCAAAAGAAAGAAAAGAGACATGTTCTCTAAATCATTGGTGCTGTGCAGATGTTGGAGACAGGTCTGATCATTTAGAGGCCATGAATGTGATGGAAGAAATTATGAACAGGTTCTGAGGTACAAATCAGAGCAGGACCCTTCTCTAACAAAGTAGCTGACTGATGGTAGAAAGGATTTATACTTAAGAAACTTTAATGTCAGTATAACAAGGCTTAAACTCCTTAAACTAATAATATATAATAAAACAAACATAAAGGAAGCCACAGTGTCAGATGCAAACCCTGTTTTTTGGACAAACGTACTGGCCTGTTTTTTTGTTTTTTTGTTTTTTTACAGCGTGGAGTCGTGAGCAATTTGATTTCTTTATTTTTGGCAGAGAGCTTTTTGTTAAACCTCTCAGGTCTGCAGGGAAGGTCCGTCATTGGAAAAACAATTTAACAGAGGTGGACACACCACCGACAAACTGTAATGACAGTTCATTAATCTATTGGCCACTCAGGCCTTGATATACTCGCTCCAAATAAGAGATAAAATGTGCTGCCTGCAGCTCATTGTTCCGTTGTTACACAACTTCCTCCCGAGAGGGAAGACATTAGCATAATTGTATTTTGTTTCTTACCAACATTTGCTGCTGTTACTGCAGAGTTACAATTCAGTTTACATTTAACTCTCCAGTATACCTACACATCTTTATCTCTCAACTATATCTCAGATTGTGATGGCTCCCAGTGGTCCAGATCTAATAACTTCACTTAGATGAATGACATGACACACCGATTTATGGGGAGCACCACATACATTTTAAACAGTACAGATTTACATCATGCAGTAATTTCTCTATTTTTCAAATGTTGAGCTACATTTTTAGATGAAACAGTTTATCAGCATCACTTTGTGTCTCTATGTTAAGTACACAATTCCAGGTGGTTCAAAAATGATGTTTACGAGTACGTCTGTCAGCATATCTACACTGAAATCTAGACCGCACGTTGGATAAAGGATGGCTGATTTCATTTAGATGTAGATGGAAATCCAGGATTTTTCTGTTTCACAAAGACATTTTTTTCCTTTATTTTGAAATAGCAAAAATCTACAAGGTACAAAAGAAATTTTACTGGTTTTGTACTTTCCAGTTAACATGAGAGTTTAAATTCAATGAAACAAGTTAACTTTTTCAATTTTAGTCTATCCTGTTATTTGGATACTAGTGGATTCTGCTGAATTTTTTTCAAGGTGAAGGAGAAAAATGCACCTTGAAGAATCAGAAATCACAAAATAATGCAATAACCACTCAGCTAAGCATGAATTAACAAAAAGTAAAGCTTGTAAAATTGGGTTTCAAAGCCATGAAAAATCAGATCTAGGGGATCAGTGCAGGAAAGCCACACTAACCAGTTAAACCATTAATAAATTGGATCAACTTTATGTGTTGATTGGACTTCAGTTTCATGTGGTGAGGCTGAATTTCAAAAGCATTAGCCAACATCTGATTAGCTGATTACCATTCAAACAATTACTATTTTAAAGATCTGTATTTGCCACACAGGGTCATCAATAAACTAAAGTGATCAGCTCCCAAGTTGTAGACATGTAATTTGATATATAGCAGAGGCTTGTGCTTCCAGACTGGTTTAAGGTAACTGTAAATTAAGACCTATATATACACAACTAAAAGTGTGCATGGGCATCTAAAGTTGTGTTTAAGTAAAAAATAATGGGCATTTCTTGTATTAATCAGATAAAGAAAGGGAAAAACAGAAGAGGATGGTAAGAGTAATCATGTTCAATGACAACCTGGTGTGTTTTTGTTCAACTGTTTTATTAGAAAATGTGATGGACTGGTTTTTGTCCAGGGTGTACCTGCTTCTCAGCTGCTACATGCTGCGTTAGGCTCCAGCTTCCCGTGACCCTTAATGGACCAAGTGGTAAAGATAATGGATGGATAGATGGATGTTTTATCAGCGTACATGTTCATATTTGTCTTGTAAACTCTCTGGGAATTGCGCCAGTTGTGTTAGAGGTAGCCAGACGTGCTACCTCTAACAAAGCTGTTCTATAAGTGAAGATGATCACTCATGCACGTATCCTAAACAAATACACAGTTGAAATTAGCTAATGTTTTATACTTAATGTATCTGTATACAAGTTTAAATAAACACCTTAACTTTTACATGAACAGCTTTACCTGGTTGTGTTCTGTCTGGAATGATTTTCTCCGTCATCCATTTTGGCCAAAATAGAACAAACTTTAGATGCATGCGCAGTTTGTGAAAATGATTTTTCTCCATGGATAATACCTTCGACCCTCTGATGTGTTGTAAAATCATAGATGCTCAGTCATTAATGAAGAAAACACAACTGAACTGTTGAACTGAACTGAACATGAATTTCATACATGTTAATAAACCAAAGTCATCCCGATGCTGTTTCAGCTCACCAGTAAAACATGTACAAACAACAAAGCTAATCCAGGCTGCTGCAGCAGTATGAGCCGTTTCAGACACCAACAGGTTCTCTGTGGTTTGGGCAGAAATTAGGAAAAGATTTAGAAAAAAAGACAATAGGACTGAGAAAGACAAGACCAGGAAAGATGTTTGGCTGCTTTGTAAGGAGGAGCTGGCAGGCTGACTCACAAAGAAAAAGGAAAAAAAGTGTTTTCATCTCCCTGCTCACTCTTTGTTTTCATCGCCTTTTCTTCCTTTTCTATTTCCATCTCACTCCATCTATCACTCTCTTCTCTCTCCTGTATTGTTCTCTCCGTCAGGAGTTGTCATGACAAGGCTGTTTATTTCTAATGGTTGACATTTTGCCCCATGCTTTGCGATTTTCAAAGGAACATCTTGTTATTAGCCAGCGTTTCCACATTTTAACACACTGGGCACACACATAAACATTTACACTAATGCAGCGGCATACACACAGACACACACACGACCGTACTGACAACTGCACGCTGCAGCGCAGAGGTGCATTTAAAAAAGGAAAGATCTATCAGGCTTCTTAACCTTTCATCTTGGAGCAGAGAAAAGCAGGTTTCCGACGCCCACATTATGTTCAACCCTCAGCTGCACTCTCTCCTCTATTTTTTTCACGTCTCTCGGATTTGCTCGATCTCTTCCCTCGTCTGAGGAAACAAATTATAACAGGGATGAAAAAAGAAAAAAAAAATGTGGGTAATGGGCCAAATGTGTGTTAATAGGTTACAGGCCAATCACTGTGGCACTGACATTCACTCTCGGGGAGGATTTAGATCTATTCGCTCACTCACCATGTTCTTCCCTATTTCTGTCTTCTAATTATTTTACTCTTCTGCTTTGCCTCTGTGTTTTCTTCTCCATTGCAATTATTTAATTTTCTACTGTTTTTTCTGCTCCTCCTCCAGCTCCTCCATCTTTTATAATTCTCCTCGCCGGGACTTTGACGTCTTGACCAAAGCTGATTTTAAAAATAATCCAAAAATGATTCATGTAAGTTATATGAATGTGTCAGGACAAGGTTTTGTGCTGACTGTAAACCACCAAAGGGTGTGGATTAAAAAAAAAAAAGGATGCAAATAGCAATATTTTGCTTTTTTTTTTATTTTTTGTAGATACAAACCAAAAGCATAAAACATATTTAAGTGATTGTTCTCCTCTAAAGGCTTGATTATATTAGCATCCACTAACAATCCGCAATGGTGGGAATTTTTTGGAGAAAAAAAGTGATTACCTGCAAACTAAATTGACTCTGGCAAAGCTATACAATAATAAACCCACAAAAAAATAAAACAACATTTTGAACCTGTGTGTATACAAAGATAATCACTGGGTTTAGACTCCTACTTTGATAGTTTGAGTTTGTTATTTTGCTGTCTCTGCCTTGACTAAAAAACGATTCCAGGCATGTCTATTATTTAGCTCTTTAACCAGATGAGAAAAAGACTGTACAGTTGTCAGACAGCAGTTTTATGTACCTGGATATAAATACGTCTCTGAGCTCATCCTCTAGTAGTCACTAAAGGAACTGCAGTGTTAGTTGTTTCTTATAGCAAACTTTGTTTCTTTAGGAAGAATAGGGCATTATTTAAACTCCAAATAAAAATAAAACCATATTTCTTAAAAACACCATGAATACATTAATATGTATGAAATAGGCCTGCCTACCTACATAGATTTATCAAGTATATAATAGTCATATTTATCATATATAATGAAAAACCTTTTGTCATAACACGTTTTTGTCTTTTAGCTGATCTAAATATTTTGGGGCAGGGATTTGTTTTTTTTTTATTACAACAACTGTGATTTGAAACTTAATTGCCGTGATCTGTTGCTACCTACATTTGCTTTCAAAAAAGTTTGGTTAACTTTAGTCATTACAGTTATGTGTATAGTCAGAACACCATAGCTTACTTTACTTAGCAAGTCTCATACTGAAAAACCCTGAAAAATAAGGCATTGTCGGATGTCATAGAAAAATCGCCTATAAGCACAATGAAATAGTTTTTTGTTCTCTGATTATTTCATTGAAACTCACTGGAGCTGGTTGGTTCATCAAAACATTTGAAAATATGAAATGTATGAATGCATTTTTTTAACATTATCCTGTTATCCTGTTTAGTTTTTCGCTTTATACTGAAACTAGAAGCATTCAGAGAGCCCAGACTTCTGCCATGTGATTTATTTTGCCAATGATTGTGGACATTTTTTTAGTTCAACTTCAACTCGCCGCGCACATCGAGCCGGGGTGGGGGAGTTGCTGCTGTTTACAGAAGTATGTACAGGTGGAAACGGGTTTCCCTGCCCATGGTTTTTAACCCGGCTTGGAACTGTTTTTATTTGACTCACGCTGTGCTGTGCACTGTGATCTACAGACCTCCAAAAAACAATAAAGATTTTATTAATGGCTTTGTTGTTTTTTTGGCTGAAATCATGACAAAGTACGATTCTCTCATCATTGTTGGGCATTTCAACATTCATGTGTGTTGTCTAGACAAACCCATGGTTAAGGTTTTTTTTTTTAACCTCATTGACTATTTTAATTTAATTCAGTTTGTTTTTGTACCAACTTAAGAGTGTGGACATACACTTGACTCGGTGTTATTATACATCCTGCCTGTTCTGAATCTGTAAATTTATGACGCCATTTCTTTTCTTGCTGTTTAGTTCTCTACCTGTTTTAAACAATACACCATCCCCGGGGCCCTGCACAACACAGATTAATTTAGTTCTTGGTTTCATGACACATGCCAGACTGTCTTGGACACTGACGCTCCACTCAAGGTCAGACACCCCAAAGCCAGGTCTGAGCCCTGGCTAAATGATGAGACTCGTGCAGTGAGCCGTGAGTGCCGCATGGCTGAGCGGAAATGGAAAAAAACATCATCTACAGGTCTCTTTTCAAATTTTGAGAGATTGTTGGGGTTTATATCAGTCCACTGTTAAAAAAGCTAAAAGGATAACATTTTGCTAATTTCATCCTTTGTCACAAACCTCACTTATTGTTTAAGTCAATTAAGACTATTCTTAATCCTCCTCAAACTCCCTGTTTTGAGCCCTCTTCTGTAATGTGTGAACAGTTTTTGGGCTTTTTCATTGATAAGGTAGCCTCAGCAAGGGCACAGATTATGCCAGCTACATCTGACCCAACAGCTACACCTATGTGCTCTGCTGTTTTCCACACTCTGTTTCACTCTTGCTCAGCTACAAAAAGTGATGGGTCACCTGAAGCCCTCAGGTTCACCTCATGATGCTGTTCCCCCATGCCTGTTGAAAAAGGTTTTTTTCTTTTGTGGGCACATCATTTTTAACCTTTATTGATGACAGTCTCACTTCAGGAGTGGTTTCCAAAAATTTTAAACATGCAGTCGTGCAGCCGCTTCACAAAAACCTGGGCTAAATGCAAATGTTCTTGCAAACTTTAGGCCAATTTCCAAATTGCTGAATCTGCACTTTTAATTGTATTCTTCTATCACGCAACTCTGGTGACTGTTTGGTTTTTATTTTACTGGATTTAAATGCTGCCTTTGACACTGTTGATCATGATATTTTAATCTCGTGTTTGGAAAATTGTGTAGCTCTGGAATGGTTCAGGTCCTACTAAAAAGATCAGTTTATCTAGGGGATTACGAGTCCTCCTGTGCTCCACTGTCATATGGAGTCCCGCAAGGATCCATTTTGGGCCCGTTTCTGTTTTCCTTGTATTTGCTCCCCCTGGGATCAATTGTTATGTTATGCAGATGACTGCCAGATATATCTTCAACTTAAAAAGAGGGATGGGCTTTCTCTGCAAACATGTTTCAATGACATTCAATCTTGGATGGCACTGAACATTCTTCATTTTAATGATTCTAAAACTGAGGTGATGGTGTTTGGACCCAGTTCAGCTGGTGTATTCCCTCTAGATCTGGTAAATTTTAAATAATTTTGCAAGCCAAAGATTGTAAACCTGGGTCTTAAAATGGATTCAAAATGGATTCATCTTCTTTCACCTGAGGTAACTGGCCAAAATATGCACTTTTTAGCACAACAGCACATTGAGACAGTAATCCCTGCCTTTGTAACCACCCCGCTGGATTACTGCAATGCACTTCATTTTGGGGCAAATCAGTCCTTTATTAACTGCAGTTTGTACAAAATGCAGCTGCACGTCTTAACTGGCACACGCAAGTATGAGCACATCACCTCGGTTTTATCTTCTCTTTACTGGCTGCCCCGTACACTACAGGATCCATTTTTAATTTGCTTTAATTTGTTTTTGCTTAAATGGTGCTGCCCTGTTGTACCTCTTTGAGCTCCTTTGTCCCCATATACCTTCTCAGATGTTGACATTTTGATCTGATTTCAGTTTGATGTGATTTTTCGTTATTTTAATTATTTTAAATGTTTTAATTGTTTTATTTTGTTTTAGTTTTTTTTATTTGATTATTTTTAATGCTATTTGTGTGCTATTTATTTCAAATAAGATGTTATGTGCTACCTGTTGATTCCCAAGTGCGTTATAATTAAGTTGCAGTTGCAGTTAGTTAGAAGCTCTATTGGCAAAATGATCCATATCTCAGATCACTTGTTTCTTATTCAATTTCTGAGATTTCCTGAAGATGTCATCAAAATCAGACAGACAAGCCAATGCCACAGAATACATGACCATCTTGGCGGAGGTAAATAATTTGCCATTACGCACCTTAAACACTTTTAATTTGTTTCATTTTGTGAGAATTAAGAGCAAACATCTGTTTTCCATTTTTTAAGTTATCACCTGTTCTTGCACATAGATTTGTTTGTAATTTGTCTGTGAGAACATTTTCACGTAAAGTGTGAAATTAAACATCTTGTACTTAAATGTTCAATATAAGTACAGCTCTGATAATTCCTAAGCACCGACTCTAGTGTTAAAACAGGGAACCTACATTATTTTTTGCAGGTGTTGTTGCAGAGATCTCAGTTTGGATTTGTATTTTCTTATTTTGTCAATAATTAAGTAATATGATGACAGAAAACAACAAACAAGCAGATGTGTGGCTTAATTGGTTTCAAAACTTAAAAACAACGCCAGTGACAGACAGGTGAGAAGTGATCTTTATTGATCTGGCATGTTTTAATCGTCATACGACAACCAGCTGATCTGATTAATTAGACCATTTCTGAAAAGAGATCTTGTTCAGAGTTCTACTGTGACAGGGGACCTTTGTTGCAAAGTTGAATCAACTATTATATCACCTGTTGAATATCCAGGTGGTTTTGGTCTATGACATGAGAAAGGAGACAGTCCGGACGTTCCCAGGCCATCACTGAGCTGCATTACACCATCTGTGCTGGATGTGGACTTTTTTCTGAACCAAAATACATTTAACTTAAAAAATTCTAAATCTGACTGAAATAAAAGGAAAGTACTCAAAAGACTCTGGGAATGGGTGCAAGTTAAATCAAATCAAGTCACCTTCATTTCTACAGAACATGTAAAACCCCAAAAGATTAACCCAACAGGATAAAATTACTAAATCTAAAGGTGGAAGTTCTTTTAGGTTCTGTCCACTAACAGTTACAAATATGTCTGTTCTATGTGCAATGTTTTTTCCCCCCTATCTCACTAAAGTGAGCATACATATAATATTTTAGCAAAAATTTTATTATATCTCCACAATGCACAATCCTATGGAAATGAAACTTGTTATTCACATTCTTATGTAGAATGTGGTTACTTGTGGTTAATTTCTATGGGATTTATTAAAGGCTGATTAATTAACCTGTGTACAGTTGGCCTCCACACGTTTGATAAATACAGATTTTTTTTGCACTAATGAACGTTATATAGTTTCTGTTACTACAAGATAATGCTTTATATGTAGCTTCTATGAATGACTGATAAATGAGGGCTCCAACATTTTTTACTTTAGATTGTGATAACACTTGGTTTTAGAGTAACAAGAATCCACAACATCCTCCATCAGATATAGTCATAAAAATGAGTGGATGGTTATTTAATTATTTATTAATTCATGTTTTAAACAAATGAACAGTGACAGTTTTCTGGTAAACAGTCAGATCATAATTTTTAAAGCTTAAATTAGTGACAAAAAGGTAAAGAAGTTAAGGGGATGCAAAAAGCTAAAATATTCTGCCTATTGTAGTTTCACTATATATATATATATATATATATATATATATATTTGTTTAACTGATTTGGCTTGAGTCTGGCAAAATATCAAGCCTTTAAAATCACCTGGGACCTGCAGATGCAGAGGGAATAAAAAGATGCAAAGACAGATATTGAACTATGAAGAGAAGATTATGTTTATTTTGTTTAGAAATAGACTATAAAATATTAAAACCTTATCATACAATGATAAACACAAGCCAAGTTTTCCTGTTTGGATCCAATAAAATCGCATCAAGCAGCAGTCAGTACCTTTAATATCTGTCCATCTGGAAATCTATCAAATGAAAACATTTGCTCAGGAAAGACTGATAGCAGTGCAGCTGA
This sequence comes from Melanotaenia boesemani, assembly GCF_017639745.1. NCBI lineage: Eukaryota > Metazoa > Chordata > Actinopteri > Atheriniformes > Melanotaeniidae > Melanotaenia > Melanotaenia boesemani. The sequence continues at coordinate 9,137,849 of NC_055704.1, forward strand.
GAGCAAGTAGATAGGCCCACACACAAAAGCAGGATTTACTCAGAATGGATTAGATAGCCTTACTACGAAACTGTATATTACAATTGACAGTTGGGGCAGGATCAAAACCAGTACTGTGTGAGATCCTGGTAAGGTTTGGTCAATCCCCATGAATTCAACAGGACATAGAATTTGTCCATAGGTGCCTGATCCAATTTGCCACACTGACGTGGACGTGAAGTAAAATTGAACAGTGGACTGAATGCGCCAGGCAGTATTATTGGTCTTTTCCTCCACTGAGGGAAACAGAAGGAGAGGGCCACTCTCTCTGAGGTGCCGTGCACACCTTGTAGGCTGCCAAGCCCCATTAGAGGGTGACAAACAGACGTCTACTCGACTCAACGCTGTCAGACCCCGGTAATGAAAGGCACATCAGCCTTAGAAAAAGTGCAGGAGAAGGATGAGGAGGTGGGAGAACAACAACAGGGCTTGCACCGGCACAAACGCATTTTAAAACTAATGGCTTAAATGCAACTGTGGAGTGTACCAATGCAGAGAAGGAAACAAAAAGTTCTCTAAACTAAGTAATGAAAAGGAGGGTAGAGGAGATAAAAAGACAAAGAGTGTCTGAGTAAAAGATAAAAGAGAAATATATGAACAGTAGTTTTGGGAAAATCTAATGAAAAAGAAAATTGTGCAAAGACAGGAAGGAATAAAGGTGCAAGGGTCCTTTGTGACTCATTGCACTGCATGTGTTGGTGCAACACCATTTAGTGACATAATACAACATCAATAATTATCTCTGTTTCAGCCAAGGTTCTATCAAGTGATTTAATAGTACTAATAAAGCCTCAACAAACCAAAACATTTATCTTAAATGATGTTGTGGAGAACTGTACTCTCTATAATAAAGTTGGTTTAGAGTGTCGCTATTCCCTTTGCAATGAATCAGAGTTAGACTTTGTGAGGTGGGCAGGAAGAAATAAGTACATAATAATGAAATATGTACAAGACGGCAGACAGGTGCAGCTGCAGACGTTATGGATTGAGCAGTTTTGGAGTCTTGTCACCATAACCTATGGATGTCGTAGTCACTTGCCGATGCAGAGGGGATACCGAGGCAGATTGTGTCGCTTTGTGTCCCTGCCTGCTTTGTAATCTTTCCAGAGAGCAGGGATGAGACTTGGATGTGTCCATGGGGAAATGTATTTTCTCTGCATGGATGTGGAGCGAGAGCAAGTGGCCTTATCAAATCTATATTTCTCCCCCAGTGATGTCTTGAAAAGAGGAAAGAGAGGAAAGAGAAAAAAAGTGAGCAAGGCGATGGAGGTTATCGGATTAATTAATTTAATGGCGTTGTTGGCACATCAAATGGGGGCACTTTTCACTGTTGAGGCTTTAGTCAGGCAGAGAGGAATGTGTTTAGGACAGAGTTATACACTCAAGAACAATAAAACTGGAATCAGTTTGCAAATGCCATTACAAAACTAATATGTTGCACATGGCTTTTTTAGTTTTGAGAATTTAAAGTTTCAAGTTGTGATATCAGGGTCTGGCACCTGGGTGCACGGAGTACAGCAATCATTAGATTTTAACATAGATATGTACTTTCACTCTTCCCACATTTTGCACAAAGAAATTGCATATCACTTTCTGCAACTTGTACAATTCAGGTAAAATTCCATAGTACTCGACCTTTTAGACAGACATCATGTTACCACAAGACAACACTTAGTACTGTAACTGAATATTAGAATGCAAACATCTTAGATCTGTTCTATCAAATATGAGTTGTTGAGTAGATTGGTCAATAAATAAGACACATTTTGACTAATTTTGTGCACGTTTAATCATAAAATATAGCACCCAGGAGGAACAAAATGTAAAAAAAAAGGTTTAGGTCTTCAAAGTACCAACTTTAAAACAGGAACCAGCTCAGTTGTGCTGTTTCTTAGCGCAACCACTGCCTTCCTTTGCTTGTGTTTCACCCCGTTAACAAGTGTAGAGAGGACTGTAGGGAGTTAACCCCAAAGCGAATGCTACTTTGGCCCTGGAGAAGAAGGATCTCCCCTGTGTCTTCCAACAACGGTTAGAAGAGGAAAACGGGAAAGGCTAATATATGAATGAATAAACTACTTGTCTGTGTGCGCTGCACGTCTGGTGGGGGGCGTGGCCAAGGTGCAGCAGCATTGCTGACTGACAGATTGCACTCACAATAGGCAGAAATGTCGTGTTTTTAATGTCGGACAATCAGCCCTTCTCACAAACGTCTCGGCATGTTTTCATCATCAAAGAGCCATTTTTAGCTCGTCACCGTCTCGTTATCGTCATGAAAAAAAAGTTTGTCAACGAAATAAATTTGTCATCATCATCGTTGACAAAAACAACACTGGTGTAAGTGGGTGAATAAAGACAGCAGCATTATCACCAGATCATCGTCTGTTTTATGACCCACACACAGGGTGGAGCTAAAGCAGTAACACAGTAATAACAGTCTTTAGCAAATTCAATTGATTTTCAATAAGAAATTTATTAAATTGCATTTTTCTGCAAGAAATAATAGTTTAGGTATGAAAAAGTTTTGTTTAGTAGAGAAAAAACAGGTTTCCCGCAATGAAGATGTAATTTCGGCACACCATTCAGTTTATCAGAAAAGTTTGGCCCCAGGCCAAAATATAGTTGTTGGCCTCTGCTCTATGGCAGGACTCTTCAACTCTGGTCCTTGAGGGCCGCTGACTTAAATGAATGAGTCATTGTGCAGAACTTTGTAGGCTATTGGATCCATTTGATTCGAGTCGGGTATGTTGGAGCAGGGAAACGCTAAAAAACCTGCAGACAGTGGCCCTCAAGTACTGGAGAAGTGAACTCCAGTACCCCTCTCTGGAAGTTGAACTGACTTGACATCCAGGTACACATAGCTGAGAGGTGATTCCATGTTCTAGCCTTCCTCTTGGAACATTAAACCTAACGGGTGCTCACAATTTCATCATGATATCCACTGAATATCTGAGAATTGTATTTTTTTATATATATATATATATTCATATATAGGAAATGGATGGTTTCTTGTTGGATTATATAGTATGTCTGGGGATTTTATATGTACATAACAAATTTTAATAATTGTTCAAGTAAGCAGGGTTGATTCTTAAATTTTAATAGTGGGGACTTTGTCGCACCCATGTGTGAACACCATAAAATATCTCATTTAATTTCATAGATTTAGAGCACATCACACCCCTGTGAAAGGCAGTTAAAGAGTAATAAGCCTCATGTGACATTGTGTTCCATGAGTTGTGACACTAACCTTTTTAGATGTCCTATACCTGCACAAAAAAAGACATCCTCATTAAGGTGCTGTTATAAAAGTGTTCAAACAGCAAAAGTTTGGGACCAAGCAGAGGCGACTTTGTTTCACCGATTGCTTATAAAGCTCAGAAATCTTTTACCTTTTGCCTCCTTTGTACCTCAACAACAGAGCTGTGATGTGCAGTGATGGCACATCAGTTCTCCGGTGAATGAACCTGCAGTATATCAGTACAGTGGAGAAACTGCATTTTCAGTCTACCGAATAAAAAATATTTGTGAAAATGGTTACAAATAGGGAAAAAGCCATAAACTTCAAGGTAATTTGGCCAAATAATTAAATGTGAACACAGTTCTAGACAGAAATCTCAAAGTGGCTGATACTTCAATAAATAATAGAGGGAAAGAGAAAGAATAAAACACACACAGTATAAAGTGTTTTACTTTTCACTGTTTGTGTCTGTGTAAGTTCACCTCAATGGAAAATGACACACTGACATTTCCGTTGTGGTGTGGATGCTTAAAAAGCAGCGTACCATGAGTAACATCAACACCAGTGAGCTATTCAATACTGGCCTGACAAAATCATTACGCTGCTTCCTCTCAGATTGAAACTCCACACTAAACGACCACTTAGGAATATGGATCGGACTTGTAAAATGGTGAAAGGGCAGGTTAATGCAATCAATTATTTTTTTAACAGTAATGGCTATGCAAGAGTCCTTGACATACCCACACAATCTATCTCTGTGTAATGTAATGGGCCTCAATGATTCTTTTGTGTGGGATTTTGCTGCAGTTGCCCTGCGATGACATTTAGAAAGGGACAAAAGATCAGCCACACATGGCTGAAAAAAAGAAAAAGAAGGGGGTGAAAAAAATCAGCTTTTATGGTCATGCTTCTGTTGTAGGGTACAATTAAAGCAAAATACTTTAATGTACTCGACAGCAGGCAGTGCATACCTGATTATTAGGACAGTTCTTTTTAATCTGCATCTAGATTTCTATCACGGTCACTCTGACTTCTGGCTGATGGCAGAAATGACTTTTGAAAAAGAAATGAGCAACATTTCAACTGACATTTACACTGATTGTGTTTCTGTACAGCACTGAGGAGGCAAAATGGCATCAAATTCATCGGCTCCATTCTTCATAGTATTCGACATCTGCGAGTGAATATTTATTAAAGAGTTAAAACATGTTTTTTCATGAAAAATCATGAGCTGTTTGTTTCATGAACATAAAGCCAAGGGAAAAAAATCACTCAACCTCAGACAGAAGTTGAGTGCATTTTAGGTTTAGATCAGTACAGGCAAACATGTATATCTATACAGGGTTAGGGTTACTCACCATCCAGTTCAATTGGTATACCTGTTTAATTGCTTGTTAACAGGCTGACTACCACATGGCAGCAACTCAGTGCATTAAGAGAGAGGTCCCCAACCCTTCTCCTCAAGGCCCACTATCCTGCAGGTCTTAGATGTCTCCCAGCTCCAACACACCTGATTAAAATAAAACTGCTCTCTGACAAGCTCTGCACAAGTCTGCTAATGAGCCATTAATCGCTCCAGGATGTCTCTGTACATAACTGCATTCATCTTTCCCTCTATCCTGACTAGTTTCCCAGTTCCTGCTGTTGAAAAACATCCCCACAGCATGATGCTGCCACCACCATGCTTCACTGTAGGGATGGTATTGGCTTGGTGATGAGAGGTGCCTGGTTTCCTCCAAAAATTATGCCTGGCATTCACGCCAAAGAGTTCAATCTTTGTCTCATCAGACCAGAGAATTTTGTTTTTCATGGTCTGAGAGTCTTTCAGGTGCATTTTTGGAAACTCCAGATGAGCTGCCATGTGCTTTTTACTAAGGAATGGCTTCCGTCTGGCCGCTCTATCATATTGGTGGTTTGCTGCAGAGATGATTGTCCTTCTGGAAGTTTCTCCTCTCTCCACAGAGGAATGCTGTAGCTTGGACAGAGTGAGCATCGAGTTCTTGGTCACCTCCCTGACTTGGTCCCTTCTCCGCCAATCGCTCAGTTTAGGCAGCCGGCCAGCTCTAGGAAGAGTCCTGGTGGTTCCAAACTTCTTCTATTTATAGATGATGGAGGCCACTGTGTTCATTGGGACCTTTAAGGCAGCAGATATTTTTCTGTACCTTTCCCCAGATTTGTGCCTCGAGACAATCCTGTCTCAGAGGTCTACAGACAGTTGCTTTGACTTCATGCTTGGTTTGTGCTCTACCATGCGCTGTCAAGTGTGGGACCTTGTATATAGACAGGTGCCTTATCAAATCATGTACAATCAACTGAATTTACCACAGGTGGACTCCAATTAAGCTGTGGGAACATCTCAAGGATGATCAGTTGAAACAGAAAGCACCTGAGCTCACTTTTGAGCTTCATGGCAAAGGCTGTAAATACTTGTGTACATGTGATTTCCCAGTAGAAAAAGTGAAGCCCTGTGAATACTGTCTGGATGCACTGTAAACTTGACCAATCAGAGCAGGCTGAGATTGGTGAAAGCACTGTATGTCCTGTGTTTTAGTATTTATTGTCCTTTTTTTCCTCAGGTCTTTTTTCATGTGACTTTACAGTGAGGAAGGCAGGACATGGAAACACCAGTTAACACCAACCAGTTTACTGTGATCAGAATAGTCGAGATGAATAGATATTAAATGGCTGAAAATGAGGTGAAGTTACTATCCTGTAAGCACTGAAAATGATGAGCAGAAAGCTACACTAGCAGATGTCCTGATAAAGCTGCAAAGACAGAAAACGAAACATTGCGCCAGAGTAACACCATTGTTGGGTTGAGGTTAACAGGGAGCATACTGCCAAGCCAAGTATCTAAATCAAGGGCAAAGACTGCCTATACCTGCTATTATCTACCATTGAGACCAAGGGCACAGCCTCCTTAGGTCCTGTTTATACAGGAAACAAGAAAACAAGCAACAGGATAATTAATGTGACAACAACCTGCTGTTGAAATTGAAATCTCGATGACGTAGTTACACAGCATGCATCTTTATCAACAAAGCATAGAAAATATTTATGAAGGATTCATGCAGTTATGCTGTGGATTAATCTTAAACCAAAAAAAAAAAAAAAAAAAAAAAAGAAAAATCTAATTAAAATTATTTGCTTCAACTTTTGAGCCAAAAGCAAAATGTCCAGACAGAAAAAAAAAATCATTAGTGCTCCAGCATTATAATAAATCCTTCCTGTATACCCTTGAAACTCAATGCTCAAACTCCAGTTTACAGGATGGTTAACAACGGCATTCATTAAGTACTACTGTTTATAATGCAAAGGTCTGTCCATTAACTGAAAACATAAAGCTGGCAGGAACCTATGTCACTGAGCAAATGAGCAAACAGCATATGAACACACACCATGGGTGGCTAAAGGAAGAGGGCTTTTTTTTTTTTTTTTCCAGCACTCCAGGGGCCCTCATTACAGCAGGGAGTGGGTGTAGAAAGACGTGGTGAGGCGGGCAAGTGAATAGAGCTGCATGGGGGCAAGATATTGGGTCTTCTTGCGTCAGTCTGTTCCTCCTCATTAGTCACCTTGTGGGACTATATGTGCAACTGACCACAGTACTGAGATCTCATCTGCAGTGACTTTGTGTAGTTGTCTCCAATGTGAAGGCAAGGAAGGCCTTCATTTGATAGCCAGGGGTGAGACTTGAAAGGCAAGAATCTACCTGCTGGGTTTCTTGATGTCACCAAAGTAGATCTGTGGTATTCAGCTTGAAGTTACGACTCTTGATAGATTTAGTTTCCTGGTGCAGCTTTAAAGAACTCACCCAACTACATTGCAAAAACATTATATATATTATATATGATCAAAGAGTGAAATACAAAGACCCAAGACTTACACTTTTATTTCCAGAATAACGAGTATACTTGTGAGGCCATGTTAGATATATGAAAACAAATGTTTTGATAAATAATGTTGAAATGTTTAAAACATCAAAAATTGATTGACAAATATGAACTAAATTGGAAAAATTGATAAAAAATATTGTGTATGCGCACTGGCCACTTCAACTTGCTAGTATCAGGCAGGACCACCTTCTGTCTTTAGAACTGCATGAATTCTTTGTGGCATAAATTCAACAAGATGTTGGAAACATTCCTCAGATTTTGACATGACATCACACAGTTGCTGCAGGTTTGTCGGCTGCATCCATGATGAGAATCTCCCGTTCCGCCACATCCCAAAGCTGCTCTACTGGATTGAGATCTGGTGACTGTAGAGGCCATCGGAGTCCAGCGAACTCATTGTCATGTTCAAGAAAGCAGTTGATGATCTGAGCTTTGTGACATGGTGCATCATCCTGCTGGAAGTAGCCATCAGAAGATGCTACATAAAGGGGTGGACATGGTCAGGCAGTCGTGTTTAAACCATTTAAACTCAACTGGTACAACAGTATCTCAATGGCATTTACTTAAAGACAGAAATGAGAGGCTTTCCTTTCACCTCTTCGCAGCCCCTACCATTTATGATTCATTATTTTTCACTCACAATTCACAGTTATGGCTTTAAAAGTAGAACATTTTACAGCTTACACATTTGAAAAACAGTGATTTTCCTTAAATGTTGCCAAGTCACAATAGTTTTCTTTGAAACATGACACTGTTACGTTTTCTACATGTACACAGATGTTACACATATTGTTGTAAGTCTGGTCTGCATAAAGACGAAGAAAAGGCCATAAGGGTGAAAACTGCTTGTGCTCCTCTTCTATTTAAATACTTAAGTCTATATTTGCACAACTTTGTGTCTTGCTCAAACACACCTTGAGTGGCCATAGAGTTGTGGGTGATGAACAAACACTACTACAGCACTACACACTCCATACTGGAATATGGGGTGCTGTCAATCACATGATGACCCAAACATAAAGCTTCAACATGAGACAAACCAAGAGCTGAACTCTATCTCTTACATGTAGTCTCTTACATAAAAGAAGGCAAATGTTTTTAACTCCCATTTTAGTTTCCATACTAATTCAGACTAGGAAAATGCCCAAAACAAGTTTCATATTCCTCTAAACTGTGTAGAACCCCTGTAAATAAAATTATATTTATCACTGAGAAATCATACGCATTTTTCTTCCTATATGTATTATGTTTTGAAGCAGATTTCCCAATAAAAACATAGTTACTCATGAAAAAAACATGTTCTATTAAGACATCTAAATTAATATAATCTAGTCACCTGAGATTTAATTATCTTAAATTCTCAAAATCTCAACCTCAAAGAAAAATTCATGTCCATACAAAAGATTAAAAGATATACATAACGATGTTTACAGCTTAAACACTAAGGTTACTCCAGAACTTTAGCTACGAACACATTTCTGGAAATGATTATTGGGTTTTTCCACTCATTTCAATAAATGTTTGTTAAAAGCCTCCCATGACTTGTTTCTGTTTGTAAGCACCTTTTTGTCTTTTAAACTGAACCTAAAGCAGCCACTTAGAGCAATGAAATATTTAACCTTTACTGCATGGCCTCCCTTCACTTCATTCTCACACAGAGAATCTAAGGAAAAAACAACATCATCAAGCTGCTCGCACCTTTTGATTGACAAGTAATCTCAGAAAGAAAAACAACAGAGAAAATAAGCATTAAGCAAAGAGTTTTCCAGAATAAAAATAAATAAATGAATAAAGGGTATGTCAGAGGTGAGAGCTTTAAAGGCTTCCTTTGGTTTTGCAGGCAGCTGCTGATGAGAGTGCTTTGTGTAACAGGAATGTCTGTAATGACTGACTTAAGTAATGTGATTCATTGCTTTTGACGGTCGTGCAGTTGCAAGTCACACTGTGGCGAGCAGAGAGCACTTACTCATTTTAAAAGCCACAGACTGAACTTCTACTTTACAGCCCACGCTGAAGACAGACGACAGCTACTTAGCCTTTTCCTATTATGTCTTTAAGTTAATTGAGAGGAACAACAAGCGTGTTTTAGTCTGTGGTGTCTTGATGGGCATTCTCCACCAGCAACAACTATTAAAGCTTGTTTATGAAAATAACACAAGAGTAACATCCATATTGTTAATAATATGTTGATCTGTTCCCTCATTCTATAAGATGGCAAGCAGCATGTGCTGGATACTTAAATCTAAGCTTTGAATGCATAATCAATCATTTTCCCTGCTTTGTATGTGCTTCTGTGGTTTTGTGTGTACGGACAGCATTAAAGGGCTTTCTTTCAGCCGCTCAGCTAATTTGATTTTGAATCTGGCAAGTGGCCGAGGTAATATAGGGGCTGAGCTGTCATCTGGGGGCTGCATCAAATCCTTGGTAATGAACAGGGATGCAACCCTAGCTAACAGATTCAACCAGTGGCTCGACAGTGAGATGAAGGTGGGGGGGTTGGTGCTGGAAGACAGGAGGTTTCAAAGGTATCCTTTGTTATTCAACTCTACCCAATGGCCTCTTGGCAAAAATAAAAACAAAACAAACGAAAAATCCAAAACAATTACAATTTAATTTGAACTGCACACAGAGGCAAACAAGTTAACATGCTCATCTGAGCAATAAGGGCAGGGGAAATTGGAGGATGAACACTGATTAAATTACGGTGTGCAAGTAGTTTTCAATTGCAAAGTGATGGCAGATGTTACAGCTCAATTCCTCTGTGATTCAAGGTTAAGTTTCTGATGAGAGAGTTTATATTTCATTGTTAGGAATTTGATGTAATAATTGTCCACCTCTTTTCCCTGCTGACCAATATTGAATCATTGTATGAGCATAATATGGTCTCTGATATGGAGCTCAGAGGGTTGAGATATTTAGAAAACCTCTGGGAGCTTCTGAAATTAAATTAATTTCAACTGGAAAAAAAAAATCATGAACAAGGAAAAACATCTGCACACAATCAATCTATGCATATAGATGTTTCCAGAATTATCTTGCAAGTGTTTAGTGTGTTGCAGGTCATGATGCATTAAAAGTATTTAATTTATTCTGTAATAATTTTAGCTTCTCATTCCATCATTATATTGCCAACATGATATATATGCTTTAATTTAGTCATTACTAACTTCAGTGTATACTGTCTGTTGGGCTGGGTAAGTGAATGTGTTATCACATTAACACATCAAATAACAGAAAATTATGTCACTGTGCATTATTGCAGTCTCTATGTTGCTCACCAGCTCTGAATACACATACACAAACATGAGCCCTGGGACAAACCAAGAGTGGCCGTATTGGTTTGGAATGGCCCTCATCAGGCATCTCAACCATTAAGAGCATTTGGGTTGGGCCTAAGACTGCTTTAGTTCTCACATCAACCTGTGTTGTGTTGATGTCTGTTCCCCCTCCACCTCCACCCAAACCCCACCACAGGTCTGCTTCTTCCACAAGAAGAAGCAGGTGATAGCTGAGAACTTGTTCCCAACGAGCTGTACTTACAAAAGAAAGTTATTCTTATTCTTCCCACCCCTCAAAAATCATAGTATCTAAATAATTCAGATCATAAAGTAAATCAGTGTCTTAGTACTAAAAAAAAACATCTAGCTAACAGCCTGTTTGGAAAAAAACAGTGTCTTCAGCTGTTTTTTTTTTTAAAAAAAAAAGACTCAACAGAGTTTAAAGACAGCAAAGATGGTGGCACAGCATTCCTCAGTAAGGGGGCCACAGCTTGAAAGGGATTATTTACTTTGGTCCTGAATTTGGTGTAAGGAATAGTCAGTAAACACTGACCTGAAAATCTAAGAGAACAGCCCAGGTTAGACTGTCAGCAGTTCAGAGCGGAAATTGGGACTATGTAAGGCTCTAAATGTAAGAACCAAGATTTAAAATGAATCCTAAAATGAACTGAATCAGTGAAGTGCTGCTATAACTGGTGAGATTTCTGCTCCAGGATGTGTGAAGCATCTGGTGGCAGATTTCTACGCAGCCTGGAGACACTGAAGTTCCTTCTTACTAAGACATATAAAAAGACTATTACAGTAGTCTAAATGAGAAGAGATAAAAACATGAATAATCAGTTCCACTTGTGTCTTTGACAACAAGGTTCTTAACTTTGAAATATTACTTAGCTGAATAAAAAAAAAAGTTTTAAATAACTGATTTGTGTGATGCTCCAGAGATACTGCAGTGTAAAAAAAAAGCCCACCAAGGTTATGAAGATGAGGCTGAATAGATGAGCCTAAGATACCTGGGTGGTGTTTTATCTCCAGGACCCAGGTTTCAGGTGCAACAATTAATGTCTCTGTATTGTCTGAGTTTAGCTGAAGGAATTTTGTGCTAACACACTGTTTGATTGAGCAAAGAAGACAACGTTTTTTGGTTAGCTTTGGTTAGTCTCCTTCAGCCAGACATCTACATATGGATGATAAGAATCATTCCTGAAATAGCCAATTAGCTGACCCAGATGGAGAGTTTACAATAAAAAACAACAGTGGTCTTAAAACTAAACTCTATGGTATCACACAGGAAAATAGTGACATTTCACAATTTTCATGTGGTTAGTGTTTAAACTTTACACTTGTACTATTTTTTATGGACTGGTGTGAAGAAAAAACAAGAGTTAAACATTAAAAAACTCAAAAAGAAGAAACCAAAAATAAAGGATGGCTGATATGGCTTAATGCAAGTCACTAAGCAGGCTCGTTGGATTACCTTAATATGGAAAAAAAGAAAATGAAGAGAAGTTGGGGATACTGGCCTCTCACACTTGTTTCATTGACATCCCCTTCCACTGCTCCTGCTGCAAAGCTCACTGAGCTTCAAGGCAACCTTGATAAATTAATCCAACAGAAGAAATTGGTCTTTCAAATGGAAAGAGCACTTTGGTTCAGGAGAGTAACTCATGTAGGAAGAAGGTAGTGGGGCATGAATCAACATGAGACGGGAGGCGAATGGCTGAATCTGAAAGAATCTGAGAGTCTGTATGTCTGAGTGTGTGCCAGAGAAAGTCAGGAGGAAGAAAAAGGTGTGGGCAAAGGATCTTCAGTGAACCAAATGCTGAACATCTCAACGCCTAACCCAAGGTGCAGTGTGTAATATAATGATCCTGGTGGTGTCTAAGAAACAAGTTCTGAACTTAACTGGATTTCATATTAGTAAAGATAATGTTCATTGCATAATTCCAGTCCTTGCCTCCCTGCACTGGCCCTCTTGTCAGGATGAGGCTTGATTTTAAGTCTTTTGTGTCCGTACGTGCTACAAATTTCACTTTGGTCTTCTGAGCAGGGACAGGCTAAACCTTATGGGTGGTCATTTCTTTGCTGTTCTAGCTAAACTATATGGCCCAATTATTACATGTTTTATGCGGTAAAGCACTCTGGCAAACCTCTGGCTTTTAGATGTGCTTCATAATAGAGTTACTTGACAAATTTCTGCAAGGTAATTAGCAGATTGTGTGCAATATAAAATATTGTATCTTGCCCGAGGGGTGCATGGTTGTGTTTTGAGCACAGTTGTCTCACAAAACAGAAGGTTTCTGGTTCAAACCTCAGCTGTGTCCTTTCTGTGTGGAGTTTGCATGTTATACAGGTGCATGAGTGGGTTCTTTCTCTGGGTACTCTGACTTTCTTCCACAGTTAAAAAAACATCCATGTTAGGTTAATTGGTGTTTGGTTTATCCCAAGGAGTTAGTGTGAGTTGTTTGTCCCTTGTCCCTGTGATGGGCTTGTGACCTGCCCAGGGTGTCCCCTGCTTCTTGCCTACTAGCTAAGGGGTGATGGACAATGCATGCATTAATGACTCAGGAAAAAAACAAGTGAGCTAATAAATGAGTAAATACTGCTTTGGCTAGATAATTTAATAATAATTTATTATCTTTTCCACTGGACAGTGAGTTAGCAAACAGGAATTCAAGAGATAAACTGGGGTATAGGGCTGAGTTGGAATCAAACCTGAACCCCAGTGGTAAGAGATTCCAGTTTGGCTCTGCTTTTTCTGATATTTTGTTGTGAGAGAGGGAAAGACTATCAGTTGGCCTGCCTAAGACAACATCTTCACCTGTTGTAACCAACACAAATTGTATCCTACATTAAAAACAAATCATGAGATGTCTTACCCACACTCAACTTGCCATAGGAGTTTGAATCACTAAAATTATAAAATGTTCTCTTGATAATAGTTTCGAATAGCTTCTCATCCCTTTACCTGGAGTGTGACTCTACTGTGGTTTTCATTATTTGCTTAATTAACTGATATAATAAAGAGTTTTCTGTAATCATGCAATATTTAAGAGAAATATGAACCCACTCTGCATCATGATAAGACTCAGCATATGTTTGCTCATGGCAATCATTAATACGTTCTTGTTGGCAGGTTGCAACACTGGTTCAGAGACATTCCTGGGGCAAATTCCTGTTTTCAGCCCTAAGGAATGAAAAAAGCTGAAGCGTGAAGTAAAGCCGCATTCACATGCAGTATAACTACTTGCATATAAAGATCAGAGTGAGCATGTTAACAAACTCAGAAAATTCTACCTTTTATCAGCAATTCCAACTTTTTTCTCACAAAAAAAATAACTGATATTCATCTCACTTTTACACCTCTTTGTGTAGGCACTTAAAACATGAAAAAAGGTGATAAGTTTCAATTGAACATAAACTCAATCTGGGCATCTGATATTGGCCTCGTGAGGATGAAGTAATGTGACAGGCCTAAAGAGGTTAGACGCCAGGTTTATTCAATTACAGCCTAGCAATAAACAATTCCTGAAACACTATCCCCCAATCGGTTCATTGCTCCTTCTCCCACCGCACTCATTTTAAAACCTAACCCACCATCTGTATCTGCGTAGCGCTGACGGATACCATTGGGCTGAATGCTGACACTACTTGTGATGAGTGTGCATGACTTAAGTCTGCCCATATGCAGCAGTAGCAAGCAGCCAGCCCTCAGTGGCCCTTGCCTGCTAAGCAAATATTCACAGACTCTGATGGTGTCTTTTTTTCTAGATTAGTGGAGAGCCGTCTGCAGATGATGATAATGAGACACTCAATTTCCCCTACTCTGGCCATTTGAGAGACAGTCAGACGGCCGGATAATCTGGTTTGTGCCGGGGGCCTCATCCATCCAGTTCTACCATTGGGTTGACATTAGCACTAAGACGTATTAGCACATTAGCCCGAATGGGCAATGATGTGCTCCGAGTCAGTTAAGCAGAGTATGATAGCGGCTGTGTTATGGTTATGGTGATGGCTTTATGGAGTCCTTGACAACTCCATTGATCTCCAGAGGCACCTGCTAATTTGAAATGAACAAAGAAATGGTCAGATTTGTGAGGATGATGGACTTCATAAAACATGTCCATCGTTACAACTAAAACACACCAGAAAAGGAAGAGGCTAATGAACATAGTTTTGGTGTTTCTTAATTCTCACAGTCAGAACGTCAAGACTCAGGAAACTTGTCTGAAATGGGAAGCTTTGAAAGAATCTATTTTGATCCTTATTTAGCCGTTCTGGATGTTCCTGGACAGGGGAGGGGCCCTGCAGTCCTGGCATTACATGCCATAGGGCATAGACACAGATCTATAAATGTTTGGTATTAAACGGACCCATTGATGGCCTTCCCTCACTCCCTTTGCGGCCGTTAATGGAGCTTTTATGAATCTCAGGCCTCATTTGTCTCTCATGGTTAGGGGCTTTCTGCAGTCTGAATTGTGTAATAATGGCAAACCCAATTTGCTTTGTGCTACGTTAATCTCAACACGCCCCTTCTCTCTCTTTCATGCTTCCCTAACTGCATCCAAGTCATTCATCAATGATTCTATTATCACTTTCTTCTTTCTAATTTATGTGTATCTGTGTGTGTGTCAGGAAATTATAAAATAAACCCAAATTATGCCACTCTACTCGGAACAGACAAGTAATGCAACACTAAAGAAATTTTCAAAGTCATTAACGGCAGCACCATTATCTCCTTTGAAATTCCTTTTTTGTTCAATATAGAGCAAAGTATTTCCTCAATCAGAATATTTTCAATGAAACGTCTTTTTAAAAAAATAATGTGGACTCTTCAGCACTAATTTGTTACAGTAAAGTACTGACTGAGGTTAAAGGACTCACATTTGTTTTGGGTGGAGACACTCTGGGGTCAGTATAACTGCTGCTAATTACAATAAAAAATACAGTAACTTCTTTGCTGGCATATTTAAAACAAATATCTTGTATAATGCACAAATTTCTATTTAGAACCACGTCTCTAGTTGTCCAACACACATGGACACAATGAAAGTCCTTGAATTAAATCATTCAGAGTTATGTTATTTAAATAAGTTACTTTAATTGTAGAAAAAATATATATGTACAATATTTGCTTTAAATTAAATGTAAATCTCAGAGGTTTACCTTTATTTAACTACTAACTATAAAGAGTAAGGAGAGAAGAAATTAGTGCAACTCTGCTTTTATTTAAAAATTCCCCTTGTTATTCAGCTGGCCAGGGTTCCCATTAAAATGGTTTCTATGATTTAAAGTAGAACTGAACCTCAGCAGTCTCCCTGAGGTGTGAATGTTGATCTGCGCAAAATTTGTATGATCTGGTCCTTATGTGTCACTCTGAACCACAACATGGTAGTTTTTAGATGGTTTTCAGGCTTTTAAACTTTTATGTACAGATGTTTGTGCACACTGAAATGGTTGCAGAAAAGAAAGTTATTCTTTTAACTTAGATGTTAATCATTGCATCTAGATTTGCACAGTGGCTTGAAGAGATTCTGTCTTTCATACAAATGGAGAGTTATGGTTGTGCGGGTCAAACATTTAGTTCTAAGCGAATGAAGGTACCTTTCCTGGCTGAGTGGCAGTACCACCCCTCAATTTTAAGGACATTATTATAAATTGACTTTATGAAATTGGGTGCTCTCCATGATCTCAGTAACCTCTGGGATTTTCTGATGGGAAATGTGCCGCCGTTAGCTAACAAAATGGATGAGATCAAAGCACGAACAAAGTCACAGTATGAAAACAAACTAAAAGCACATTCACACCAGCTATTTCACTTGAATCCAAGTCTGTTTACTTAGAAAGTCCACTTCATTTGGGGTATTGTGAATGTGCAAATGAATTCTGATTTGCATCAAAGAAGTGGAATCAGTCTGCCTACAAACGCAGGTCTCGCCTCGCTTCACAGTATTTAGCATTTATGTACTAGAACAGTGGTTCTCAAACTGGAGGGCAGCCCCCCCTAGGGGGGACGCAGCAACATGACAGGGAGGATTCAAGTTCCAGGTTTGGCAACAGAGGTAAATCGCTGTGGTCTCCCCCAGCTGCTTCCTGTGTGCCAAAATATGGCAGAACACAGCTCGCTAGGAAATTTACTAGACATGGGTAAATGCAGAGCCAAATTTTTAATTGGGAAATAAAGTAGAAATGACCTTTTGTTATATAGTATTGTTATATATGCACAATGGGTTTCCTTTAATCTGGTTGGGAGCATGTCTGTTCTTGTTTTTGCTGTTTTTCCCTTAAATGTGTTAAGTTTGGTGATGGATCCATAATTGGATGAAAAGAAAGCATCATCAGAGCAAAAAAAATCCTAATTTATTCTGTATAAGTGATTTAAAAAGGCTTTTGAGTTTAAAGTAGTATGTAAAATAAGTAAAAGAAAAAATAAATACAAATAATCTAGAGAACCTGCTCACAATAAGGCACAACTGCTGCTAGTCATGCAGACTGTTGGATCAGCATTTATGAACTACAATGATAACAGGCTATCAAAAAGAAAAATGCCTTAGCTGCAGGTTTTCTTATGGTGGTGAAGAGAGGAAAGGATGAAAATACTTTCTTAAGGAAAATAAAAATAATCCAATGTCCTGCTGTATTTTCAACAACGATCCCCATCTTTAAATTTACGCAGTGCTCATGCAGACTTGTGATATGTCAAGTCTGTCACTTATCAAACTTAAGAAAGAGTTGACCTCAGATCCAAGTTCACCTATAAAAATGAGCCAAAGTTCACTAGTTTCATAGCAGTCACCAAACAAACAGAACTGTATTTATGTTTTCTTGAATAAATACTTGTCATTCTGTAGGGGGACTGCCATCTCACTGATGGAAACCATCTAGTTTTGTGACAGAGGTTCTTCATCCATGAAGACTTTGGTTAGGTGGTAAAATCTAAGAAGTTTGATAGATTTGATAGATTGTTTTCATCTCTTTTGGCAAGTGGGTAAAAGTGAAACTGAATGTGTGTAAAGAGGAGGCGGAGAAAAAGTCCAATCATAAACATCTAAAAGAACAATCACACTTCATATAAATGAATGGAAACCAGAAAAACGTATAGAAGATCTACAAGTCCAAACAGCTACAATAGAAACTGAAGTAAAATGTCTCCATGGATGTATAATTGGCAGAATTTTGATCTATTTTTCTGTTGTCATGAATGTAGTGTTGTGTCTGCTGATGTTAAATAAGAGCATCAGCAGACACTTCATTTGAAAAGGGTCTGGAAACCTTTTAAATTAACTCAAAAAGAACCACCTTCCTATTTTATTAAAGTGCATGTGCAAAGTTTACTTCCCAATCAATTATCCTGATAACCACTTTCTTCATCATGTTAATCAGATTCCGCATCAAGAAGCAAGTATGTCTGCCAAGCTGATTATCTTGATTTATAATGCATCAGACATCTATTCTCTTGATTTAAAATCCTTAAATATGGTGGCGCTCATAATCAAGTCTACGATTCCAGTTCATTTTGCAGCTTGCAATGAGAAAATACAGAGTTAAATTTTTCTAACTCCATTACAACTCCATCAGGTATCTGAATATGACTATGAGATGAGTCACTTAGGCTAGGTTCACACTGCAGGGAATAAATTTTGATTTCTTTTGTGAAATCGTATTTATTTTGCGAGTCCGTTCACATTTCCAATTAAATGCGACTTATATGTGATCGCTTTTGTATGAACTTTATGCAGCCAGGAGTGGTGGGAGAGTGATGTGAGTGCTTTTACAAATAAGGAGTTTATAAACAATGTTGTGTATGATATGTAGGTCAGATTAATGCGACCTGGCCGTTCAGACTGAAGTTGCATGACAAAAGATCAGATGCATATCGGATTTAGGACCACATATTAAAGTAGCCTAGGTCGCATATGAAAAAAATCGGATCTGTGTCTTTCAGACTTTCATGAAAAGATCAGATACAGGTTGCACAGGGGCAAAAAAAGGGGATTTAGGTCACTTCCGCCTGCAGTCTGAACCAAGCCTTTGAGAAGTAATTGCAGGATGGAAAGCTGGAAATCTTAGAATGGAGGAGGACGTCCATTCGGACCTGCAAAGAAAACGTCTTCCTGCCGTATGAATAATTAGCATTAAAAATAAAGCTATTACTAATATACTGATGTACTTAATTATGTCTGGTGCACCCCTGAATACAATAGAGGTACTATATTTTTAATGTATAGTACAGTAAATCTACAGCTGTGTCTTGTTTAATGACTTACTCTGCCCTATATGGCTAAAATTCTTTTTATTTACTTTCTTTTATTTCTTTGCAAAGAGTATGAATAAAATGTTTATTTTTTTCTTATCAACTTCATTTCATATGATAATAAACATCTATTGTTGCATTTCAAGTCAGCAAAAGATTGCACCCTTGCTTTTCATGATATTCTGATTACTATGTAAATTTCTAAAAATCGCCCTTTTTGAGGAAAATTATTTTCAAAAATCATTTCCTCCCATGTTTATCACTGGACTAGTGATCCATTGCACTTTGTTTTCTTTTCAGACTCAGTATTTTAATGATCCTGCTTTTCTACAAAGTTATAATTACAATCACCTACTGAGATTGCCCCTCTCAAATTCAAATCGTTTTTATTTTTATAAGTTTTAAATATAAAATTGATGCACAACAATTGTTTATATTTTTAAATATTTTTGTACATTTATTTTTGATGCCTTGTTAAATGAAATGCCTGACTTACTGTTAAGGATAGGTTAAGATTAAATAGGTTTTGCTATACAGTAATTACAATAGATGGTTCTAATCTGGTATCTATCAAGAAAAGGGCAAAAAGAAAGCATTTAGGGCATAGCTCACTGGGTTTGCTATTAATATTTCCTGGTAAACAAAGCTTTCTTGATTAGAGACAAAGAGAGTGAATTGCCAAGAATTACTGAACCACCTTGGCAAGGGTTTAAAGGTTTACATTTGTAAATCCTGCATTATACTGTTTTCATGTGATAAAAGGCAGAGGTTACCACAGCTGAGGACCAGTAAACATATAACATACATTGTAGGTTGTATTGTGCTTGATTCCTGAAGTTAATCTTAATGCATATAAATGGTGTTGAAAGTATTCCACATGGTCTGTTGGCTCATCCTGGAAGCTCCCTTGTGTTCAATTATATTCAGGATCAAAGCCATTCTGTGCAAATTGTGATGGATTGCAACTGGCAATGAAGCCCCTTATCCTTTGTTATTTTGCTTTGGGTACAGTTAATAACCATTTATTTAAATACTGCAAATGCAAATGAAATAGGCTAACCTTACATCACAAAGTGAAAAATTTAAGTAGTACAAGCAGGTCTCTCATACTTTGTTATTGTGTTAACTGTGATGTCGCTGTTTGAATCGTAACTCATTTGCTGATTTTAATAAGTTGTAGCTTAGGTTGTCAGCTTGGTATATTGGCATCATGAATTGATGGAAGATATATCCAACTTGTGGTCTGCAAAAACTGTACTAAAATATTTGAGGCTAACACTACATGCCCCAGACAAGGAGCAGATCATCACTGATGAGGAGCCCCTGTAGCTGCCCCCACCTCTCTTTCTTTTATTGCGCTGGTTACGCTAGTCTGTGTTTTGTTAGTATCATAATATCACAGCCTCATATATTTTCTAATAGTATGTTTGATTTGTAACATCCCAAGACTAATAACTGTTGCATGTGTATTTATAAAAATTCTCCTTATTAAGAGGTAATAAAGCTAGCAATGTAGCTGGGCAACAGGGGGGTCATATACTAAGAAAGGAAATTATGTTCCTCTCTCCTCTCCGTTCCACCGAACATGCAAGCGCATAAGAGCGGCTACGGCAAGCTTTCGTCCTGGCATCCTGTCGAACCAGGAGCGCTTCAGAGCAGATTGATTCTGCCACGGCTGGATCCTGCATGTCCCTCGATGACACGTGGATTGCAACAATTACCCCACTTATGGGCATTTAAAGAGCACAATAAACCAGCAAAAGGTTATTTGGGCAGTTTAGTGGAACATAACGGTAACATCCTTCCGGCTTACTGTCTGGTGGTGGTGGACTGGATCCCTTTGTCTGACCACAATGACCTGCCTGCTTTGCTCCATGTTGGTAGCAGTCAGGGCTGCCGGCATTGGTGTTGGGGTCTGATTTGGCCTCATCTGTTTCTTTCCTCTTTATAAAAAAGTCAGAAATATCTCTCTTCTCACATTCTTACATAAGACTGGTTACAGGATATATTTGTGCACATTTTCATGCCATAGCTTTCTTTAAAATCAACACCCAAACCAAGCAAACTACAAAGACAAGAAGCCATTAATAAGCTTTGACATTCTGGGATAAATATGCACAACTGTACTTTAACATTTTGTGTTGATGCTAGAGATGAATAAAAAAGTCAAAATCCTGATCAGAGCAATGTACCTGAACAATCCACCAATCAAATCATACTAAACGGCTGTAAACCAGCCAACAGTTTAGTTTAATCTAAGGTCTACTATAAAAAAAAAAAAAAGAAGCATCAATATGTAATCAGTCTTCTATTTCGGCTCATGCATACTAGCCAAAAGATTCACACTTATTTCTAACCTTGTTAGAATATTTGCTGTTTAATGGACTAAATTTTAATAGAGGACAAATTTTCCAGGTACACAAGCTGAGCAGCTGTACCAAGTGCACTGAGAGCATCTCAATGTGCTGCACGGATTTCAGAGAATTAGATGGGCAACCGATAAAAAAAAAAAAGAATAAAAAAAAGGACAGGAAGAAGAGTGTAGGAGTTGGTCTGAAGGAAGCGCTTCATCTGTGCTGTAAAAAGATGGCAGCAAGGAAACAAACTTAAAAAAACAACAAGCGCGAGGAGGAATAGGAGGAGGAGGACAGAACAAAGGACGTCCTGGGATGTGTGAGCAAATGCCAACCGGACAGTTTCTGTTATTGTAATCTACTAATCTGCCCAAAAACCACCTACACACTCATAGACGACTATTCACATTCACATTTACACCATCAGTCTTGCGCTCTCGGCATGTGTGCAAGTGTGTGTAGGAGAGAAATTGAAAGAGTTAGACGTGGACAAGGAGAAAGGGAGGGATGAACACAATGAGGGCAGATTGCAGGAGCACCTTTAGGAGCATAACTCAATTCACTAACTATATTGATGGCAATACACACTCCTGCACACTTCATATCAGTCTCATTTTCTATGCCTCTGTTTGTCTTTCTGTCTCTATCTCAACAAAATAACAATAATATCTTTTATCAAGAGGCTATTCTGTTCAAATTGAGAGCAGGATTCTTTATTTTTACACTTAGATGTCGACCTCATCTCCCAAGAAATTCTACCTTAAAAGTAAAAATATTCTTTGTTTTATCTTAAAGGTGTATTTATACTCACATTTAACTTATGCTTGTGCAAATTTTCGGCATTTATTTTAAGAAATCCTGCTCACACTCAGGTTAACTCTGCTCTTGGATTTTTGCTTTTTGCATCTGTGTTGCTATAAAACCACCACATAAGATCACAGCCGACAGAACACCACATGATGCTGATGTTACTGCCTCCTTTTGGATGTGCCTGTTTTACTTCACAGCAACACCTCTCAGATATATATATATATATATATATATATATATATATATATATATATATATATATATATATATATATATTACTTATTGTAGGACTTCTTGCTTAAACTGAAAAATAAAAAAAAAGGTTTGTTTTATTGTAAAAGCAAATAGCCTGCAAAAATGATCAAAGGCACTTGTGATTTTTTTTTATTTTATTTTTTGTAATTTTGGTGAAATGCTGTAGTTTATATAGTTTAGGACGCTTATTCATATGTGGATTTTATATAACTGAGTACAGTCAAAGTTTTGGCTGTGATTAACAGACGTCTTTGTCTGGTTAGCAGTAAGCATGGGTTCTAGGTGAGATCATTGGTGAAATTTAGCACAAGTGTGTGAGCCACAGCAAGCACTGACCCTGATGCAGTGTTGTTTTTGGCAGGCATCTCAGTTTTAGTCTTAGTTTTAGTCGTCATGACGAAAATGCTTATTAGTTTTAGTCATGTCTAAGTTTGGTAGTTTTAGTCTAGTTTTATTCGACGAAAACTCAAAAAAAGACAAGACTAAAAGGTTTTAGTCTAGTCAAATAAAAAAAAGTATTGTTTTTAACAAATTAATTTAGGTCAATAATACGTATTAAAAAGTGGAATCAAGGTTGACAGGTTATAACAAGTATTGCAATTCATAAAACAAGTTAACCTTAATGCTTTTGCATAATAACCAGGTCCTTTACCAGATTGATAGATGTAGCAGAGACTTTCCCATCAACAGGGATGCAATGCTGCCGTGATATACTTAACTACTGGTGGGCAGAAACCTTTAATTTCTATATTTCAGCTTTTTTCATGAATTGATGCCCTACTTCATCATACAAAACTCTCAGACAAGAATATAGCAGATCTATAAGTTCATATAGCAACACATTATGAGCTTGTTTGAAACACACATCGGGAGTGAAGAGAGCGAAGGAGTAAAAAGTATGAACAAGGTCTTGTAATAAAGCCATTTCTTAGCACAACCGCTGCCTTCCTTTCCTTGTGTTTCATCCGGTTAACAAGTGTAGAGAGGAGTGTAGGGAGTTAACCCTGAAGCGAATGCTACTTTGGCCCTGGAGAAGAAGGATCTCCCCCGTGTCTTCCAACCACGGTCAGAAGAGGAAAATGGGAAAGGTTAATATATGAATGAATAAACTACTTGTCTGTGTGCGCTGCACGTCTGGTGGAGGGCGTGGCCAAGGTGCAGCAGCATTGCTGACTGACAGATTCTGCTCACAACAGGCAGAAATGTCGTGTTTTTAATGTCTGACAATCAGCTCTTTAACATTTTCATCTTGTCTCGTCAATGAAATCTCACAAACATCTAGTCATGTTTTCGTCATCAGAGAGCCATTTTTACCTCGTCACTGTTTTGTTATTGTTATGAAAATAAGGTTTGTAAACTAAATAAATTTGTCATAGTCATCACTGACGAAAACAACACTGCCCTGATGAAGACCTAGTTCATGGCTACTCAATTCAGTCCTACAAGGGCCGCAGTCCTGCATGTTTTCAATGTTTCCCTACTCCAATACACCTGACTCAATTAATTAGTCATTGTGCGGAACTTCATTGGCTGTTGGATCCATATAATTCAGTCCTACTTAATCCATAGGACTGAGTAGCCCTGACCTAGTTGGTTGCAATGTGTTAAAATCACTCTGAAGAGTGACTTTAATCATTTTTTGTCTGTTATTTGCTCTTAAAAATAAAGCAAATGTTTTTTTCACTTAAGCAAGAAGTCCTACATTAAGTTAAAAAAAAAAAGGCTGAACACTTGAAGGATCAAGAGAGAACCTTAAGAGATCACTTCAAAGGACCCAGAAGTGCTTCAAAAATCATTGGTTTTACACCCCTCTGATGATTGCTGGTCAGGGTGTCGACAAAATTCTAAGACTAAGATAACACATATCTAGAAGAAAATTGAATACATTCTGTGAGGATCCATGCTTTGAAGTGCATATCAAAATTCTGTGAAATACTGGGTATTCAGTGGTCCCATTTAGAAAATCTGGTCAAAGGAAGGATAATGAGGGTGTGTTAGGACCAGCAGGGCTTCCACTCTCACCTCTGGGGGTGAAGTGGGTCTTTATTAAGGCTTTATATCCTTGGTCAAACAGGACAACTCTGTTATAAGGTATTGTTTACCTGATGGTTGAGATGGGTAGACCTGACGCCTCAGAGCAAGGAACACCAGCACTTCACCTCCTGGCCATTTATTTTGGCTACAACGCTTGACCGGGTGTGCCAGATGTGTCAGGTTACTGGTCCTCTGATGTGAAACACAATCAGTTCGATGGTGTCTTCCATAATCATACTTCCTTGGGCATTCCTGTTCATGGGTGCTTACTTTTTATAGTTAAGGGTAAGGCTTTCTGTTCTAAGAGCTGCACACCTTTTCATGCTGTGAGGTGTGACAGAGTACTTCCTTTTTTTCTGTAATTAGTTCTGTAGCCTACATGAACACATTTTATAATTATGTATATATAAATTCAGCATTTTTCACATATTACCTACTCCTCACAGTCCCAATCTGACTGTTTGGCAGCAGGTTGGGCGGTGTTTAGGACAACACAGTGTAATGCAGGCAACTTAAGAGACTAAGTAAAATGTGTGTTATAATGAGTCAATTTAAGTGCAATTTTTAAATCCAAAACTGTAGAGAGAGAGAGAGAGAGAGAGAGAGTAAATTCTATACTGGAAAGCCAATTCAAACTGTACAGCAGATCTGTTACTATTCAGACACAAAGGGATATGACCAGGGGCAAAGCACATTTAATTAAACTGTAGCTCTGTTAAACACCTGTACTCTGCATCTTACCGCTGAAACAACCTTGAGTTCGGAGGAAACCCCTGGTTCGTTGCTGGAGCAGTCTCGCAAAGTTCTCTGTCTGAGTCACACAGAAATGCACTTTTGTTTTAACTATTTATAAGAAAAGGTAAATAACACATTGCTGTCAACTGGAACACAATTATGAAATTGATCCAGAGCTGAGAAATATTTCAAGTACTTTAATACATTTTATACACTCTCAGTTCTAAAACCTATGGTATTACTTTTGGAGACAATCCTCATATTTTTCTAGGACACCCTTCTGTGATTAAGTACATTTTTGAGGCACTTAAGTATTTTCAGTGGTATTTCACACTACCTCATATGATAATTGCATGACTTTTCTTAAGTATACTTTCTTCTCCACAACACACTCATTTTAAAGCTAACGCAGCACCATCTGTTAAAACACATTCATGGTACTGAAATTAATGGTGAGCAGCCAGAGTTCACTATTTTCTTTTCCAGCCTGCCATCTATGATTTGGGATATCACCACCACATGACAACTAGATAAAGAGATAAAAGACTTTCAATGTAATACAAGCGGTTAAATAGAGTAGATAAATCCACAGTAATACTAATGAGGGAAGTAAGTAAAAAAGAGAAAATGTGGACTATGATTAAACATGGGACTGGTTTTCATTCATGGGAGAGCTGAGTAAATGCAAGATGCAATACATAGGTTTTTTGATATTGAATTTATAAGTAATAATCCTGGTTACAGTTACAACTACCCTGCAATAATATGCAACAGAGGTATTGATATCACACATACTGTACAATGGCTTTCAAAAACCATAAAATATTTTTCCTTTTTTGGTGTTTCAATTTGTAGATCTATATTTTAAAAATGAATAAAGAGAGATGTAGACAATTAGGAGCATTTGGCTGCAATATTTCCAGCACTTTTCAATAATTGAAAAATAAATTTACAAGGTTTGAAAATACATATATTTTAAAAAAACTAACAAATCAGTTTCCAATTAGATTTTGCTGAAGGGAATCAGTTGCTTTGGTTATTCTAAAGCTATTTGATAATTAGAGGTTTTTATTCCATAAATACAAGCGTAGCCTCCTGTTAGTTTGTTGGAACACTGCAAATTTGCCTACAAAGACAGACTTAGAAACATAAATGATTGCACTCATCTTTAAATCCCTTGGAGCTGCTTTGTGAACAAAATCATAGTGAATAAACCCAACATGTGACTTCTGACTATTTTAGCTCAACTAAATTATAAAAATATCCACTTTTATGTTGACAGATCCCTGTCCAGACTTGCCTCAGATCACTATTCCTGTTTCCCAGTTCCCACAAGAGGAGAAAACGTGCATCAGAAAAGCCTCTGCAGCCTATTTGGCTCTCCTTTTACTGTAAACACAACATGCTGCTATGGTGTAAGAGAAATGGACAGAGTTACATGGTAGTCTGCATATCTGCCAGAGATGTTTTTTATGGCTTAAAAAAACACAAAAGAAGAAATATAAGGTGCATTAACTGCTGCTGTGTGCCTACAAAGGAATGAAAATATGGCTCAGGGGAGAGGAAAGTGAGCAATATACTGTAGGTCTCTGGAGGCTGCTGTTAGAGGCACAACCTTTACACCGTCCTCCCCAGAGATTGGTCAGATGCTTCTTGGCATCAATATTTAACACGCTACATCCTGAATGAGCTTAATCCGTTAAGGCCCGACCCATGAAAAAATGGTAAGAAAAGTCCAATTTTTTAAATATGAGGTCTTTATTTGGCCCTTTAACAAAATGTAACAAAAAAATTAACATTATTTTTGGGGGATATCTACCATGAGATAGTTTAAAAATATTATAATTTGGTTTTCTGCTTCTCGGTATCTATTAGGGGACAGAAGACAAGTGTCACATTGTGTTCAACAGGATTTTGAGCAAAGTTTGTAGCATAAATTGAAACATAACGTCTCAGAAACGGTATGTGACAATTATGTCACGTCGGGCTCTTATGGGTTAAACATAGGGGGGGCAGACATGCAAGTAAAGAAAAGCACACAGACAACCCGGTGTTTTAATATTTAATGTGAAACTTTGTTGGTGGTAGGGCGGAGTTGTGTACGTGGTGGTGTCTTTAAA
Source organism: Melanotaenia boesemani (assembly GCF_017639745.1). NCBI lineage: Eukaryota > Metazoa > Chordata > Actinopteri > Atheriniformes > Melanotaeniidae > Melanotaenia > Melanotaenia boesemani. The sequence continues at coordinate 9,164,856 of NC_055704.1, forward strand.
TGCCAAATGTGATGTATACATTTTTGTACTTTCTCAGCACCTCAATCAGTTGTTCATTAAGGGTAACAAGGAGACTAGTTCTCCAGCACAGTTTATATGCACAGGAAACCCTGGTGTTAAGCTCACATACCGGAGACATATTCAGCCTGTTGTTCATGTGCTATTGTGTAGTTGAATAACTTGCCTTTCCAGATTAAGTGTTTGTTCTTGGTCATAGACATTGTGAAATAAATTTCCAAATAAATGTGACTTCTAGTCCAGTGTGACTTATATGTTTTTTCTTATTTGTCCTCTCCACCCCCCCAAGTCCGGACATCAACATCAACAGCAAACCTGAAACGGCAGATTGAATTAAGCACTTGGCTAGCCTTCCAAGGTATGTGAACTAAATTAGCTAACTGAACTAACTGAATATTGCACTTTTATGACCCAAGTTCTAGAACGTTTCTTTGGACAAACAAGTCAGAAAAAAATACATTCACAAAAAATTGAAAGGTGACTAAATGAAAAGATAAATAATGTTTAAATGTTTTGCACTTTGAGGAACATCCTTTGTTTCCTACGTCAGCCGGGTTCCTACCTCAGTTAGTTTACTAATTCCTCATTTTAAAAAAAAAGACCATTTAAGCGAGTTTTTCTTGATGTTTTTGTACTGTAGGAGTGAAAGCTGCCGCAGGCTACGAACATGTACTGAATGGGTGGCAACAATAGGAAAATGCCAGTATTCTGAGGGTAATAGCTCGCAGCAACATATTGGGAAAAAAAGAACTATGAACTTGTTTGTTTTTAGAACTGTGAACTTAGTTAAAAAATTTGAATTGTGAACTATGAACTGGACTAGTTCATTTAAAAATGTGCGAACTGAACTTTGAACTAGTTAGAATGAATCCAACACTGAATGCCACTGATATTATTTGCATGACTTGATACCCATTTTATCAGTGTTTCACTGCTTATAAAACATATTTTATTAAGAAGTAAAAAAAGCAGTTTTTATCTGATCAAAATTTATTTCACTTCAGTCTCTGTACTCAGCCATGCAGCACCGCATGTCCCATCTAATCCGGCATCGCACTCAGCAGCACATTATCATCCTGTTTGACTGTTTGCTCAGTCAAAGCAGTACTTTAAAGGCTTCCTTCTAAGTTAATGGCCCAGTTAAGGAAGTGATGCTGGCTGTTTTTAGAAGCTGTCCAGAAAATGATGCTGGCAGGAGCCTTGTTTCACCTCATTTCAACGCATTTGAAACTCATGTCCTCATTATGTCAATGCTGCGATGGTGATGTAAATAAAGGTGGAGGAACAGACGGCATTAGGTAGAGGTAAAAGAAGATCTCTAGAGACTTTGTGTTCTGTGGCTTTCAAATTACAAAAGCTTTATTCAGGATATGAGCTCTAATTTGCCAGGACCCGTCGAGGTGATGCAATTGTTCACCCGCTCTGTATCTGTAAAAATACACAGATGCTCAAACGCAGAGCCAAGAATGCAAGCACCCTAAGGTGTTGTGGTTTGTGTGTTTATATATAAAAGTGTGAAGGTTTTGTTATGTTCCAGCGCCTCGTTCCTGTGCCATGGCTTCCTTGTTTTAAATCTCTTAGTGCATTAGCGTGTACATCTTCTATCCATTTTGATTTCCAGTGTTTTCATTGCCTCACTAAGCTTCAGCAGATGTTTCTCTGCTTTTCTAAAGACCCTCTCAGCAGCCTGGGCGGAATATCAGAATACCTCTTCTTAATCCACTTTACCCACTAATCCCTGCTCCGTAGACCTGTTGGCTTGCTTTTTATACAACCCGAGTTCTTTCTCTCTCCTTCCACCATTCACTGGGGGTCTTAGTAAGATCACTATCGAGGAAACAGGATGAATTAGTTTGCGTCAACGGACCAGGGGAAGGATCTTGCTGCCGCTTGATTTACTGATATTCAGAGGAAGTGGAATTGATCGGAAGCTGTGGGGCCCAGCCACTGTCTGCTGGGGATTTTGCAGGGAGTGAGTTAAGGTTTCCCATTCCGCTGCTGGCCTGCAAAAGCGATGGGGACTGGATTTAGCTGCCTGACAAAAGCTTGAGAGGGATGTGATATGTCATCTGCTGCTGTGGGATACAAGGGGATATTCACAGACACAGCGTAAATAAAGGCAAAAGGAACAGCCAGTGCTGGAGACACGGCACAGACAGCCCACATCCCACAACCCTGAATGAATGACTGGAGGGTGAGATTTGATTCAGGCGACTGGCAGCGGGACATCTGCAGGGGGAGAGGAACAGAATTAAGCTAACTGGTGCATTTCAATCCTTGTATTCTCAGAATACTTGCACTCAAAGGGCCTTGAAATCTGAGAGAGACAGGCTGATTCAGTTTCTAGCGGTTGAAAAATGGCCAATCTAATATGTCTGGTCAAGTGTCCAAACTGCAGCAGCTTGAGGAGCATTTGGCTGTATTCCACCTTGTTATATCAGAGAAAACTAAATTTATGATAATTTGTTGAATCTGAACTGTAGTGAACATTACTGAAGAGTCATTTTATCTATGTGCTCTTTTTTGCACGAGTTTAGATGTTATATTAAATGTAAACTAAAAAGTGGAATGACAAATTATTTGACACATGTCATGAGTTATAATGAAGCAACACAAGCAACACAGAAATTGTGTTGTCTTCTAAACAAACATACCAATTCTGGAATAAATACCAGTTATATGTTTTAAAACATAAGGAAATATAAAATTATGAACAATTAGGTGATGTTTATTATAGTTAAGTTAAATGGCAACAGATCCCGACTGTGACTGATGCAAGACGGAGTAAAAGGTCCTTTCTTCCAAGGATGTAAAAGCATCACTTGATCGAAGAAAATAATTTATTTAATGACATTTTCCAAATATGACATTGCAAAAAATTTGGGGTTTCATCATTTGTGAAACAACAAGACGTTAATCTAGCGAGGTTAGATGAGATCATTCCCATCATCACTCTGTCATACAAAGCTATAAAATTTTATCCTGAATATTTTCACAGTAGCCCCATTTTGCTTCTTTGTTAACTTTCTCTCTGTATTCAGACCTCAGCATGCTATTCCCTTGGTCCATTTGTGATGTTTGTTGCCACCCCCTTTGCCAGTGATCTGAGTTTATTTTGGGTGTATTTGGCTGGAGAGGCACATCATGCAATATGGCAACCACTCCCCAGAATGCAATGCACCATGACGTAATTGCCCATTTTCTGTGTGAATCGTCATAAACTTCAAGCCCTGAGGCAGTACTGCAGTGGAAATCTAAAGTAATTCAAGATTTGCTCTCTCTTTAGTTTTCTTCATACTCGAGTTCTTGTTGCTGATCTTACAGCCTGGATGAATATTTATATGTATTTATTACTGAACACTGATGCTGCAGTGGTAGCATGTGGCCTAGCAACAGTATCCCTAAAAAAAACTCCAAGCAGAAAAGAGAGGGGTGAGTGAGAAGTCAAATAAATTATGCCTTAAAACCTCCACTTTTACACATGTTACAAATGATGAGATACTGAAATTATCAGTGGTTTATATGCAAGCAAGTCCTCCATCTCAAAGAAGTCTGGGTAATGAGTAAAACAGATGTTTTCTTGTATTTTTTACCCATTTACAATTTTCCCACATTGTCTCTTAGCAACAAAGACATTGTTGGCCTTTGTCATCTGTGTTAAAATATTCTGTCAGAGGTGTTTTGACAAGGTGTGGACAGGCATCATGTTTTGAAACAAAGATAGTGCATTGTTGCTAATTTTAATCTTTATAAAAGAAAGGAGAATAACACTGACTGACAACTCCAGAAGCGACAGACTCACGGTAAATTCCAGAGACGTTTGACTCACAAAAGTCCAAGATCACATATTTCTGTGCAGTTCATCCATCACAATTCATACTCAACATTGCTATAGCTATATACCACACAGGAAAAACTATAGAATATATATCACACAGTTGATACTGATAACATAGGACCAAGAGTACGGCTACAGCTTTCAACCTAAATGCAACATGTGAAAATGTTGAACTCAGCCAGCAGTTGCGGCATCTCCAATTCTTAAGGGGTATATATGGTGAACAGCATTTTCTGTGCTTGAGAGCATGTACACCACAGCCACTCAATTCAGTCCCACGAGGGCCGTGACATCCCCCTCACCCCAACATGGATATTGTGCAATATATGCATGTATGTATTCAGCTGTGTAGCTGGATGGTTGTATTGGATTACAGTGGCTTATTGTTTGTGTTGTCTACTTATTGATTTTGTAGAGGCAGCTAATGCAACAGCGCTAGCGTCTAAAACAAATTTCCCTAAGGAGAGAAAAGTGTATCATATTGCAGTGTAACATAGTATCGTTTTGTAAAAGAGTGATTATATATCCGCTACCAGTCTAAACTGCAGATGAGGAAAATATAAAAAAAAAAACTGAGAATAACACTGGCAGTCGTGTTTTCTTTTTTTCAGTTTTTTGCACGATAGTCTGAATTCTAAATAATAATTACTGTCCATATTTATGGATATCTTTAAGGATTATTAGGAACAAGTTGTGTTCACACTTAAATTTACATGGTTGCGCAAACCTGATGAATAAATCTCAAGTCAAGAAATTGTTGATTCCACCCTCAAAACATGCTGCTATGAACTGAGCTGTAAATTCATGTTTTAAAAAAATAGACTATCTGTAAAATAAGTCATTTTGTTAGATATCTGTGAAATTGTGCCAATAATATCTCTTGTATGTAATATTACAAAGGAGAGCAACAAGACTCTCCTTGTTATGAACCAGTGCAGTACATTTTACAATGCTCAGACCCAGGGGCATCGGACTGGGGTGTAAATGGTACTGTTTATCCATGGCCCACTGCAGGGTGGGGGCCCCTTGAAAATTGTGAAATTAAAACTTTTTTTTTGCATGTGTGCTCCATTTTCAAGTTTCAAAGTAATCAATGTCATAATAAAAGGGAAATCATTACCATCTCAAAAACATCAACAGAATTTAAAGCTTTGTCTTCCAAAAGGAACAGGAGATACTGATGCATGTGCTCAGCTCCAATTACTTCTACTACTGAATTACTATAAATGTTGTTTAACTTCCCAAAAAATAGCATTATCTCATAGCCCATCCAGACCTTTAACTGGGACTAAGTGATCAGAATGCATCACACCAGTTTTAAAATCTTAACACTGGCTTCCAGTCAGTCACAGAATTTATTTTAAACCCCTAAAGCTAGTTTACAAACCACACAATGACTTAGGCGAATGGCTCTTAGATCCAAGGACTCTAAGAGCAAGACCAGACCAGAGTCCAGACTAAACATAAAGAAGCAGCATTTAGCTGTTATGCTGCAAACAAGTGGAACAAACTGCCAGAGGAGATTAAACTTTCACCAAATGTAAACACTCTTTTTGTGAACTTTGCTTTTAAATTATGTGTTGCTTGCTTTTAACAATTTTTATTTAGTTCATTTTTATGATTTTTTTATTCTGACTTTTGCATAAACATTTAATTATGTCATATGATTTTAGTTGTTTCTCCATTTGTGTTTTTTCTTAATGTTCTATTATGTGAAGCACAGTGAATTGCTTTTTATAGATGAAATGTACTATTTAAATAAACTTGCCTTGATAAGGACATAAAATTCAAATGGTTCTTATTTATGATTGATCAACAAAGGATGATCATCTGAGAGGATATAATTTAGTTAGAATTGATCACCTGCAACACGCAGTAGAACAACTAGAAAAATGAAGACAAAGAACTAAAGAGATTCTATTCTACAGTCATTTAGCAGACGCTTTTATCCAAAGTGACTTACATTTGAGAGTAAGAACACCACAAGCAACAATTCAAACAAGATGGGACGTCATAATTAAGTGGTAGTCAGACTGCTGTGAGTCCAGTTGGACCCAGGTGCTGTCATGTAGTGCTAGTGGCAGTGCATATAATTTTTATTTTTTATTTTTTTTGTAAGTCATTTTGTTTAAATACAAGATCACGATTTCATCAAACAACGTCAACTTGGGCATAAGCGCACACGGCTTTTTCAGTACTTGGTTGAGTCAAGGAGCTGGACAAATCTTTCTAACTCATTCTGTTGAGTAGAAGAGTTAAGCTAAGTGTGGAAATGCTCCTTAAACAACTGAGTCTTTAGCTTCCTCTTAAAAGTGGAAAAGGACTCTGCGGATCGGACGGAGTTAGGTAGATCGTTCAACCACGGGGGACAACAGAGGAAAAGAGTCTAGCTACTGATTTTGTGCTACGTTGTGGTGGAAGCACTATGTCTTTCACTGGCAGGGGGTAACTGTGAAAAAAAAGAGATGAGTTTAACCATCTGTTATGAGTGTCACCTGAGAAGAATTAAGCAGTTTTATTGCTGCTTTACAGAAATGCTGGCAGATCTTTCTGATGATGGTTTGGTCCATACTCTGTATGTCAGTGTCTCCTCACATTTTATTATAAGTCATCTTAATTAATGTAGAGTGCTTAATTGTTTCAAAATATATAATGTTTTAATATATTTTTTGTAAATGATGTAGAAAATATAACATTACAATGTCAGTATTTTTTTGTATGTTTGTTTTTTTAAATTGCGCAGACTTATATCAGAGTACAGAAACAGTTCAGCTGTTTTTTATGCAACGCCAGGCTGCTGAAATCTATATGTATTAACCCAGTATAGATGTCGCTTAGTCTCATGAAACAAGCTGAAATCAAAAGAAAATGTTGATGAGTCCATAGTGTTTTCCTCAGTTGGGAATGCTATTCTTTTATTTCAACTGGTAAGTGGTAAAGGGAAGAAGTAGCTAATTAATTTATGTTAAAAGGAGTTTCCATTTCCAATTATTCACATTATGGTAAAACCTAAAACCAAGTCTGAAAACTTTGTAAAATTTCTAAGTTTGAAAGTTTATTTTTCTTCCCAAATCAATTAAAAATATATTTCATGTAAACACTGAAAACAGGGTTAGTGAGGAAGAGAAAAAATCGTGCACACTATGAGAACCAACAGGAGAGCTGTCAGAGAGCAGATGAATGGTAAACACAGCTGCACAAGAGAGTTTAGAAGTAAATCAGGTTTAAAATGACAGCACATATTTCTTTTGATACCAAAATTTACAAAGTCTCAAACACCTTACAATAGTGAGTGCAATTATTTAAAATAAATATGATACTTTGATTAAAGATATTTGCACATAAAGTGAAAAGAAACAAACAAAATAGTGTTAAAATACTCCTTGAATTTTGTCCAACAGTATGATAAAAATCTCATTGTTACATAGTTCTCAAGGTTTACTGTAGGCATTTCTGTTGAATATTAGAAACTGTGCTGAAAAACTTTGTTTTTGGAATTTCTGTCTTTTTTTTTTTTTTTGGTCACTGAAATAATTTAAACTGTGAATCAGTGGAAAAGCACGTTTGTTCACATTTGAGTCTTCAGAGAACCCTTTAAAGCCCAACCAATGAAAAAATGGTTAGAAAAGTCTAACTTTTGAATATGAGGTCTTTATTTGGCTTTTTATTTATTTTAGGGGGATATTTACCATTTATTAACATGTTATATGTCAAAATTATTACTGTTTTGTTGCTTCCTAGCATCTATTAGGGGGCAGAAGACAAGTATCAGACTGTGTTTAATATGATTTAGAGCAAGCAAAAGCAATTTTTACCATAAAGTGATGCAAAAGGTCTCAAACTGTATGTATCTGTCACGTTGAGGTAAAACTGCCCTCACACCAGTTCTGTCTCGGTGTGAGGGCGAGAGATGTGCATCTGACAGGTGGTGACTGACCAAGATCCCAGTTTGCTGGGGGGAGAGATAACATGGCCGAAAGCCAGATGGAGTTTCAGCTCTTACTCTGTCTCCACAGGCAGATCTGAGATCTGAGCCACAAGATGAAAGAGGTGGACACAACAGGGATGGAGCATAAAAATGGCAATAACTTGATTTATTAATTATTTAAGAAAAATAGAGAAAAAACAACAAGCATTAATGTTTTGTGTTACAGTATTTTTAAAAAGACTGTTTGATGCAAGGATTTGCTCAGATTGTATTCATCAGACAAATTAGATGAAGTGTCCACAATATTTTAACACTGCATCGCATGATTTGAGGATGACCTGCCTTCTAAAACCACCATAGGAAATTTGTGCAAGCAGCTGCTAAATATATACTTACTTACAAGACCAGGTAAATTGCATGGAAACACTCTGGCAGAGACAACACATTGGCACTGGAGGGTTACACATGGACTTGAGTTTTATGCTCAGCCATTGGGTGTCTATTCCCTTTCTCCCCACTTTTGGCACCACTGTTGCATGACTTACAACTGCAGAAGGATGATTGGAATATGCAACTTAAGAACATCTCCGTATACATCAGAGAATTAACATACAGAATTAGCCCTTGTGTTCAAAACTGATCCAGCATCATGTAATAAGCTGCAAATAAGAAAGTTTTGGCACATTTGTCATAGCAATAGCCACCAAGCAACAAGCTTCTCCTCCATTCTCATGGTTACCAAGATTATGAGTTTTGCCATTAGCACTCACAATACATTTTACTTGAGGATACTTTTCATAATTACACCTAATAAATAAAACAAGTAATTAAAAATGTAATTTAAAATGTTGAAAATAGCTATAAGACAAAACAGAAAATGAAATTGTTTGGCATAGGCCAGTTCAAAGAGGTGGGTTTTGACAGAGGATTTATATGTAAAAAGCCTCAATGATATGGACAGATACCATTCAGCTGGATGGTGAAATAGAGATCCAAAGTCTCTTAACACTATTGTGAACATCTGGGTAGATGGAGTGGGGAGCTGGAAAGAAAGCACAGATCTATGAGTTTGAGATGGACTGTAAGGATTGAGGAGTTCATAAAGAACTAGGGGAGCAAGATTATTGAGAGCTTTGAAGGTGAGGAGGAAAATTTCTAAATCAATATGATATTGAACAGGAAGCTAGTGGAGTTGTTTGAGGATAGGAGTGATCTGTTTAGGTGTTAAGGTTCTGGTAATGATTTGGGCAGCAGCATACTGAACTAACTGAAGTTTATGGATTGATTTGTGGGATTAACCAGATAGGGGAGAGTTACAGCAATCAAGGTGAGAAACAACAAGAGCGTGGATGAAAATAGCAATACTGCTGGGTGTAACTTGTTTGGGTTTAAGAGTTTTAAGAAAGACAATCTTTAACTTCTTAGCTTATAGATGGAAAAAAGGGAGAAAACAAATAAGTGGGTTTGGTGGACAGGTAGAATGGAGTGTCATCTGCATAGCAGTGAATGTGCGTATTCTATTTCTTAAAAATAGAACCAAGGGAAAATAGAACCAATATGAAAAGGAGGGGTCCCAGGACCCAGGACTGAGCTTTGTAGGGTTGTGTCTTGTGACCACTGCTTAAATGAAAATATGATATTTTCACATAAAATGTACCTTAAACCATTAAAAAAAAACTCTCTTGAAATCAAACTTGTGCCTCCAAGTGTAATTCAATTCCTTCCAGCACACAACATCAACTAAGCCGAGGGACAAAGCCCAGATCCCAGACACAGCTGCCTTCTCACTTATTAATGCATTGTTTCCATTATGCTGCATTTTAATTTCATCACAATTTGTTTGAGACACTAGAAGCCTTTGGCACTCTGAAATGTGAGAGCTTCTCAGGTGCTGACCATTTTTATTTTAGTGAAAAATGTATTCAGCTGCTATACTAGTTAGATTGCTTTTCGTCCAGGGCAGCTTTTTAGAGCTGCTAGCACAGTAGTAGATTTTTAATCTTGTTAAACTAAATTAGTCCCTTTAAGACATAACTTTAAACTTTGGTAAATTGCAGTAGAGCGAGTGCTTTGAGCAAGAGTGGCAGTTTAATAGAAGGCAGTTTAACACCGAAAAATAAATGAAAATTAAGGATCTGCCTGACACAAGATAACTAAAAACAAAGTGAAACAAGATGAAAAGAAATAAATTGCAAAGATTGAAAGGAACAAGAGGAGGAAAAGGGAAAGGAAAGTGAGAGGACAAAAAAAAAAAAGGAGAAAACAAAGCAAAGGCAGAAGAGCTGAGCAGAGGCTTCCACTGAATGGTAATTAAAGGGGAAAATGTCATTAATTAGCAAACAGGCCAGCTGTGGCGCTCTTTAAAGCTCTGCTTCCTAACATTAAATATAGATTACAGGACATGCAGAACACACACACACACACACACACACACATATAGAGACAAAATAACAGTGATGCACAGATCTAATTAGTGGGATTGATTTTCTCTAACCCCAGTGGAGAGACAGCAATAGGAGAGCGAGATTCTCCAAATGCCACTCCTCTGCAGGAATCTTCTCACTCTAGGGGTACGAAATAAAAGACCAACTGACAGAAAGAGAAGAAAATGGGAGAATGGAGGTTGAGGAAAAAGGGAAGACGGCCAGGCAGCTGTCTACAGAAAGAAAAGGCGGCAGGGAAATAATTAAAACCACGAGGGAAGAAGCTTGGTAAGGTGTGCAGGAGGAAGATGGAGAGGTGGCCTTTACAGCAAGTCCACTGATTAAACAGGTGCTGGGACTACCTTGCAACCATGACGATGTCAGTGAGTTGCTTGACTGTTTGATATAACCCCACAGGAAAGAGGGGGACACGCATGAAGTAAACTCGAAAAGATTAACATTTGATTGAGTTGGACATTTTGGGCCTCTGTGTCTAAGGGATGTAACTGAAATAAGAGAAACTGTAAAAATAAAGCTGCAGTTCTCAAAGGATTTTAAGTCAGCGTGTTTCAGGTGCAACTGAGATGCAAAAAAGTAAAAAGAGCACAAATAATGACAATTTCATGCCTGTCATCTGAAACCCCAACCTCTGTTTGTGAAATTACAATTTTTTGTGACAATTCAACAACTCCCCCGCACCAAGACAACTACTGAAAATAGTCTTCTATTTATTAATTTAAGTATTAATAGCATTCTCTATGGCCTCATACAGTTGAAGGGCATTTCTATTAAATAATTTTTTTGAGGACTTTGACGGTTCTCCTCAGATGGTTGTTAAATAAAGTCAATTAATGTGCTAAATGCTGTCATATTCTGTATGGTCAAACTGCTTATTGTGCCCATTCTTTGCACTATGTGGTTAAAAACTGCTTGTTTTATCTGCATGTTTGCACTTGTCTGGGGTCAAGTTTTTTTTTTCTTTTGATTGAGGTTTGCGTATTATAAGCGTATTATAATTTTCCGTCTTCACTTTTAAAGTAGATACTTTGTCATTAATATTATATTCCATTGGGCATTTTTTTTCAGCTCTTCATGCATGCTAATTTACTGTCGGCCAATGCTATAGTAACATAAAAGCAGAAAATCTATGTCTCAGTTTATGATTTCCTTAGCTTTATTCTTAGCATAATGCATGTTTACATAGGTACTGTTATTTTTAGCACTTTAACTGTGAGTTAGCAAGTGACTTTTTCTTCCATTAAAAAAAATCATTTGCATCTATCAAAACAAAAGCAATATAACACAATGCTTAGTAGAGATTGCTGGATCGGGTTATTCATATGTATTTACTGTTTATCCCAGTTAAGTACCAATTTTCTGAGTGCACTGTGTCAAATAAAACAAGCGCAGCCTGAAGACGGTGGTGATGATTTGCTCAGTCAGCATTTATCTAGCATTGTATTGGCTGGAGGATGTTTGACAGCCAGCTCATTTAGCAACCCAAGAGAGAGGAAAAAATATCCAAGAGCACAAGTTTTAGGAGCACAGAGAATGTATCTGAGTGTGAGGGGACGAGACCAAGCACAGGAGATTTTAACCTGCAACACTAAACCTAGAAGAGGAGCAGAGTTTTGAAAGGAAAAATGGTATATTTAAGAGCAAGAAGGGATTTTGAGAGTAAAAGCAGAGTTTTGAGAGACAAAAATATGATATTTGAGCATGAAAACAAGAAATCTTGTTTTCAAATCAAACAATTACGCTCTTGATTACAGATGAAGGAAGGCCCTCATAACATTTTACTTTTCTACCCCCTTAAAATTTAGCAGCCTAAGGCACAGAGGTTGAAACGTTCCAATGAAAAAAAGAGGCCCATTCAAAAAGAGTCCTTTTGGACCAGGGATCTCCAACTCTGGTCCTCATGAGCTACTGTCCTGCAGGTTTTGGATTCTACCCTGATGCAACACACCTGACTCAAATCACTGGGTCATTAACAGGTTTGTGCTTGTCTGCAGCAAATAAGCAAATTCACCTGTGCTGATAGGTTAGGTATTATCTTTTTTTTTTTGTCATTTGTTTGGTTTTGGTTTTTTTTTTTTATTATTATTTTAAGTTTTTTTTGTACATCTAGAAGCTGCTGATCAGCTGACTTGAGAGTCTGGATAGGAGTGTAGAGGTGTACAGGTAAGGCGGGACAAGACCATATAAGAATTAAAAAAGAAACAAAGGAAATTAAAAATTTACTCTATAGTACTTTAGACAGCCAGTGTAGTTAAGGCAGAACTGATGTAATATGCTGTTTCTTAAATATTTCCGTTAAAAAAAGATGTAATGGAACAGTAGCTGACCCAAAAATAAACAGAACTGCAGTAATCCAACTGATACAAAATGAAGGCACATTTACTGTCCCAAAGTGTTGTATCAGGAGGATGGATTTCAGATTCCACTGTAGTAATTTGGGGCAATTTAGGGCGATCCAAGTTTGAAAGTAAATAGAGATACACACTCAGGTGTGTTGGTGCAGGGATACATGGAAAACCTGCTGCATTGCGGCCCTCGTAGGACCGAATTGAGTAGCCCTGCTCTAAATAGTTCTTTCTACCAGAGAGGACCAGAACCATTCCAGAGCAGTACCACAAGTACCTAATAGATGTTGTTAACTAGATATTAAAATGTCATTGTCCACTGTATACAAATCAGCAGTTAGGTTAAGCACAACAAGAATCACATAGGATGCCAATAAAGACGCTTAACAATGCTGCCCGCTATGTAGACCTATATACAGTCTACATATGAAAAACATCCATGAATGAGATCTATGGATGAAGGTCTGTTTTTGTTTGTATGATTGAGGCACTAAGAAAAAGACACGTGATGCTTGTCATGCAGTATTTTCGGGCCATTAAGTTTAAAATGAATACATAAAATGTGCCACATTATAAACCTACACATAGAGCAACAAATCTGAAGTAAATCAGACAAGCAGTGTGGGGATATGAACTGATAGAAAGGCATAAAACAAGTTGTGCAAAGCGCCTCAGGACGTTAACAAAGAGCTAAAGATCAATCCCCCACAGATGGCATCTGGCGGAGTGTAGAATAAAACTATTCCTCCCTCAGCTAAAGTATTTGTTCATTCCCACAGACACTTATTGATATTTTCTGGGTACATGCTGTTTTTTTCTTTCTTTTATTACTCTACTCAAGCCAGGTGATTGTATGCAAGTGTTTCTGTTTGTGTGAAAGTGTGAGAGAGTGTTGGTGGTAGCGCCGTAGCTCCCAGGCTAACAGAGTCTGGTGCACTGTGGGAAAACAAGAGGCTTTTGTCTTCTTTCATGGTTTACAGCACTCTTTTGCTGCTCTATCGATCCTTCCCTCCATCTCTCCCACACACTTGGCCCCATCCCCATCCCACCACTGTAATGTGTGTGAGTGTGTGGGAGAGGTACAACTCATTCTGTCCATCTCTGGTATGTTTGCTGCCATTTACCACACAGAAATGGCTGCTCGTAGAGTGAAAATAACTGTTATACAAAAAACTAAAAGATAGCTCATTTATCTTTAACGCTTGATAATTAATGACAGAACAGTTGAGTTTCTAGTTGGTGCTACTGTAGGTCCATGACTTCTGTCGGATTGTCCTGATGGAAAAGGAATGTATTCATATTTTTACATATAAATGTAATCATTTGTGATGAAATGTAATAAAAAACACAAACTTAGGGAAAACAGAAAGTTGCACAACACCCTTGGAAGACATAAAGTCCAAGGCCAGAAAACAACTGCGACTGATACACAGAGGATGTGCGAGTGGAAGAGCTCAAAGCAGGAAAAGAAAAAAAAGTTTCCTTATACTGAAGGGTTCAACCATTTAACTGGCTTATCTTCATTAAGCAACACTTGTAGGCGTGAGACCTTTCCAGCAATGTAAGGTCATTTTCTGCATTTGCAAATAATAAATCTTTGCTAATGGACGGAGCAGATAAACACTGCAGCTCCAGATGGCAAAAATGCAAATTTTAATATTCTTTAGAAAAAGAAATTTATGAAAACTTAAATGTATATTAACCAGGGCTGTCAAATGCCTAAAATTTTTAATTAGATTAATCACAACTTTTAAATTAATCATGATTAATCACAGCTTACAAATTAACCGTGATTAATCACCATTCTCGACTATACCTGAAATTTGCACATTTTTACTGTATTGTATCAACAGAAAGAGCCAATGCTTACAAATATTTACTGTTAATTGACCTTCCCTTGCGTAAACATCAAATATTCAGTGGTCAAAAAATGCAGCATGTAATGTATTTCTATATCAGAGGTCACTAACAAGTGGATCTGGATCCAGAACCTGTCCCATATGGATCCGGAGTTAAAATATAAAATCTAATGGGGTGCTTTTACTTTAACTGGCACAACTTTTACAGTCTTCAGGGTAGGGGTCAGAAAACACGCGGACCAATTGCATGTGCGGCACTCAGCCAATCAGTGTGTGGGGCTCCTGGCACTGCGGTAAAGTGCCAGTTAAATCGAACAATGCAGAGATAAAGACGATTGTGCTGGAGAAAGGTAAATCTAAATGTGCCTGTTATCAGTTCCTTTGGGCTTGTTTTTCTGTTAAGTCTCCTGCAAATATTGTCAGTTGCGCTTTTTTGGGCTTATTTATTTCTGAGTGTAGTTGCTTATTTGGGTTTGTCCTGCTCCTGTTATGAAGCCTCCCTGATTCTCTCAGAGCTGTCCACAATATCGGATATTATGTTAGAAGAGTCCAGATTATAAGAGAGGTGATCTAGGTGACACTTTCTGATTGCCATCAGAATGTGTACCTCCATTATAATGAACTCAGACTTAAATACAAGCTTTCAAGACTTCACTTCTAAGATGTACATGCAGATAAATGTATGCTATGCCCCCCTGTGGTCACAGATTCTGATAGGTCACAGATTTTGGTGCAACACCAGCATGTCCCTACCCACATGCACCTCAACTTCACTTAACACTTGAGTCAATTTGTGTCTTATTTTGGTGTTTAAGTGTTAAAGTTCAATTTATTCTATGTTTTCATTGTACATACAGACTGTATTTAAATATTGTATGTCTATATATATATAGTCATTATGATCTCCCGGACCTTGGCTTCATTCATGCAGCATCATCTCACCAACTGTCTTCATGGTTAAAATTCCTGTCATAAACAGTCAACGTTGATGAAGGAATTCTGATAATATGTCTTTTAAACACATTTTATTTCTTTTTTTTTTTACATTAGATGATAACTGATAATCAATTCAATATTTTATAAAATCTAGATCTAAAAAAAGGTCTCATTTGTGCCCCCCTCCCCCCCCCCCCCCCCCTTCTTCTCCTGGTCAGTGTTCCTGCCTGGCCCCCCATCACGTTCCTGCATAACTTAAGTATAAACACTGTCTACCATCAGCCACACCTACTGTGTTAGAGAAGGTCCTGCCAAAAACAATGCTTTTGGTTAAATATGTGACAGGGCGAACCATGAATCGCTAAATTCCTCCTTCTCAGCTGAGAAAAGCCAATCAGCTGATCACTGACAGCTGTCATGATTCATGAAACAACATGAGGGGAGAGGGAGGAAGCAGCTGCTGCACAAACAGAGAGGACCAGAGATCCTCTAGAGCAGACATGTTGATGTAGGATAAGTTAAGAAAAAATGCAGGAAAAGTGTGGGTGTGGCTCATCTTTTCCATCTTGTCTGTCCATGTCATAACAGAGAAATGATGAATATTTGAGGCTTGTCATGCCGCATGCGTTAATTGCGTTTAAAATATTATCGCGATTAATTACATAAATTAGTTAACGCCATTAATGCATTTTGTTAAAAGCCCTAATATGAATTGTTTTCAAAATTTAGTTAATTTAGTTTTTTTTCTTTTTTTCATTGTTTTAAATGTACAGTGAATTTAAAGAAGGCAACTGAAAATAATTATCACAAGTTTATGTACAACTAAACTAAACCATTGACCAAATTTAATTCAAATTTGAGTCTGGTCATAATTTTGGTGGACAGGTGATCTGTGCATAATCTATTGTTACAGTTCAGGATTTTTTTTTTTAATGTAACCAGGCAAAAACTAACTTAATAATTTGTTCTGATAAATCTACCATATCATTACTTAATTTAATTATAGCAGCTTAAATCATTTTTAAGATTTTTGACTGAAGTTTCTTGCATTGTTTTAAGGAGAGCAAGTCAATTAGTGCAAGAATATCAGTAGTTCATGGTGTTATTTTCTTTAAAGAAATCAGAATAATGTGAATCTAAAGTTACTTATATTCATAGCTTTCAGGTGACGTAAATACCGTCTATATGATCAAATATATTCAAATTATGAATGATGCAAATCTTTTAGCTGGTGTAATTTCTCAGTTTACCTGTCTTTAGCAGATGGGCCATAAACTTAATTTTAGACTACATAAATAAGAAATCAAATTCATGGTTGAAAATCTGGAAATTTATCCAATTAATGGTTGGCAGCATATTTTCATTCCTAATTAATTTTCACATAATTATTTCTACTCTCACAGGTTCCATAAGTAGTTTTACGGATCAAATGCTTGGACTGAAAACCATAAAGCATTTATCTTAATCTGTAAAAGATAATAAAACTGAAACAAGGGGGAAACAAAACAAAAAAAACAAAAACAAACAAAAAAAAAAAACAGATAAAATATGACATGTTAGAATATCAATAATTTAAATGAGATGGTAAAAGGAAATAAGTTCAGCATATTAACACACTATCTCTTCTGTTCAATCTTTTTCACACATGCATGAACACAAACATGCCAAAACCTGATCTTCTTGCGCTTGATGTAAGAATTGACGTTTCCCTGAGACCCTTTCTCTAATCTGGCTGATTTGATAAGGAATCTCATTCCCCGTGCAATGCTCCGCTCAGGGACCATCCGACAGATCTGACTCTACTTCATAACACCCTGTCAATGCTATCTCCCAACACCCATGGCTACCAGACAGGAAATAGAGCCTTGACACCGGGGGAGGGGGTGCTCCTGTGGTAGCCATTGCCACCAGAATGCCGGCCCCTACGGAACCCTCTCTGGGAAAGGCTCTGTTAGACCCAGGCCAATCGATTCTTATCGACAAAGGCGGTAATTACATTTCATTAGCTATCAGTGCTAATCCACATGGCCCTGCTGGGGATGTGAAGCGAGAGACAAAGAAAATGAGAGAAAAGAATAATAGAAGTTAAAGAATTAGGAAAAGTCAGAGATGCTTGAAAACATTCCTTGCTTTTCCTTTCAACATGTTCATGCAATTAAAAGTACTATTGTTGTAACTTTGTAGTAAATCTGCAATGCTTTGTCATTATTTTTAAATGGACTACATATTTAAGACTTACAAAGACAAAAACATCTACCTGCTTTTTCAGAGAAAATTAAAAATTTGGGCATGTTTTTAAGTGAAATCAGAGAACAAACTCGGTGCTGTACTTAAAGCAATCTGCTTAGCAACACATTCTTATTTTTTCATTTATTTATGAGTGTTGAAAAATAAGGACCTGTTTTTGATCACAAATAAGCGGCTTTATTGGCTAGATTTTGTATATTTGCCGAGTAAATGGTAAATGGTCTGTTATAATATAGCGCTTTACTATAGCTGGAATGATACCCAAAGTACTTTAACATCATACATCACATTCATCCTTTCACACACACATTCACGCACTGATGGCGGAAGCTGCCATGCAAGGCGCTCAACCACAACCCATCAGGAGCAATTAGGGGTTAGGTGTCTTGCACAAGGAAACCGAAACATGAACTCGACTTGGCCGAGGATCGAACCTCAGGTTACAAGACGACAGCTCTACCTTGCTGAGCCATGCTGCCCCCCTGACAAGTGTACTGACAATTGTGTCACCTGTGGGTGTGATACCTATGGTCCACAGAAGCTGTAAAATTTTATTTGGATGTACAAATTCATAACACGTACTAAATAATAACAAGTATGAGGATAAGTGCTGCTGTAACACTCATACAATGAAAGCTGAACAGCATAAAATAAAAGAATTCTTGACTGGGTGAATCTACAACTCTGTGAAAACAGCTGACTGATGTATTTTTAATTAAAATGGATTACCACATGGGCACATTCACTCTCTGCAGTAAGACCAACAAGTAGACGTAGAGTCAACAAAATGCAGCGCAACAAGAGCTAAAGAGTTAATAATGTCCACTCCAGATAATACAGTCACAGGTGCCACTGTGTGAGTTTTATGTACCAATTAAGTTAGCATGTGCACATGCTCTGAGGAAGTGCACTTGTTCACATTAGAGCTGAGAGGCTTAAAGAATGAACAAACACATGCAACACAAAAAACTTTGGCCTTTCAGACAACACAGTCATTCTTCAGTTCTTAAGAAACATATTTTCTTCCAGATCAGTGGTATCCAAGCTCAAAGCTGCCATTATTTATTTATTATTTTTTAACAGAAATAAAAATGCGATTTATTATTCTAGAAGAGGTGCCAATATAGTTTTAGACTATGCATCCCACCTTCCTGCTTTTTTTGTACAGTCTGTGTGTGCGTGGGGGTGTCCAGGTAAAGGTTGGGAACCACTGGTGTGTAGTGTGAGATCACAAATCCAATCACAAATCTGCAAGTACTTTGTGCAAGAGCCAGTAGATCCACTGAGAAAGGTATCACCATGAGGTCCGAACCTGACATGGCCTTTCATTACACAATGAAGTTTTCAACAGAAACAGCTTGTAAATTGTACAGCACCTGCCAATCACAATCAAGGGAAAAAACTTCAGTCAGCGAAGAGAAGACACTGTTGGTGACGCTTGTCAGGGTGGATGGTCGGGCCTTGTTGCAATTTCATGTGTTTCAGGTTTAACGGCTCTGCAATTGTTGCCACTGGAAACCTGGTTTAAGGCCCAGCTTGTAAGACAAGTCCAGTGGCTCCACAAAATATAGAAGGTCCACTCTAGATCCTGTGTTTGGTCTATTTCTCGTCTGTTACAGATTATATTGCCAGAAAATAATGTTACACACACAACCAATTAAGCAAAGCCTAGTCTTGGCTTCCCCAAATTGGTGTTTTGCACCAAAAGACAGATTCTTCTCAGTATTTGGTGATCATGATACTCTGTGCACCATCTGCCTCAGCCTGCTGCTTTTAAAATCCATTCATTTAAGGGTTCTTGGCCAATGGGACTGCAGAAAACAGTCTAACTCAATTGCACTTAACCCTTTGACCAAAGATTCAGCCATACATAATTAAATTTAGACTTATTTTTTCTTGGACTCCTTTTTATTCTTTCATATCCTCATCTTTTCTTTTATCCTCTCCACTTTTCCTCAACCCCCAAGGAACATGTCAAAATGTTAATGTCCTTTAAATTACTTGCCATTGCACTGCAAATACGGGCAGTGTCGAAGAAAGAGTTGTTTCTGTAAAGGTGAAGTACTGAAATACCATTAAGCAATTTCTTTCCTGCAGCATTGCTACAGATAAAGCTCGTTTTCACTCCAGTATTAATTTTTTTTTTTTTTTTAAATTTGGCATAATTTCTCTCATTATCAGCAAGCTGGGTAATAAGTTCAAGAGCATTAACAAGCCTTTAATTAAACATGCCTGACCATTTACCATGAGCTGTGGAAATTAATCCATTCATCAGACCAACAAAGAATTTGTGATCTTTGAGTCGCTGCAGTCATGACAAACACTCAAGGTTGTGGCTTTTCTTTGGAGCGCAGATTCAAAGCAATTAGTGTTGCTTTGTTAAAGGACAATTAGTGGCATTTTCTTCTGGTCAAAGTTGAAAAGCTCAGCTTATTGACAGGTGCATGCATTAGACTTACAGATGTTCCTGGAACATTAATTATCCTGGGGTTTACAAGAACCATCTCCTTACAGCTGTGAACAACATTTCCTTAATTGCTGGATCCATTTGTAGCTTTATTTTGATCTTGTAGTCAATTAAATATATTAAAACGACTGGTTTGGAAACAACAGATGGCAATTAAAGAAATCTCTGCAATAAAGAAAAAAAAAACTATTATAAAACAAAAAGCAAAGATTTAATGTCTTGGTTAGTTTATTCTAGACATGTTCTTGACATTTAACAGTTCAGGAAGTAACCACCAATTTCTACAGCATCAACAGTGCCGAATACAACATGGGGCATTTTTATGTTGTCTTCATAAATCTGAGTATAACTACTTTCTACTTTCAATATTCTTAGTGTCTTACTGGGCTGTTACTCTCAAGTCCAACACTGCGTGCAGAATTATAAAATGGCTTTATTATGGATCATCATATTTAATATTTTTCAGTTGATGTGTATTTGTGTAATGAGGATGGTAGTGGCCTAAAGTGATTACAACCAGTTCCTTAGGTGTGCATAACTCAGCTTCATTACCTCAGGTAGAAATGGGCCACAAATAAAATCAACTGACACTAACAAGTCAAAAAGTGTGAAATACCTTCCAGACAGATGCAACACCTTTAAAATATCAAAACTATGAATGTATGAAGATGGTGCAAAAGCTTGATCTGAATATCAGCAGGACTGTAAATAACACATGGAAAACTTGCTAATTAACTGCAAATTACTTTTAAACAATTATCAGGAAGCCATTATTCTCCAGAATTTGAGTTAAAGATGACTAACAACAAAGCTCAGTTCATACAAGCAGGCAAGAAATACCTGAAGATGGCTTTTCACTGGCACTGCATCAGTCAGCATGTTCATACGACAATAGAAAAACTGTGTCTGACTGACCAAAACCAGACTTTTAAAATGCATAAACAACTAACACAGGCAGATCCAGTTGGCGGTTGAATAAGTTTGCTGCTCCCAAGAACATATTTCTGCAGCTTTTTTTCATCATTTTGTGAATAAAGCGAAATGAAAGTGGCTCAAAAAAAAAAAAAAAAAAAAAAAAATCAGCTGAAACTAACTCTTTATTTTGTGTTATAAAACACAAAATAAAACTGATATTTTATACCACTAAACTTGGTTAATTTCTCTCTACACTGTACTTTTTTTAATCTTGGCTTATTATATTTATATATATATATTTAATTGCATTGCTTTGTTATGTATGTGTTACCTTATTATTTTTATACTGGTGTTAATTTGTATTGTTGATTCTTTTTATATTGTATAAACACTTTCAAAAATTTTGGAAAAATGCTGTAAAAATTTGTTTTGTTTGTTTTGGCTTGATTGATATAGCTCAGTTCCCAATAAAGCTTCAGTCGTTCTCATTTTCTCTTTTTGTTTTTTTTTTGTTGGATGGCTAAACACATCAGAAATTGTGACTACAAAGCAGCTCATTAAGACTGTCAGTTTCCAATTGCTTACAGCATTTTCAGACTGTTTCTCCTAATTCTATAACCACAGACTCATCTGATATAGATGAATTTACTCACACCTGTGGATTGAATGTAGCTCAACATACATGTACGACCATCTCCCACAAAGTTTGAACTTGCTAAATGTCTTACGTTTTCTCACACATGCCAGTGTCTTAATGTCAGACACACTTTGGTCAATTACTCCATTACTATCCCTACATGTACGCTCAGAAAATGATGGTGGACTAGTTAAATGGATAAGTCAAGCTTTAAATGAAGCTCCATTTAACTATATATGTAATCGTGTCTTTAAAAACATGAGGAACCTCTTCTAATGACACTCCAGCAAGATGGAAGATTGATGAAGGTCTAGGGAGTCGGATAAACTATTTGAATTAGATTTCAGGTTTGAGATGGACTGGGAAAAAAAAAAAAAAAAAAAAAAAAAAAAACTGTCAAGCCTTAAAGATGCATAATCACCTGAAACCTTTTTCACCTAACTTAAACCCATTTGAGAAACTGTGGGCATTTACCAAAGATTAAATTCACCCTGTGAGACGAAAATACACCTTTCTAAGGAGTATTCAGGGGGTGCTTTGCTGCTTCAGTGAAAGCTGATAGTAAACTGATTAAAATACAGATGACTCAGTGGATCAAAACCTTGAGGCAGTTGTTAAAAGCAGGGTGTTTGTTGCTTTCTGAATGAATACCAGAACACCAAAAAACAAAACAAAAAAGGCCAACTTTGACATATTCCCCTGAACAAACAAAAACTCATTTTCCTAAACATTCATAATTCAGGTGAAATATTCTGTTATTCTGAGTGTGTGTAAACTAAAGAAAGGAAAAACCAGTGCTGCACATTTCTTCTGGGTGTTCGATTGTACGGTCACTGAACAATACCACATGAAAAAAAAAAGAAAAATCAGAGAGTGCAGTTTATGACTGCTGCAGTAGAAGTTAAAAAAATATCCATTTTCCTCAAATTAAAACTTGGGATTCATTTAGAAGCCTGATTATGATCAGGAGTGTAAAGGTCAAAACCTGATTACGGCCAGTTGGAAAGATGCTGAGGAATTGGAAAAAAAACAAAAGGCTGTCAACATAATGTACATAGAAGACTTTGGAATTCTGGGTGATATAAGGATGTTTTCAGCATAAGCAACTGAAAAGGTTAATATGAGCAGTTTACCCGCTCGGATTTATCCAATATAGGCATGAAAGTACTGTAACAGGATGAGAATAACAACACAAAAGGAAATTGCTTGAAATCCATATGCCTATATTGAGTTAAACAGCTGCCCATTAAATCAATACGAGTTAGCTGAATGTAATTTCAGTGATTAGTTTTACTGTCTAGCTAGTACCATGTCATGTTGCTAGCTCCTTCATTCAAACTTCCTGTCAGACTGCAAGACTTTCACCAGAATCCAAGGTCAGCTTCCGGCACATCCAGAAAATGGTGCATTACAGAAAAAAAATACTTTGTATGGACTGAAAGCAAGGTGAAAGTATAGCAATGTCCTAACAATGTGTTATGACACCTTCGTTCTTCAGTACAGTCAGCTACAAAGTATACGCAAAAGGGTAATAAATCCTGTTAAAGATTTCTCCCAGCACAGTCCTGCTTACGTCTGCTGTTACCATGTAAACAAAGGCATTTATGGTCCATATTGTGAATTAAGCAACACCGATGTTAATCTGATGCTTCAATTCAAACAGGCCAGATTATCTGAAAACCTTTACATTTGTGGGAATTTTCCTATAAGTTAGTTTTCAGTGCCCCAAACCAACATTTGGACAAAGCGTAGAGTAAAGGATCTTAGAGCAGGCCACACGGAGCATTAGGGAAAGATCCTTATCACTGCTTCGCCACCTGGAGATGTTCCGGGATTAAAGGAGTGAAACATTAGCAGAAGGTGGCTCCTGGCAGATGACCCTCAGGTCTGTTGTGGAACCAGTGGAGGTGCGACAGGCAGAAATGCCTTGCAGATGTAACCACCTGAGCTTGCATCTATTAAGCCTTAGCTTTTATTTATGGAAATACAGTAAGTGTGATGTTCAGATGTTAAGTGGAAGAATCCAATGTCAGGTTTTAGTGCAGAAGTCTTTGTAATACTGCAGTATAGACTAATTCTGGTGACCATGTTGTGTGTTATGCCATCTTGCAGGGTGCTGCCATTACTGAGATGGTCAATCTTAATTACATCCTACTGCTTGACATGGACATCATGGACAGTATCTGGACTGACAAAACTAGACAGGGGTACATACTGACATGGGTATGTTATCTGGAGATCTAAAGTTATTCTGTTTTTCATTTTAGTCATTCATCAGTGCACCAATGTAAACTAGGATTCATCTGACAGAAACAGATTTCAATAAATGACAATTCACATTGGAATATAACAAAGCAAAACTCATTTTAATTAGTTATAGTTGCTAAATAATAGTTTCCAACTTTTGCAAAGGTTGTTAATTTTCTATTTAGCCAAGCCAACTTTATTTATAAAGCACTTTATGACAGCAGCCACTGAACAAAGTGCTGAACAAAAACTAGGTAAAAACAACAAAACATTAAATAATAAAAAAAACAAAGTTATATTTAGCTATTTGACAGTTCAGAATGCATGCCATAGAGTACGGGATCTGTTTGTGTTACTGACTGAATTGTTTTTATTTTCTGGTCACAACATTGTCCTGATAAGAGCAAAAAATGTTAATTTTCATAATATCTCCCAAATTAGACTCAGCAGCCTCATGTCACTTAGTCTGTTTTGAGGGGTGGGGGTAAAAATCCAGTGTTTTCTCTGCCATGAGATCATGTCATTTCTCCTCTGCTCTATGTGATACAAACACTGTCATCAGTGGACAAACTGTGCCAACCACTGCCCCCCTCTGTGGCACACAGACACACACAAACTGGGGCAATCTTCATGGAGTACATATTCATGATCTTTGCACTTTTAACAATAACGTTTTCTGCTGCCACAAACAGCACAAATCATTCAGGATTTACTTGACATTGTTAAGAAAATAGTCTGATTCTCATCTGTTTTTTGTTTTTTTTTTGTTTTTTTTGGCATGAACATAAATGCAACCTCAGCAAAGGTGGAGGGTCTACTTCTGGTGTTTGTCTGGATTAGTCTATAATACATAGGAGCTAAATGAAATCGTTAAGTTAAAAATCAAGACACTGAAGCAAAACAGAAGGCAAAGTATTAGAGAGAAAAACGTTGAGTTCTTTACTTCACGTGTATCAGAAAGCCTGATTGAGAAGAGACTAGAACTACTCACCTTTGTGACTGAATGTGCGTCACTGCCAGGCTTTGCTGTTGATCTATTTATGCTTACAGTGTGTGCATGTGTGTGTGCTCCACCTGTCAGCTTACCTCAGCGTTGTTTAATGTGAGATGTGGTTTATGCAGGAATCCCAGGTGGGAGGTGGGAGCTGAAGCATTTGCTGGCGTGAGGGAGGGTGCTGACTGGATGTTCATAGTTGTGTTGGGTGGGGGGGTGGGGTTCAGGGCTAGATGTGGCGTGGGCTGTGGCTAGCACATCTGAACAGGACAGGCCATCCAATCCCCTTCGAAGAGGCAGAAGTGTGGGAGGATAATTATAAGTATTCCTGTCAGAGGCGTCACGTTTCCATTGATGCACTGGGGTGAAACCAGGAGCGATGTAAGGAGGTGAGTGGGCGAGATAGGGAGACAGGAGAGACATGAGAGGTTGGATTACCAAGAGCAATTAATTAAGTCTGTCCTTTTATGTTCTCGCACAATTACTTGAATGTTTATAACATTGTATATTTGCAGAAAAGACTTGCTTTTCATTTTCTTCTCAATTTCCAATAGAAGATAAAACAGTGAAATGTTTCAAAGTCTTTACAAAATAAAGGAGTCTGCAAAGAAAGTAAAGTGTGTACCTGATGTTTTTGTTGCTGCATGCAATAACTACAAAACTAAAAGGAGCTGCACATGTAACTCGAATGCAGTATATTCACAGCAGTGTATTTACAACATTTGTGCTGTTGTTCCTCTGAGTCTTTAGTATGCAAGAGGCTTGAAACGGCCACAATAAGCTAATGGTGTCACTCTCCCATACTGACAACACTACACTCCATCAGTGTTATGACCAGGGTTCAAATTACTGAGCTAGGCGGTGCTCGGCTGCCCTGAAAGGCAGATGAGCTCCCCTGAAGAGACTTCCCTAATAGACTGAGGGGAGCTCTAAATAAATAGTCCACTTTCAAGTTATATTTTATTTAATTTACCATAAGTTTTCTGATGTTTTAACTAAAAGAATACCATTCATTTGTCAGTCATGTTTATTGATTTATAACATTTAATTTTACAAATGTAATTCCTTATTATAAGACGATTTTCCACTGATTCTTTCTCTGTAAAGAACCATAGACAAAAGAATTCTTGTACTCAATTTGGGATTTTAATATGTCTAAACATAAACTTGTATATACTGGTTTTTACAAAACAACAAAAAAAGCCATGTAGTGAAGAAGACAACATTGGACGGGATAGAGAGATAGCAGGTGTTGCTGGCGGCGAGTGATCTGCAGAGAGGTGTGTTGGCACCAGACATCAACCTGGTGGATAACTGTAGCAGTGCACAAGGGCCTGAACCTGATTATGCAACCTTGCCTTTAAACTGAACAAAAAAAGCTATGCAGTGAGTTGAAAAAGAAGGAATAACTGGCTCTTTATAGGCTAGGATGTGCAATATGCATGAAGGCAAAAAGTCTGCTGGTGGCCGAAACCACAACTGGGGTGCATCGATCTGAAGAGTAGATGAATGGAGATGTCAGCAGTGAGAAACAGAATAACTAAGTGGGTTCCAGGTTTCCCCTTACTACATGCTGAGGTGTCCTTGGGCAAGACATTGAACCCCACATTGCCCCCTGATGTGTCTATCAGGGAATGAATTTGTGAGAAAGGAGAAATCACTTAATATAATCATAGAGGTGCTGTATAAGTGTGTGAATGGGCGAATGTGACATGTAGTGTTAAAGAGGTATGAGTGGTCAACATGACTAGAAAAGCCCTATATAAGTACAGTCTATTTACCAGAACTTTTGGAAGAAAATTTACAAGCATCAAGATTGTTTGGTCCACAAAAAGCAGTTGAAATTTCAGAGAATGTGCTCCCAAACAAGGTACTGGAAATGAATGCCCATTTAATGCAGGAAACAACTACTTTTTCCAGATCTGCCTGTATAATGGTAAAAGAAAAAAATGGCCTTCAGAAAGCTCCCAGCATTAAAGCAGCATTACATAACTTTCTGACCATGAAACTCTGTATAGGGACTCGTTTTAACAGTGACATCTGTTATGTGCATTTCTAGAGTTGTTGCTGTCCAGTGGCGACCCGAGGCTGAGAAACCATATTATGCAACTTTTTTTTTTTTTTTTTCAGGACAGCACATGACGTTGCAGCTGAGTTTTGCTTTACACACTGCATCACATGCTAGCAAGCGGATATAAACAAACAGTGATAAAGTGGGAGATGTGCACAAACCTGAAATAGCTGGGTACATAGCCAATGAAATAAGAACTAATTTTGTTAACAAAATTAAAGAAATAGGGTCACGACTCAATCTCACTATTGAGGAGAGCACAATTCATGGGCTGGCTTGCTTTATCATTTATGTGAGGAGCAACATGCAGGACAGGGAGTAGTGCCCCGGTGTAATTCAAACCCTAACCTCTCATGATTACCAGACAAGCAAGTTGTTATTTCTGGTGAAAGTTTGTAAAATGTACCATACATCCTCATGAGTATCTTATAACAACAAATACAATGGCCTTTCAATGACAAAATATATAAAACAGCCATCCTAATCTTGATTATTTTTACTGTAACATTTAATAATGTGAAAATTATGTCTCAGCCATATTTAGGTTCTTGAACTACTCACTGATTTAAGGATAGATGATATTACAGTTCAGATTTTGAGGCTAATTTAAGATACAAGGCTACATTAACATGTTAATGAGACCCAGCTTTGCTAGGTCTGCAGTTTATTCACGTTTTATCACATGCTTAGCCAATTGAGTTAAACCTGATCTAAATAAAGTTCTTCTCAAACAGAAAGTTCTTCTCATAGGGAGAAAGGTCCTGGAAAAGAATCACAGACAGCAAATACAGAAGTTACGAACTTTTAAGAAAAACTTACTTTTCTGTGGATCTCATATAACATCCAACTCAATACAAAGAAGAAGCAGACAGTAAAGAAGACTAATTGATTAAAATAGACAGTTAAAAGAGATGATTCACTGGAAAGAAATAAGGTTAGTAATGAAATGAAATGAAATGAATGAATGAATGAATGAAAAATACTTTATTAATCCCAAAGGGAAATTCAATATTGTAGTAGTAGTAATTTTTTTTTTTTTTTTTTTTTTTTTTTTTTTTTTTTTTTTAGACAATGACATTAATTAATTAAGGGCTTTGTTCTTCAGCCTGATAGCTGCTGGAAGGAAGGATCTTCTGTATCTCTCTGTCTTGCATCGGACTTGAACAAGCCTCCCACTGAACACACTCTGTTGTTTCGTCACGGCGTTGTGTAGAGGGTGTGAAGGATCTTCCATTATCTTCGTCAGCTTGTACAGAATTCTTTTTTTGATGATCAACTCCAGCGGCTCCAGAGTTACTCCAAGCACAGATCCAGCTTTCTTGATCAGTTTGTTAATTCTTTTCAAGTCTCTGGTTCTGATGCCGCTGCCCCAGCAGATTGCTGCAAAGCTGATTGCACTTTCAACAACAGACCTGTAGAACATTTGCAACATTTTGGTGCAGACGTTAAAAGATCTCAGCTTCCTTAAGAAGTAGAGTCTGCTCTGACCTTTCTTGTAAATGTACTCAGTGTTGCTTTTCCACTCAAGTCTGTTGTCCAGCTGAACTCCAAGGTACTTGTATTCCTCCACCACCTCCACCTCCTCTCCCATGATGGAAACACTTCTATGTGTGTTCTTGTTCCTCCTGAAGTCAACAATCATCTCCTTTGTTTTCTTGGTATTCAAGATGAGATGATTGTCACCGCACCATTTCACAAACTGACCGACCAGTTCTCTGTACTCTGCTTCTTGTCCATCACTGATACACCCAACAACTGCTGAGTCATCAGAGTATTTCTGCAGATGACAGAACTCAGAGTTGTACTGGAAGTCTGAGGTGTACAGCGTGAATAGAAATGGTGAAAGTACAGTCCCTTGTGGTGTTCCAGTGCTGCTGACCACCATCTCAGACACACAACCTTTCAGTCTCACAAACTGTGGTCTGTTTGTGAGGTATTCGTAAATCCAGGTGGTTGTGGAGGGATCCACCTGGAATTTCTGCAGCTTCTCACACAGCAGAGCAGGCTGAATCGTATTAAAAGCACTTGAGAAATCAAAGAACATGACCCTCAAAGTGCTGCCTGACTGGTCCAGATGAGAGTGGGCTCTCTGAAGCAGGTATATGATGGCATCTTCAACCCCAAGCCCATTACGGTATGCAAACTGTAATGGGTCCTGAAAGGTGTTCACCTGCTTGCTGAGGTGAGCCAGTAAGAGTCTCTCCAGGACTTTCATGACGTGAGATGTCAGGGCGACTGGTCTGTAGTCTTTTGGTTCAGCTGGTTGTGGTTTTTTAGGCACTGGAACAAGGCAGGATGTTTTCCACAGCACCGGGATTCTTCTCTGACTCAGGCTGGTGTTGAACAGGTGCTGGAGAATCGGACATAGCTGTTTTGAGCAGGTCTTGAGAACTCTGGGACTGACACCATCTGGACCTGCAGCCTTGTTCTGGTTCAGTTTCACCAGTTGTTGCATGACTTGGTTACAGGAGACAGACAGAGTGGAGGTGGAGGCAGAGGAGGTTTCAGGAAGTCCTGATGTGGAGGGAGATGAGGTTGTGTCCAGGTCCTTGACTGAGCTGCAGGGTGACAGAGTGGAGGTGTGACAGGAAAGCTGTGGGCTCATGGAGGGTGTGTGGCTAGTTGGGGTTGAAGCAGGAGATGAGCTAAACCTATTGAAGAACATGTTCAGTTCATTCGCTCTGTCCAGACCTCCATCGGTCTGATCCTCCTTTATCCCGAAGCCAGTGATCTTCTTCATTCCTGACCACACATCCCTCACATTGTTTTTCTGAAGCTTACTTTCCAACTTCTTCCTGTAGTCCTCCTTGCACTTCTTCGTTTGTGTTTTAAGTTGTTTTTGTGTGGACTTCAATAACTCCCTGTCTCCATCCCTAAAAGCTTTCTTTTTGATGTTCAGCAGCTTTTTCAGGTCACTGGTGATCCAGGGTTTGTTATTGGGGAAGCACCTCACTGTTCTTGTTGGAACGGTGCTGTCCACACAGAAGTTAATATAATCTGTCACACACTCAGTCAAGGCGTTGATGTCATCTCCATGAGGTTCACATAGGACGTTCCAGTCTGTAGCCTCGAAGCATCCTCTCAGAGCATCTTCAGCTTCATTAGACCAGGTTCTAATAGCCTTTCTAATGACTGGTTGTTGCTGAACGATGGGCTTGTAGGAGGAGGAGAGAAGAACTAGGTTATGGTCTGATCTTCCTAAAGGTGGCAGGGCAAAGGAGCTGTATGCATTTTTAATATTTGCATAAAATAAGTCCAACGTTTTGTTTTCTCTGGTGGAGCAGCTGACAAACTGTTGGAAAGTTGGTAGAGTTGCAGAGAGGGAGATGTTGTTAAAATCTCCAGAGATAGCCACAAATGCGTTTGGATGTTGTGTTTGAAGCCTGGCCACTACAGAGTTAATGACATCACAGGCTGCGTCTGGAGCGGTACCAGGTAATATATATACCGCTACCAGAATAACGCATGTGAACTCTCTGGGTAAATAATACGGGCGGAGACTCACAGCTAGCAGTTCAATGTCTCTTGTGCAGATCTTCTCTTTAACAGTGACATGTTCAGGATGACACCAGCGCTGGTTTACCAGCACCGCAATTCCACCTCCCTTCAACTTCCCGCTGAGTTGTTTATTGCGGTCTGCACGGACCGTCCTGAAGCCGTGTACAGACGCATTACAGTCTGGGATGTGTTCATGCAGCCATGTCTCAGTGAAGCACATAATACTGCACTCTCTGTATTCTTTAAGAGACCTGGTTAGCACCTGAAGTTCATCAATTTTGTTAACTAGCGATCTCACGTTTCCCATAACAACCGTTGGAAGAAACGGTTTGAATCGCCACCGTTTTTCTCTCTGCCTCGCTCCTGCCCTGCATCCTCTTCTCTTTCTTTTCAACTCCGTTGGGATTTGAAGTGTTGTTTCACTGATAATCTTGAGTTTGGAGAGTTTTATCAGTTGATCCCGATGGTAAACAAGTCTCGTTGCCATGGAGACTCACAATAACAAGTCTTGCAAAAACAGAAAAATATTCAGAAAAATCTCCCGTATAGCACAGCCTCTGACCAGCGCGAAGAAATCTACCCGAACAGACACAGATTGACAGCTGATGTCTTAAAAAAGACGGCTATATTGCAAAAAATCACGAGTTAAAAACAGAGCTACTACAATTGCTGCTGCCACCTAGCGGCGCATTCTAGAACATTGATGACTAACTTAACACAGGCGTGAGGCAATCAATAACTAAAACGAGGTGTGAAATAAAAGACAGGAAGCAAAGCTTAAAAAAAAAGGCACATGGGAACAATGGGTACAGCTGAATAGTCTATTTTGTTTAGGAACCTTACAAACGGGTGAAATGACCAAGAAATATCTGCGCAAAAGGAAATACCAAAGAAAATAGTTCCGATGCCTTCTTGAATATAAGATACATCAGGCCATCATGTCAAAAATTGGATAACTCAGTTTAACAACTACTTGTGTTGTAAAGCATTGCTTGATTGTTTGCCCAGTTGTATTAACTGGTTAGGTTTGATAATATAAGAAAAAAGGATGAGTATGAACAGCATGTGACAACAAAACGTTTCACTTTAGTGTTTTTTTTTGTTCCCTTATTTACGAACCTTGATAAGTAGGGCTGGATGATATGGCCTATTGCTGATATCCCAATATTTTTGTTGTCTTATCCCGATACACGATATATATCTTGATGTTTTGAAATCTACTCTAAAACTAAATCTTTTATCATATCCACATGCTGACATGTAGTTATGCTGCATCATGTCTCTACACACCACGTGCACACACAGGTAAGCCGAACTCCCATCAGCAGACAGAGAGCGCATGTTGGAAATAGTTGCATCAACTACCTGTATAACAGATAGAAATATCTACTTTAATAATGTCGGTTCTTATTTAATATTAAAAGCAGGTGGAGGAGTTTTCCTGCTCTGGTATACGAAGAACTTTATGTCCATCAGGAAACATGCAGAGCTAAAGAACTTGTTGTAATTTCTGTGGCAAACTACTGCTTAAAATGGACATCTCACATTTACTTCTCTCTTAAAGCTTGTAAGCTAGCTAGATTAGCTAGCTGCATACGACTTATCTCCATTCTTTTTCCTGTCTCTCCTGAAACAACACACATGTGCGCAGGAGAGTTTTCTGGGTGGGCGAGGCAGAGAGCAGTTAGTGAGAGAAGCCGTGTGGTGAGCTTCACTCCCAACAGCAGACAGAGTGCTATAAAGAAAAACCCACGTAGACACTTAAAACGATGCTGTGATAGTTTATACTCGATGTTGGCAACATAGCCATTTTATATATCCTACTTAAAACATTTCAGGATACATCGAGTATACTCGATATATCACCCACCCAAATAATTAGGGGTATTTTTTACATATTATTTTATTTTTTTTTTCCATTGCAGAAAGAAAACCAGTCTCAAATTAAAACCATAGACAAGAATAAGACTCAAGGACCCTGGAGGGCTCACCACTTCATAACAGGGCTATCTTCCTACTACTGTATCTGTAGTCTGTTACAGAAGGTGTTCCCCTGATGAAGACCCAGTCTTTCAGTGACTTTCTGCACCTCCTATTATTTACACTGACACTCAACAGCTTTTCAGTGAAAATGTTAAATTGTTGATGTTTGTGCCCATCCTGTCAGCCAAGGAACTCTACTATAACACATTGGTGAAATCTTTTCAGCAGCCAAGGCTGCACAAATGGAGCGTGACAGAAAATCCCAGCACATTGTACCTGAATCGATTTTAATACTGATCTTAGTAATAACAACATGCAGTTTAAATGGCCCGTCCAGCATCTAAAAGTGCTCCTGTCAGCAGTATCACAGACAGTACAACCATGTACCACACTAACAATTTAATGAGATCGAGGTACCTGCTGTCACTCAGTAAAGCTTTTTGCTGTCATGGATAACGACGGTGGGAGTTGTGAATGGTAACATCGAGGCTCAGCGTCCTCTGAGGGAAATTAATTCTGGATAAACCTCACACAGTAAAGAGGACAACACTAGATGGCCTTACTTCATCCACACAATCACTTGCAGGGATGTCTTGAGATGAAATATCTTCTAATGGTGTTAAAAAAAAGTTACTACATCTATTAAGGATTTAATTAAACAAATGTACTGAATCAGGCAATTCCTTCGAAGAGAGCATATTGTGAGATGAGAGCACAAACCCCACGTTGCATCCCAACGTGTCTTTTGGGGTATGAATGCAAGTGATAGTAGAAAGCACTTAGTATGTAACAATAGAAGTGATGTATGAGTGTGCGTGTGAATGGGTGAAAGTAACATAGTATAAAAGTGCTGGAAAAGGACTATATAAGTACAGTCCATTTACCATTTAAAAGAGTTGTCCATGGAGTACAAAACACGATTTTCACATATGGACTGGCCACCCTGCAGTTCAGTTCTTAAACATATTGGAGATCTTTGAAATATGTGTTGAACAAAACATCTTAGCTACTGATAAATGAAATAGTTGAAAATCTGGAATGGTGGAATATGTTGAGAACAAAATAACATAAGAATGATCAATGGAAGTCAAAAAAGGAGGAAAATCACTGACCCATTGAGGTCTGGATTCAGAATCATAATCAAAAATAAAAATGGAAAGATCAGACACAGGCTGACGAAACTTCTGTGGAAATTCCTCAAGACAGTTCAAAATTAGGTTCAGTACTGTGTGTGTGGCCTCCATGTGCCCGTTTGTGCTTCCTACAATGTCTTGGCATGCTCCTGAAGAGATGATGGATGTCATCCTGAGGGATCTCCTCCCAGACCTGGATCAGAGCATCAGTCGAACCCCTGGACAGTATGTGGTGCTACGTGGCGGCGATGGATAGAAAGAGTCATCATGTCCCAGAGGTGCTGGATTAGATTCAGGTTAGTCCATAACATCAGTGCCTTCATCAGGCAGGAACTGATGACACACTCCAGCATTGTCATGCATCAGAAGGAACCCAGGTGCCACTGGAGCATATGGTCTGACTATGGGTCTGGGCATCTCATCCCGGCACTTAATGGCAGTCAGGGTACCTCTGACTAGCACATGGAGGTCTGTGCGGACCTTGAAGGTTGTGCCTCCTCAGACCATCACTGACAGATTCTGGAAGTTGTTGCAAACAGCAGAATGTTCTCCACTCTAAACTCCTGCACATGTGCTCACTGTGAACCTGCTCCCATTCATAAAAAGCACAGGGTGCCAATGGCAAATCCTAGTACCAATCCTAGTGTTCTCTGGAAAATACTAATCGGAGTGTATGGTGTTGGGCTGTGAACACAGGCCCCGCTTTGGACGTCGGGCCCTCACACCAGGGCTTTGGCAATGTCGCACAAAGAAGCAGACAGAGGCTCTGCTGCTGGGTTGTTATCCTCTTATGGCCCCCTCCAAAACTCCTGGTAAGCAGGACTTTCTCCTGGAGTCTCCTCCATGCTCTGGACACTGTGCTGGGAGACACTGCAAACCTTCTTGACACAGCTCACATTGATGAGCCATCTTGGAAGAGCTGCACTACTTGAGCAGCTTCTGTGGGTTGCAGACATCGCCTCATGTTACCTCTGGTGGTGAGGACTGGCAAAATGCAAACATGACAGGGACATTGTCTTCAGATAGGGAAATGGTCTGTGGCCACCACCTGCAGGACCATTCTTTTATAGGGGTTGTCTTGCTAATTGTCTCTCATGTTGTTTTTCATGTTGACATATTGTCAGACCTGTTCCATTTATACAACAGGTGAAATTGATCCACAATCAGCGTTACTTCCTAACTGGACAGATTGATATCCCAGATGTGTGGCTGACTTTCAGTTAAATGCTATTGATTATGTGGTCCCTTAATTTTTTTGAGCAGTGTATATTAGTGTCATTAGTTCCTTCCCTACTCACTCCTCCCTCTTGTCCTTGTGGTTTGCTTCTGTCAATATGGCTGTGGCAGTGATCTAATTCCTGATTCACACCATCTTTGGATCATCATACCCCCCCCTCTGCTTAAAAACCCTGGTCTACGTTTCACTCACTGCTAGTTTGTTAGTTTCCCTTGATGTACAGTGCAGGTTTATCTGAATCTTGTGCTCAGTGTGGAATCTTGCTGTTGGTTTTGAGCCTTTGTTCTTCAGTGGACTAAAAGTTAACAGTATGAAAGGTAGATGAATGTGACTCACTTTCCTTATTAGCCAGCTTCCGTACTCATATAATTACCACTCTGTACCACCACTTCACACCTGGAGAAGTTTAGACTAGACTTACATTCAATTACCTACTGGTTAGTTAGTCTGCTCCTTTCAGTCAGTCTGGTTTTGACGAATCACCCTGTGGGTAATGTGGTTACTTTCCTGCCTGTCAACTTTTCTATTAGATCGCTGTGCCTCCAGTTTGTGAAACACATTGGCTGAATCAGTTTTTTTTAAATAGCTTCAGTTTTATTTACCTTTTGTGTCAGCTTCCACTAAAAGGTCCTTACCTTGGTAAATTACAGCAAAGAATTCACACAGAAGAAAGACTCTCTAATCATCAATACAAGATCCGAGAGAAAAATAAACACAACCATAGTTGGAAATAAATTCTTTGACACTTGATAAGCTGATGTTTGCTGTAATCAAAGCTAAAGGTGCTCCAGTAAAATATTGTAGTAATGATTGTTCTTTTGTTTTTTACAGGGGGGGCGGGCAGAATAGCAACATGAAATGTGTTTCACTGTGCCAAAAAAAAAAAAAGAAAAAAAAAGGAGAAAGAAAAGCAAAAGATGAGCCCTGTGTTACTTTTTTTCTTTTTTAAAATCTTAAGGGCTTATTTATGCTCCTTTTATGTACATAATTTTGTACGTATGTGTCAAACATTGGTATGGTTATAAGACATTAGACAGTGCAGACAGTTTTTAGTTTTTCTCGATAGGACACTGCTCCTGAAAAATAGCACACATTTCCCATAACACTGCACACCATTTTCTTTATTATGACACAATTCTCAAAGCAGTGCACTCTGAATTCAAAAACACCCTTTACTGTCGAAATGTAAACCAAAATTAGCACACTGCATTGCAAAATACAAAACACGTTTCTCTGTGTTTTAACATAAAGTAGTAAAAATGATGCACTCCTAAAAAAAACAACAGTCTAAACACAAATACAACCTGACCTGAGAGGATCATTACAGTGTGTAACTACAGATTATAAAATAAAAATAATCTTACACAAAAACGACACTACTGGATTGAACAATCCTAAGATAGAAGTGAAACGTCCTCAATGTAATCAGCCCAGTCCAGTCGATGATTAATCTCTACAACTATGTATTGTAAACAGTACAGTATGGAAACTTTTTGCACCTTGTCTGCATTAAGGCTTTGTGCCTGACCAGGCATATATATATATATATATACATACAGTATATTAGGGCTGGATAATAATTCAATACCAATATATATCGCAATATACTTTTATACAATAACGGTGATATGAGTTTTGAACACATTTTTGATATTTCAATATACATACAGTATCTGATTACAGCGTTTCACTGACTGGCGTTCAAGCCAGTCAGTGATTCAAGCTAAACAGCAGTTGGCTGTGCTCAGCATGAGTTGAAAGGCTAGGCTAAGCTTCAGTGCTACTAGTTTTAACTACAAAACGAGTGCTAATGTCCATAATGCAAACATGACTGAACATTGAAGAGAACGTAGACGAAATGCTGGCTTACCGTCAGATATTAATGTCTATTAATGAAGAGTGTGGACAAATATATTTAAAAAGTTAAAAAGAGTTGACATGTTCCAGACTTATTATAATCATTATTAAAATATAGATTTAATTAAAATCTAATAAAAAAAACAAAAAACAAATTACACTTAATAAAATAAGTCAAAGAAAACAAAGAAAATATTGACTGAAGAATTTAGTTTTATTTTATTATGTTTTGCTGATCAAGCAACACACACACACACATATATATACACACACACATATATATATATATATATATACATATATATATATATATATACACATATATATATATATATATATATATATATATATATATACATATATATATATATATACACATATATATATATTTATATATTCTTTTCTTTTACTCATGCTGTTATAGAGAAACATCCTTTCTACTGGATGTCCCATGATAAAAGTCTTTAAGAATATGCTAAATAATCACGTTATTACTTTACCTTGGTTAAGAAGTGTTAATTTAATCAAATGAAAACTGCTAAATGCCCTTATTAAACAAACACAGTCATGGATAGAGAATTAACTGCTCTACCATGTTCTAGTTATTCATTCAAAAATGAACATCTATAAAAAAAAATTAATAAAAAAAGTTTAAGAATGAAATCCCACGTCAAGATTTGCTAGTATCAAGAAGAAAGTAATCTGTGAGGCATGAAAACGGAAAAACGAATTGAAGTTAGAAGTGAAGAGACCAACCAGAATATATGCAAAACAATGTTACTAACCCTTATAACATACTCCAATCACAGAATAACGAGCTTTAACTTTCCATAAACTTAACATGAACAATGACCTGAGGAGAGTCTGTTTGCAGATACTGGTTCTTACACTTCACCAGGCAATACTGGAGGCCTGTCTCCACAAACAGCTACAATATTTTCTATTTAAACTGACTTGATGGCAAGCCTCCAGCCACATTTTAACTCTGGCACACACACACACGAGTTGGGCTGAAATTCCACTCTGGCCTTATCGATAGGTAGCCATCTAATCAGCAGCCGCTTCAATTTAGCTCAATGCACCTCTGGCCAGTCACCGCGGAAAACAGCTTAGTGCTGAGCATTGAGCCGCAAAAATGGCCCACACCCAGCGCCTCGCAATGAGCCCCACAGACACCGGCCACGGCATATAGTCAGTGTCAGTACGAGTGTGTGTGGGAAAAAAAGGTGAGGCCGAGAAAGAGTGATAGCACATTCCTAAACTATATGTCTGTTAAAATGTATCAA
Source organism: Melanotaenia boesemani (assembly GCF_017639745.1). Lineage (NCBI taxonomy): Eukaryota > Metazoa > Chordata > Actinopteri > Atheriniformes > Melanotaeniidae > Melanotaenia > Melanotaenia boesemani. The sequence goes on from NC_055704.1 coordinate 9,202,793, forward strand.
AAATCACTGCACGGATGGCTATGACTCGCCTTGTACTCGTTGACTCTGGGCAATATCACAGCTAAGTAGTGCAGCGGGGTGCCTGCTGATCGGAGTAATGGGGTGGAGGATATCTAAGACGAATTGGGGAGACATGATGAATGATGCAATATTTTCATGCCAGAGGGAAACTATTGCACTTCAAATTAGAGGGGGTGACAGAGAGAGGGAAGGAGGCAGAGGAGGAATGAAATAAATCCACAGGAATAAAGGGCTAATGAGAGGGGGGAGAGCATTTTTACAGCTCGAGGGAGAAACAAAGGGAACCAAGATAAGGAAAGTAATATTCAGTTTGTCAATATATCAATCATATTAATACTAGCCTTTTCCTGAAAAGTGTCATGCCAAAATGACAGATGAGATGTAATTTGACTGACTGCAGGGTTATATGATCGCTCAATACTCCACACTTGTCTCTGCAGATAAAAATTTAAATATTTTTACTAATGTTGTTTACAAAAAGGTACAAATGGGAGGCAGTTGGTCCTCCAACATTAACAAAATAAAAATAAACAAAGCCTTCCACCTGGGTTATGAAGTGGGAGAAGCTTATTTGGTAAATGCCTGGTGGAAAAACAAAATTCTAATCTGTTTCTTTTATCAGCAGTGTAGAGGACTGGGTTTGAGCAGATCTACAACTTTTATCATCTTCAATGGTGTTGGGAGTAATGTGTTACTTCACATAGCTCTGCACTGCCCTCATGGATGTTTTGCCGTACATAAAGCAAGCATAAATTGGCTGTAATACATCAACTGGCATTGATACATCAATTTAATGAGCTATGACTTGAATGACATATTTCATACATAAAGCAACCCAATGCGTTGTACATGACAGAAACAGACAATAGAATTGATCCAACTAAAAATACCAATCAAACATCAGCAGGGTAGTTATTTATTCGATCTGCTTAAAGTCACAGTATGCAACTTTCCTACCTTAAAACTCTGCATTTCTGACTCGTTTGATGGCACAGTGGCATTATGTACATTTCTGAAGCCGTTATTGCCCAACAGCAACTCTGTGTGACGATGAAGCAAAGTTTATGCACTGCATCACACGCAAGCAAGTGGCTATCAACACACTGGACATTTTGAACATGCACAGTGGATGATTCAGCAAAGAACCTTAAAGGGCATATATCATTAAAAAATCCACTTTTTTAGCCTTTAAATACATGTTTTTGTGCTATTAGTGTTTATCAATGCAGAAAATTTAAATACATTCTCTCCTGAAGCTGTGTATATATCTTTATAATCATTTTGGGTCATATTTTTCAGTCTGTTTAGTTTTCTCTGTTTTCTATTATGTTTTCTTATCTATTACGTCATAGTATTTGCTGTGGGTCTGCTAAATAAGGTCATGGACTTCCAGGTGTACAATATTGTGAATCAGCTATTTTTTTTCTTTTTTTTTTTTTTTTGAAGCGATTCTGTAGTCCACGTTTAGTTATGCCAAAGTTATCAGTGGACAATTCAAAATGTGCGGTTGTTTGGTGTTTCAACCCACACAATTTCTTACATCTTACATATTTCTTACCCCTGGTATAAGCACCTCTTCAAAGTGTCTGATTGGATTTAATTTTTCACGGAAATGTACCGACATCAGTGGGGAAAGTCTTTTTTGTTTGCATGAAGCACTTCAAGGATGAGTGCTTTAGCAACCTCTGCCAGTATTAAGATGGATTTGCAGAAAGACTGCGTCAGAATGAGGGGTCAGTTCCTTCTCTCACTGGAAACTATGGACACAGCAAAGCGATAAGCTCCAAATAACGCTAAAATTACGTCAAGCTTTATTTTAGACATGCATTTTGTGTGTTGATATGATGTACCAGCCGTTGTTTTGATAATATTAGCATTGTGCGTTTTGCTTCTGTTAGTGCTGTGTGCTAACTTTTAGCTTCCTGCCTGAGGATATAACTGTACTGTGTGCTAACTTTAGCTTCCTGCCTGAGGATATAACTGTACTGTGTGCTAACTTTTAGCTTCCTGCCTGAGGATATAACTGTACTGTGTGCTAACTTTAGCTTCCTGCCTGAGGATATAACTGTACTGTGTGCTAACTTTAGCTTCCTGCCTGAGGATATAACTGTACTGTGTGCTAACTTTTAGTTTCCTGCCTGAGGATATAACTGTACTGTGTGCTAACTTTAGCTTCCTGCCTGAGGATATAACTGTACTGTGTGCTAACTTTAGCTTCCTGCCTGAGGATATAACTGTACTGTGTGCTAACTTTTAGCTTCCTGCCTGAGGATATAACTGTACTGTGTGCTAACTTTAGCTTCCTGCCTGAGGATATAACTGTACTGTGTGCTAACTTTAGCTTCCTGCCTGAGGATATAACTGTACTGTGTGCTAACTTTTAGTTTCCTGCCTGAGGATATAACTATACTGTGTGCTAACTTTAGCTTCCTGCCTGAGGATATAACTGTACTGTGTGCTAACTTTAGCTTCCTGCCTGAGGATATAACTGTACTGTGTGCTAACTTTTAGTTTCCTGCCTGAGGATATAACTGTACTGTGTGCTAACTTTTAGCTTTTTGCCTGAGGATATAACTGTACTGTGTGCTAACTTTTAGCTTCCTGCCTGAGGATATAACTGTACTGTGTGCTTTGAATAAAATGATTTGGCTTTGTTTTTTGCCATTTTGTGTTGGGGAACACATGATCCAAATGCATTCAGTGACTTTCTTGACGCTTGCGTTAGCTAACTCCTTAACAATGTTGAGGCCTTGTTTACCTTATTTATATTGTGGTAGTGTGGAAAAAGTAGTGTTGGGGGTGGGGGGACAACAGCTGGTAGAGATGGCATGGGATGATGAAAAATACATGGAAGTGTATGGGGACCTTATCAGTGAGTGACGAACAGAAAGGGAGAGATGAGGACTCCAGTATGCAAGGCTGGACGGACTTGGTTTTCCGTTGGTGACAGCTCTAGTAAACTTGTCAATAAAATGTTTCTCTGCCGGTAGATAATTGTATCTCTGCTATCAAACTACAAATATGGCCGAATGGGGTGGAGTGGAACTCTCTGTAACCTGGATGGAGGCGGAGCAGGAAATGTCTCATTCACATTTAAAGAGACCGCAGAAAAACGAGTCGCTCAAAAGGCGCACTTCAGAACAGGGGTTAACAAGGGGGTGTGTGGAGCTACAATAACCAGGAATTCAGATCAAAGCATTGCGGTTCTGCTTTATATAGAACATAAATTAATGATTTACATGTGAAAAGGAAGGATTTAAAAGCATGATATGTACACTTTAAATTATCAGAAAAAGAAAGGAAAAGACAGACAAAGAGACAGAGTTAGTAATTAATCAAAAATCAACACCGGATGATTTTTACTGTCTGAAGAGAGCTGACAGTGCAGGTATCAATGCAAGATGGATGCTGAATTAGCTGTTGTTAGGGGGCCAAACATTTCCATAGCACCTCTTTAAGAACAAAATGGTGAATTGTTTACATTTGCTTTGTTCTAGTTAGAAAACTGTCTTTTTGTTAAACATTTGATAAGGATATGCTGTTCTTAAGCAATAGCTGGATTTTTATCTGCAACTGGAGGGATTATGTCTTTCAGCTGGCCTTGAAGCATTTTCCCTGAGTGCGCAGAAAGATGTGGCCAGGTAGAGGGAAGTTTGGGCTTCTCTGCTTAATCCTATAAAACTGTTGGGAGCACTGGCATCGTCACCATTCTGATGTCATGTATACTCGCGATCCTGCCAGGTTGTACCCACCATTGATCTCAGAGGGTTAAGCTGCTGCTCTGCAACATTCTTAAATAAAAAATTAAGGACAAATAATTCTTTGGTCTGCTTAAAGGTTTAATAAAAAAAATATTTTAAAAAATGGCCCAACCCAGATAAGTGGCAAAAGATGGATGAATGGATGGATGACAAGGCCAATATCCAAAGCTGTGGTGTGTAAGATAATGTCAGACTGTATGGTCTTGCTTACTTTAACTAAGAGAGTCTATTTTGCTTTAATTTGTACAAATATAAATTCTTTTATAAGATCTTTTACATTATGTGAAAGTTTAAATCTCAATATACAGACTGGCATATGTTATTTTTTGTTAAATTAAAATGGTTTCTTTTCATTTAAATGTCTGAGCTCAGGAATAAAATTTGAAATGAAAATTCTTACGTTCAATCATCACGCAATATTGTCTCTTGTTGACTGCTGAATCCTGAATCAAATCCTGTCACGTTGCGGCAGAATTAGTTACACCAGCAAACATCGGCATGTTATGCAATGAACTGTATCTTGAGTATCTTGAAGTCATTAAATGTGATTTAGTCTCTGTTGAAATTTTACCATATGTATTTGTGTGTTGTTGCTACAAAAGCAGAAAAATAAATAAATAAATAAAATTACAGAGATTTTTTGTCTCACTCAGGTAGCTGAGAAGACACTGTTTACAGTACATTTTTTTATTTAATTTCTTTTGCATTCCTTTGAAATCTTTTAGACCAAATGGACAAAAAACAACTTCTTGATGAAATCTATATTGTTGCTGGCTGAGAAGTGTCTGCCAGCAGCTAAGAGCTGTACTTCAGATTTGAAGAAGTACTTGCATGCTAAGCACAGCTCTAACAAGGGGAAATTAACATGTTGCTAGTTATGCAATAAATAAGATGCTACCAGTATTAATTATCAATATCTTAAGATTACCACAAATAAATCCCTTAAAACTGTTAGATGCAATGAACATGATTAGATGTTTCTTTGAAAACATATGTAACTCTTAATAACTAAGCAATGAAAAACAAAAAGCTGTTCAATAATGATCATTATATTCTTTATCAAACCAAAGTGCACAAAACATAATGATGTTTTTGGGTTAATATTTGGTAGACATAGTGCAAAAAATGTGTGTTTTGAGAAGACAACACCAGCCCCTCTGAATCAAATCCCAGTTTGTTTGCTCAGGAAGTGTGATTTGTTTAGGGAGGTATGAATGCACAATAAACTCTGATGTGGATCAAAGACGTAAACTCTGATCTGCCTGAAAACATTGGTCTTGCTTCACTTAAAGTGATCCAAATGCAGAAGACAGTCTACACCTTATAATGCGGAAACAGAAGTTATCCCTCTATCAACCAATAGAAGAGCAAGTTTTCTTATTCCTTGTCTGTATGTTTTCTAATTCAGTAATTATTGAAGCAGAGTCACCTCTGGAAAAGAGGGGAGTACATTATTTAAAAGGCTTGGTTCGTTTCACTAAGTGCAGTGTGAAAGCAAACTTGAACCAAAAGAATGTCGCAACCCCCAATTTAATCTTGAGGACCGTTAATAGTCAATACAGAAACATAGATAACTTAGATTTTTAGGGTGTTAATGTCATGTAATGATTTGCCTTTTCATTTAGTTTGACTTAAAGTATCCTGAAGAATAGTAAAAATGATGCTCATGTTTCAGTTCTCCATTAAACCATGTCCTAAACAGCTTATAATGTGATTAATGAACAAAAAGTACTTAATTTTGGGAGAGAACTTTGTTAAAAATTACAAATAGTGAACAATGAACCGAAACGTCCAATTTAATCAGTCTTAACGTTAAGCTAGTTCTCTGGAAGTGTGAACTCACACAGCACTAGTCCACGCTTTTATACAGGCCAAGCTGGAGTTCAGAACAAGATCCAAAGCCAGATGCACACAGAGCCCAGCAAATAAAGAGAAAACTAATTTCTAATTAATTAACAAATAAAAGTCATTGTCTCTGGATTTTTTATTTAGTTCTTGTTGTTTTTACCATCCAATTGTTTCATTTCTAACTGGTTACCTGTTTAATTTAGTAGGTTTTATCCTCTTCCTTGTTTTGTTCACTTCCTGTTCTTCATCCCACCTGGGTTCATTTGCAAATTTGCTTCACCTGCTCCTTCACCTCAGAGTATATATATCCCTTGGATAATTGTTTTTTTATTGTTAGATTGTCATTGTTTCCCAAGTGTTGTCCTGTGCTTCTGTTTTAGTTTTCCAGCTGTGTTATTTTCATTCAACCTTACACCTGTCTGCTTCGTGCCTCTTCAGCCTGCATTTGGATCCACATCCTCCAAGCAACAAATACTACCCAGGTGTGAAGAAAAATTAAGTATGTAAAAGCAATGATTGGTTAGATGGATAATGGAAACCCAAAAACCAAACAAACAAAGAACATAATAAAAACGATCCTCATGTTAATCTCTACTTTTTACTGAAAAAAACCTTTGCATTCCCCAGCAGTGATGTCAAGTATCTGTCTGTGGCACATCAGTCTGTGGCAGATTTGGAGAGAGAATGTGTTGAGATTTACAAAGTAACACAGTATTTGTCAAAAGCAGGAGTTTAATTTCAAATTCTAAGCAAGAAAAACCTTTGGCCCTTTATGATTGAGAGTCTATAAAAAGTATTCACCACATTTGATGTTTAACTCAATGCAATCATGTGCAACATAATTTGGCTTTTGTGACCAAAAAAAAAGTTTAAAATCCTCTTTATTGTTAAATCAAAACTCATTTCTACAAAGTAACAACAATAAAAATATGTAACATAAAATTAGTGATTGCTTAAATATTCACCTCCTTAAAAGTGACTGACGTAAATACACAGAGATACAGTCACTTGGTGATAGTATTCTCACAATTAGTGGAATGGAGATCACCAGAATGGAGTGACTTTATCTCAAATGATTGTGGTATAAAGACACCTGTGTTTGGAAGGTTCATCCACTGGTTAGTCAGTATTCCTGGCTACCACTGAAACATGAAGACCAAAGAAGCAAGTAAGAGAAAAAGGTATTTAAAAGTATAAGTTAGAGCAGGGCTACTCAATTCGGTCCTACGAGGGCCGCAATCCAGCAGGTTTTCCATGTATCCCTGCACCAACACACCTGAGTCAAATTAATGAGTCACTGTGTAGAACCTGATTGGCTGTTAGAGCCACCTAATTTGACTCAGGTGTGTTGGTGCAGGGATACATGGAAAACCTGCTGGATTGCGGCCCTCGTAGGACCGAATTGAGTAGCCCTGAGTTAGAGGATGGATACAAAAAAAAAAAAAAAAAAAATATCTAAGGCACTGAACACAACCTAGAGCTCAGTTAAATCCATCATCAAGGAATATGGCACACGTGTAAAACTGCCAAGACCAGGCCATTCTCACAAAATGAGTGTCTTTGAAAGATGAAAACCAGTGAGAGAGACACATATGACTACTCTGAAGAAGTTACAAGTTTCAGCAGCTGATAAGGGAGAGACTCTGCATACAGCTGTTGCCCAGGTTCTACCAGTCAATGCTTTACAGCAGAGTGGCAATGAGAAAGCACCTGTTGAAGAAAACTCATATGAAGTCTTGACTACATATTGCCAAAAGGCATGTTGGAGAATCCATGGTCAAGTGGAAGAAGGTGCTTTGGTCTGATAAGACAAAAATGGAGTTTTTTGGCCATCAGGTAAGGCACTGTGTTTGGTGGACACCAAACACTGCACATCACCACAAACACACCACCCCCACTGTAGAGCATGGTGGTGGCAGCATCATGATGTGGGGGATGCTTCTCGGCAGCAGGACCTGGAAAGCTTGTAAAAATAGACGGTAAAATAAATGGCGTAAAATATAGGGAAATCCTGGTGGACAATCTGATTCCATCTGCTAGAGAACTACAGCTTAACAGCTCCTACAGCTACAGAGAAGATTCATTTTCCAGCAAGACAATGACCCAAAGCATACAGATAAAGCTACACAGAAATGGTTTGAAGACAACAAGGTGGATGTTCTGGAGTGGTCAAGTCAAAACCCATACCTCAATCCAACAGAGAACTTGTGGCTGGACTTGAAAAAGGCAATTCACACCCAATCCCCACATAACTTTACAGTTTTTTAAGGAAGAATAAAGCTGCAGTGTCCAGATGTACAAGCCTTATTCAGACCTATCCACACAGACTCCATGCTGTGATTGCAGCCAAATGTGTGTCGACTAAATACTGACCTGAAGGGGGTGAATATTCATACTATCACTAATTTTATGTTACATATTTTAATTTGTTATTACTTTGTAGAAATTAGTTTTGACATTTTTTGGTCACAAAAGCCAAATTATGTTGCACATGATTGATTTACAAAAGCAACAAAAGGGTAGAACATGAAAGGGAGTGAATACTTTTTATAGGCACTGTATAATATCAGGGAGGACCTCAGGGTAAAACAGAAAAGGAACAGGTAAAAAGAAACAAATAGAATAAGCCTTTCTTACAGATGGTGACAGCCAGACACACACTTATAGGTCTCTCTTACGCATGCTGAGGTTAAAGCCCTCCTCGAGATGAGCTGTGCTCTGTAATATCCAAGCTTCCGGACCACTGATCAGCCAATCCAGGTCTCCAATCAGACTGACAGCCAGCAGCCCGTCTCTCCCTCGCTCCACTGGCTTGATCACACACACACTTATACATACATACCTATAAACCAGTGATCTTCACTGTTCTGTGCATGAGAGCCACATTAACACAACAAAGAAAACAGGAAAACCACTTTTCATGATAAAATACAAAATGCCCACTAAAACATAAAGCATATAACATGTGTTTATTCTTCATTAAATTTCCTGTTCGTATTTATGTTTTCAGTTGCTGCTGGATCAGTGGCATCCTTTGCCTCAGTTGTTGCTTTACTTTCTGTATCTTCATCTGATTTTATTATTTGTTTAATTATAAATCCACCCATTTTTGGACAATGTTGTGATAGTCAAACAAGCATCAGTTGCTGCAGTAGCCAAATGCTACAACTAAGAAGTGTTGCCAAGCTGGTAACACTTTCCACCCTTAAGCATAAAAAAAGCTTGTTGTATCACCTAACACTGCAGGACATTTTTTTGCATGCCTCATTTGCAACATAATTTATTAAACCTCTTATTTTACCCACACCTGCTCAGTATTTATTGGCATGGTGCTTCTACAATCTTTGACCATGTTTTAACAGTTGTGTTTATAAGCTATCCTGTCATCTTGAGTATGGATGATAGTTGTTTGAAATTTTGCATTTTCATGAAATCATGAGCTGCTATTTGAGCTACAAATTAAGACTTGATGAGCTGCACAATAATGCTGCTCTATAATGTAATATTGGTGAAACAGGAATTCAGACTTGCCCTTTCACTTTTGTACGGATACAAATAATGCAGGCAAATGGCAACCATATTGTTTACACACTATGCATCAGAGGCATTAGGTTGAAATATTGTAAGACCTTTCAATGGCTTAGTGACGAAGATGCTCTTGCTGGACACTCATTAGTGGGAAAATCTAGGTGCAGTATATCATAATGACTGCAGGAGCTATGGAGTAATGAAATATGCTGACGTGTGTAGCTATGAAGCCAGAATTTTACTTTTTATTATAACATAGATAAAGACAGTGTTGCCTTTTAGAGAAAAACTAGAACAAGTGCTCTCTTTGGGCACTTCTTCTAATATGTCACATATCCCAGTATCTGCAGGTGGCTTTAATGTGATGGCTGATCAGAATACAGCATGGAACGAGCTTTAAAAAAGGACATTAATAAATAATTCCATTTACATACTTTTTAACAGTCTTTTTGAAAAAAAAATCTTAAGGAAAGTTAAGTCTTTTTTTTTCTTTAAACAGTTTTGTTAGAATTTCCTGTCCTTTCTATCTACTGTAGTGTTTCATATGTACTAACAGTTACAGTAGTTTGTGAAATTATTTTATACAACCATCTTCAGTCATTCAAGCAAGTCAATATCCAGATTCATGTTGATCAATGTGCTGGTGGTCCCCACGCTTCCATTTATTCATCATCTGTCTATCCATCCAGAGCAGAGATTCCAGACCTCTACTTCTAAACTCCCATCTTACAGTTCCACAAGAAAAAATGTACTGAGGCAGCCAGTTAAGTTAAATAAGACCCAGGACCTGCTGGGGAGATTTCTCAAAGCCTGCCATCAATGAGACAAGCCTAAAACACCCCTCTGGTAGATGATAGGCTGACAGTCTTAAAAAAAATATTTCATTATCAAGTAAGAATTAGACATCAAAGATGGACATTTTTGTCAGATTTAGTTTCAAGTATCATTCTAAACCCATATCATTATTACCCAAAGTCGGTCACTCCTGCCACTAAAAAGACCAAGACAGTTGGTCTCCAAATCAACTGGCGACATCATGGTGGCCGTGTCCATCTCTTTTATAGTCTTTAATTAAATATGGTGTTACTTGCTGACTTTACAATAGTTCAAACAATCAAAAATAACTTTTTTGTTCATCAGCATATTTAACAAATGCAGGAAAAAGAAAAAAAATCAAGTAACCTACCTAAAACATGGAAAAAAAAAAAAAAAGGCTAATATCTAAATCGGTTAAAACCCATATGATTTGAAGTCAGCAATTGGTAATTCAAGCAAAGAGAGTGGATACAATTACATACGTATATAACACCCTGAAAACTGGAAAAAAAAAGGACCAAATTTGATTAGAACTGGATGGAGTTAGTTTGCTTGTTAAAAAGGCACCTTGTCAAAAATTATACTGAAGTGAAGAAAAGTAAGATGAGCACTGACGAACAGGTTTCCGTCCAAAACTGTCTTTTCTCCCCTTTCTTTCTTGTCAGGGCTTCACCTTCCATCTCACAAGCAAAGACAAGCAGCAATTGATGTCTGAGTCCAAGACACCACGTTTTACTTTCCATCTATTTCACATGTCAAATGGAAGTGAAGCTGGAAGCCATTACCTCCCCAGAAGTCCCCTGGAGATGAACTTCTAAAACTTTGAAACATTTTGTAATAACACATGGCATGTAGGAACACTGAAAATTTTCATCTTCAGCGCCGGTAAAAAACATGCTTGTTTACATGTTTATAAAGGGAAACCATGAATATAAATTGCTCAAACAAAAACACACTCATGCATGTTTGTGAACACACACGGCATGACCTGCACGCTACAGTAAGTGGATTGGGTTTTCTCCTGTCTCCCAAGGCAATTCTTGTTTGTCTGCTCAGGTCTTTTCCTTCCTCTTATGGTGTTAGCTGGGTCAGCTTCTGTTTTCCCTCGGTGAACATCTAGTTTGCAGTGTGGCGGGTAAAAGAGAAGAAAGGGAGGGGGTTTTGATGCCACACACAGAAATAGAAACAAAATGTAAACATGCCAAACGCCCATTTCCTCCTGGGAAATCATGTCTTGTAAAGAAGAGGTGTCACAACACATTCAAACATAGTGTAGGACCTGCCTTGGGTTGCATGCTTTAAGACAGAAAGTATAATGACGAAAGTAAAAGGGAGAAAGAAAAGGAACTAAATCTCAGGGAATGGGGGACAGAGGAGAAAACCCAGGCAGATGGAGTCAGACGAGGAAAAAGGAACATCATCAGAATAGAACAAGCATTTAGCACTTGTGATGGCGCTTTGAAATTTTAGTTGCGTACCTGCTGCTGTTATTTTCTTTTTTTCTCTAATCAGTTGCTCAGTTTTGTACTTCCAAGCTCGGTGTATTACTTAAAAACCATATCTAGAAATGCAAAGTTATTTACTTTTTTACAAGATTTGCAAAATCAGCGTCATTGAAGAAGTTCCTGCATAATACTGAGACCATGATGGATCTTTGTCCACATTTTTGAACTCCAGCTCTACTGTAACCGTACCATGGTGGTTGGATGTAGGGGACTCTTTTACATGGCTGGCATAGGTACAAAAACTGGCGTATGCCAATTATAGTCAACTTTTGGGATTTATAAAAACTAAACTTGACGGCAAAATGTTCCTAACTCCACGGCAACTCTGACCTGGGTGTACGCGCAAAATCTGGGAAAACGGGAAACTGTGACACCAACGGTACAGAATAAAACTGAGGAAATGCTGTGAAATGTGAGGCATTTGTGCACCATCCACTATTACCTTTTACACTTCATGTTAGATATTAAAGCTGTTTGCAGAAATGAATAACGACCCACATTCCATATTAATTCTCCTAAGAGTGCACGCTCAGTGGAAAAACAATAGGAATTTGTGGAAAAAGAGGGATGATATTAAGAAGAACCTCAACTACTAAAATATGTTCTGTTATAGAATCCATCCAGCTAAATAAGGTGACAGTCTGCTGCCAGCATGTAGCACTCAGTGTGAAAAGTAGCTTTGGTCCTTCATCCCAGCAGACTGGAGGCTGGAGGTCTAGAAGTGATGCAATGTTAATGAAACACACAAGAGGTGGATTTCCTTTTATTTATTTACACAATGCTTTTTTTTAAATTAAATTGTCCCAATTTCTGTCAAGATGGTCTTTATTTCCCGCAACTCCTTGTCCATCTGTAATAGCGGTGATTGTGTCCCTCTGCACCGCCCACCCAGCTGGCACACCCAGCAACTAGAAAGGAAAATTATTTAACACTAAATAAACTGCTGCCGTTCTCAGAGTATCTGTACATATTTTTTTATAAATTGAAACAAATTACGGACATCATTACTGTCATTTAGCAGATGCTTTTCTTCAAAGCGATTCACAACTCTGGGTATCAAACTTTGCTCTCCTGCATGGGAGACGGATGCCCTACCGACTGAGATATCCAGCCACATAGTCTGATACCTCTGGCGTGTCTTGATTAACTGCGTTGACACGATCAGCCACCTGCTAACACTATTCTGCCTTTCTGACACAAGTTATGCCCACACCGTGCCCACCAATTAAACGTTTACGTTTTTCAACGTGGTCCATCAGGATCTCTGTCTCACACCTTGAACAATTCCACTTCTTAACTCGTTTTCCCTCCCGAGCCATCATGCAAATAATGTGATGAATATGTATTACAGGCGTTCACCTGACCATTTATAGCTACCATGTGGGCGTGGGAAGGCGTTCCCTCACGTGTGGCAGCTTTAAGTTGATTGTGATTTCTTAACGGAAACAGGCGTAGGACGTGCACGCGCAGCATTTCCTTTTTGCACAGCAGACGCCACCTGTAGTTTGCTTTTATAAATAAGGGCCCTGGACTCTAGGGTTCACCATGCTTGGAGATCTGTTATGGGTTACTGTAAAATAAATTACAGGCTGTTGGGATAGCCATATTATTCATTTACTCACAACAACAATGCTGGTCATTCTGAATAAATGACCGTCAGTTTTATCTAAAGCTGCTGCTTTGCCATAATTTTTGTATGGCTTACTTCTCTTTCTTTTTCTCTTTAAATTGAAATTTCTAAACCAATGATCTGATTATGAATAATTGTCTTTTTTCTGATTACCCGATCAGCAGCAGCTACAAGTGGAAGCAAAAAAGATTCCAATCAGATTTTATTTACTTTATACACATGGGAAACAAAGTAAGCAGATATTGCATTCTGTTTGTATTTATCAAAATAAAATGATTTCAACATAGCTTCAGACATAATTAACAGAGTATACAGGGCGATAACTCCTGGGTCGCGTAACTTAAGACTTTTTTTTTTTATTTAGTATATTTTTCTGTTCTTTCTGCTTTAAGGGACAAACAAACTGCCTGAAAGCAAATTGACCCATGACACTGTCCTGTGTTATATCCACGTTCCAATCTGATATTGTGAACATGAAAAAATAGATTTGTCAGGAGTAAAGAGCTGATTCATAAAGAATCCTGTGAGCTTTTTAGATGTGTTTTCTATTTGAACTGGCGGTCCTACGGCTGGTAACCCGAATAAACTTATTCTCTGTAGTTATTGGTCTAACTGTGCTATTGACAGTAAAATTGATTTTTGCATTTGACTGAACTCAGAAATTTTTAAATAAGTAGTGACAAGCTGTTGAATTAATTCATCTTAATTTCATTGCACCAGTTTGGACTATTTTCTATAGATAAGATAAAATCTCCCCCAAAGTTCATTTCATTTCTAGGTTATGTTACAATAAATGGGAAAAATGCCAAGTCATTTTAGCAAGCCATTGTCACACCCCAAAATCCCTGTGATTGCTTTAAAGAATTGCATACAAGACCTGGCTTGTCTGCCTGAACAGTCAGCAACAGATTCACATATGTGAAGATGGAAAAAGGATGTCAAATAGATAAAGATGGTTTGATATTCACTCAAATACATCTTAAAAAAGGCTATTCTCTTAAATGAAAATGCATCAAGAAATTTGTTAAGTTAGTTCAAAGTTTTGTAAAGTAGTCATCAATGCTTGTATTTATTATTTCTTGGAAAATATACTAAGTTGTGTGACATTTCCTCTCTGTACTACACTACACTGCAGGACTAGTTTAAGAAGAAATAATGGCAAAAATATCAAGCTAAATGGAAAAAGGAAAATGTGCAGAGTTGCTACATGACAGAACAAAAACTACTCATTTAACGAGTGAAGCAACCATTTAAAACACAGACTTCATTACAAGATGGGGCGTGTCATAATTCCTTGAATCAGCTCAGCAGGTGACTGAGCTTTCCGATCACATGGGGAGCAACATGCTGCAATATTATTTACTCAGATGGTTAAGTGAAACAGCATGAACAGAAAGAAACAGGCAGGCGTGACTAAAGTTAATCAACTGATCGTTGTAAAAGAGTGCAGAAGATTTAACGTTTCTCCTCACAGATGGAGACAATAATGATGTTTTCATTTTAAAGTCAAGCAGATTCTGGTTGTGTTTAAATCTTGAATAGACACTTTTTTATATATTAATGCTACTTTTTCTCATAATTTTCTATCAGCTGTGGTGAATTTAGGGTTTGCAGTCATCAGGATATCAAAAAAAAAAAACCAAAACAAGCAAACAACAACTCCAAGTGAATGACAACGGTAATGGAAGTCTAGACTGACTTGAAATATGGCAACGCTTAGTTGCTTTTAAATGTCAACTTGTTTTGATATTTTCTGACCTCTGGTGGCCAAAAAACTATTAAACTAAACAGGCTTTTGACAAAGTATTACATGCTGTTTTATTACTCTGAGCAACACATTGCTAATGGCTTGAGCCCCCTGGATGGTGGGCATACATACCTATCAGATGACAATACAAAACACAGCTGGCACCAGATGAGGTCGTTATGCTAAACAAACTGCCTGATGATTAATGAGATGTATCACCATAGGAACGATGGGAATTATTCTACAGAGAGAGGTGCATGATTGAGGTAATGATTAAGGTGGAGATATAGCGGAGTGGTAGGGAGTCTGTGTTAGGGGGGTGCTGATACCCCGATCCTGATTTCCAGCGTGGGGGGGGGGGGGGGAGTGGTCTGGCCTGGAGCCAAACACACTGGGTTGTTTGTTACTGAAGGATGGCGAAGGCATAAATCTGGAAGCTAAAAGGAGAGTGAAAAATGATTTTTGATAAGCCGTCTGAGGAAAACAAGCAGGGCTGAGAAGTGAGCTTGTGATGGGCATTAACATTTTCTATTTATTTAAAGGTTTCTTTTTTTCTCTCAGCATGTGTGAATGAAATTTTCCGTACTTGTGTGAAACCTAGAGAGGTGTTCCTTCCTCAGCTAGCGACAGATGTGTCAAAGCATGAGATGGCATGAAACTCTCGGAGGACTTCTTTAAGTGACACCAGGAAGCTTTACTACACACATACACACAGGATTTTTTTTTTTTTTTGTAAGAAGTGCTAAATAATAGTGCTGTACTAAGCAGACTGGGACAATTATGCCCAATGGGACTGGAAACAGGCATCAGTGAATGCATACGTCTCAGTGTTTGTGTGCATGTGGACTGAGTCATGCAGACAGCAGGACGGTACGTCAGGGTGCTGTCATCTGCCTGCCTGCCACTGCAAAACACACACACAGACACACACACATAGCAGGGGAAGAAAAAGGCAAAAGATTGGCATGTACGCTGGGAAAAAAGAATGTTTAGGAACCATGCATGGACATACTGCTGTGCAGACAAGCGGGAGGAGAAGTGATCCAGTAGCTAGCATAAAAATACTGTGGCAGCTTTGCAGTGTATATTTACATCTGCACTCAGAGCCGTAAGCTTGGTTTCCATAGACATTCCCAGACTAAACAGCAACAATAAACTGCTTTAGGAAGTCGTAATAAGAGTTACATCTGAGCTTGTTAATAATATTGTTCATTAGCAGTTGCATTTCCATCCAGTAGCCCTTTGGCTCCTCCTCCAGTTGCGAGATGGAACATCACAGTCATTAAAACAGTCTCTGTGCACATGCACAGCCATACACATGACTTTGTTGTCATGCTGAAGAGGCGGGAGGAGTCGAAACCAGAAGCCAGGCCAAGGCCAGGTAATATTACAGGACCTAACAAGATTAAGGCTGCTTATTTTTACATACAATGACATATAACATGCAGCTTAAAATATATTGGTGCCTTAGTAGGTACCGTGAAAGGAAACTCCAGGGCAGTTTCAGGTGCATGAATGTGTATAATGAATGCCAGTGTACTTGAAAACAAGTTCCTCTCATTTCCTTGTTTAAAGCCCATGACCGGTTAATTTCTCGCCTGTAGTGATGAACAGCTGTCGGCGCAGAGTGTTTTATTGAACTGACCAAATTCTCTTTGGTCTTTCCATGTCTGACTTCCCAGTCCAATCTCTCTGTGGTGACTGATTCAATTTCCTTTGAAATGGGAAAAAAAAAGACCAGATATGGATTTTCAGGAGAGCAGAGTGCTAAACACTGACTACAACGCCAGCAAATATGTTCTAGCTGGAACGTGTCACAAACAAAGCAACGCCTGCAAGCTAGTTCAGACAGGCAACTTGAGCAGCTCATGAGGCCATGGATCCACTCGCAGATGAAAACATGTTAGAAATTGTCTGAAAGATTTTTTTTTTCTTTTTTGAGTGCATGATTGGCAGATGGCAAACAAGGTTGTGGTAACTCATTGCCACCACCAACCGATTTTGGACGTTGATGGCCACCTGTTGTGGCCTGCCTGTACAACTGTGCTTGGAAGGGGATGGGTGAGGGCAAACATTTGAATTCATTATGATCATTTATCGGGTTTCGGTTATTGGATAGGATCGAATCTTTGAAAATAGGTTGTTCAAAAGGGAAATCCGAATTCCAAAATCAGCTTGGATCACATTTTCCAATCCTGGTTGTTGTCAGTGTTTGGCTGGGGTTGAGATTTCCCAGTCGTCCCTGAAGGCATTCTCCCTCCAGCTCTGATTGTCAGCTCTGATTACTGATGCGCTCCACCTGCACTGTGTTCTTTATATACATGTGTGTGACAACCTCTTTCTGCCAGATTGTCTTGGTTTATCCCTGCACGGGTCCTGCCCTGATCGTCTGCCTGCCGACCTGTTTTGATCTCTGACCCATTTTGACCTGGATTTCCTGATTCTGCCTGCCCTAGTCTGGTAACTCTGTTGTTTGGATTTTTCTGGAACTCTGACCTTTGGATTGTCTTCATGATTTGGATATTGGATTATGGACCTAACCACTGTCACGGGAAGGATCTCTCTGGATCACCTTTTGGAAGGCTCAACCTAGAGCTTTTACAAATTAACTGACAACCTGTCCCATCCTAACTTTCTCTGGTTCAGTTGCTTTGACAGTTTATCGGTAGGAATTCCCCTGGCTGCTCCTGTCACTCCCCAGAGAAATCTGTCGCGTGGACTCCTTCACCTCCTCTGGTACGTGGTCACATTCAGCAGATTCTTGTCCCTGATTATTCTGTCTGCTCACCCCTGCTCTCATACATCCACAGATGAGCTGCCAGAAAGGAACCAGACGCTTCCATCCTGACTACTTTCCCTTGTGACAATAAAACTTTCTTTACACCAGTCCTTGGGTCTCTGACATTTACTGGGTCCAGTCTGCTGGAACGTGACAAGTTGTTATCCGGATAAAACCCTCAATTTGGGTTGTTCAAAACTTTTAAGTAGAATCCAGATAACTTTGATCCAAAAAAAACTGGATTGTCCTGATCCCAACAGAGGATTACAAGGCAGATTTCAATTGATCAAATAGAACTTATTTGGTGCATATGCCTATATATGTATTTTCCATCTGGCTTGTTTAACTGTTATAAAGTGGTTAAAACAGGCACAGGCTACGTATTAAGCCTTTCAGCATAGTAAAGCAACAATAAAACATCTTGTCTCCATGGAAATAAACCTTCAAACTAATTTTATGACACGAACAATAATTACCTTAATTCTTTGTGGAGTGTGTCTTTTTTTTCTCAATACCTTGGTTGTGACCAGTCATTTCAGTTACTGTTGCTTTTCTATGACCTTTAACCAGTCTGCCCATCCTCTGACACAAACAAGGCATTTGGGTCCAGACAACTGCGGCCCAATGGATATTTCCTTTTCACCAGACCATTCTCTTAAAACCCTTGAGATGGTTGTGTGTTAAACACCAACAACCATGTCACGGTCAAAGTCATTTAGTAAAAGAATGTTTGTGAAAGAAGTGAAATTATTTGTGAGGATGAATAAACCCCAGGAGGTGCAGTCGCCTGTTGCTAATGCTCAGTCATATCATCGCCTCCTTTGGGTTTTCCTCCAACACTCCAGAAGGTTCCACCTACACAACACACAGCGCCTCACACATCCAGAGAGGCCCGTCTGTGAGCATGCAGACAAACACGCACACACACAAATGCAAACGTCCTCTCAGAAACTCGGCTAATCCATTGAAAATAGTCCCCAAGTGGAAAACAGTCTGTTCTCTCACACATATCTACTCACTGTAAAGTGAACTGTCTGCTCTGATGTACGATGACAAATTACTAGTCTAATTTCATTACACCCACATATTTCATTAAATAGCTAACTATTAGGCCGTAGTTAGCATCCATTATTTTTTGTTTCAAATGCAAGAGGAATTATCAGATTGTAAATCATCAAAATTGCTCAATGGGGAATAGTCAACAAATTTTAGGAACCTTATTCTGTTCTTCTGAGTGGATTTTACAGAAAGGCCAGTTTTTTTCTTTAATGTGACTAGTGTCATTTAAAGGCTTTACCATGTGGGATAACAAGACCTTCCAAGCCATTCAAATAGTGAAAACCTCCCTCAGCAAGTTTTAATTAGTTTCACTTAATCTCATAGCAGTATTTTGTTCCAGCTTTCACAAAACAATGTAAGGAGCAGCTTTTCCACCAGCCTGTTTCTTTTCATCTCTCCTCCACTCTCCCTCTCCATTTCCTCTCCTCAGTCAGCTAGTTTCCCTGTGCGATTGTTAATCTAATGCCACTAGAACAGGAGTTGATGTTGCTCATCTGATACCACTAAGTCTCAGATGACACACTCGAGCGCAGGTACAATCAGACAAGGACAGGCCCAGGAGCCCCAGAAGCTTCACTAATGTTTTTTAGCACTTTTAGAAGACTTGGTCCCAGAGTGGATCATTAAACTGGAGAATATCGGTGGCAGATGAACCAAAGGTGCAAGAGCTTGCTGGATCACTCCCAAAACAGAGCTGGAGAAGAATGGGATAAGAAGAAAGTTCTTCCTTTGTCTAAACACAGCTCATTAGCAGAAACAGGTTTGCCACTCAATGAATGATAGAGCGTACAGTGCACTGAAAAAAGAAAAAAAAAAAAAGAAATTTTATGAAAAGTAGGAAGAAAGACGCAGGGGTGCTGACAATGAGGGAATGACAGTTCCATGCTGAATAGGCAGGAACGTCTAATCTACTGTTAGACATCCGCATCAAAAAATGTCTCTTCTACAACAACTGTTCCGCTTCCTGTCAATTAGATGCCAGGAGATTGCACGCACATTTGTCCAAGCGGGGGAAAAAAATAAATAAAAAATCCACACACACACTTACTACATAGTTGAAACGATGCACGCACCCACCCACCCACACATGCAGCACACACCTCATCAAGCTGCAACGACTGAGCCGTGATTAGTCTATCCGGCTCCCAGCATGCAGCGCATGCGACTATGCATTTACTTGACACAAAGTGTATGAAGCAACTATTCCCTATGATTTGTTTGACAAATAGAAAGTGAGTGCAAAACAGCTGCAATTACTCTACATTTGGAGGAAAAAAAATAGCCAGTGAGGTCTAAACACTGGGATGCAGAAAGTGATGAAGACTGGTACCTGAATAGTGATGACGAGCTGAAATTATGCTGGCATACAGAGCTGAATCAGGTGGAGAGCTGCCATGAACAAGCAATTAGTCAAAAAAAAAAGGCTCCATACTTTCAAATGAAGCAAGCTGTACTTCACCATTATGCCACATCGTGTCACAAAATGAGACATTCTGGTACCAGAGTCATTTTTCTTTAATTAAGCCTAATTAAGTTAAATTCGGACAAATACAGAAACTCCAGGTACATCATAGAAATTTATGTCCCAATTATGTCTGCCCTCTGCCATCTCCTCAGCCCAAAACACCAATCAGCCATGTTGCACTTCGACATAACAAGCTCACTGATAATGGCTGCAACTTTTCTGTCACCAACTTCTCTCTCTCTCTTTTTTTTTTAATGAGGTAAAGGGTTAGCATCTGATTTTGACCTCAGCATGGTTTGAGAGCACATAACTGATGGTGTAGCTTGAGGAGTCGGTGAAGCAAACTTGATGAAAAATGATGTCGGTGTTTGCAGACTTTTTGCTGTCTGAGCCAACTGGATGCGGTGATGGAAGTATAGATGCTGTTTATTTCATTTGGTGCATGTTAAGCGCAATGTGTTGGATAGTCTGTTCTCACCGCCTGGCTGCTCTGATCTCGTCCCCTCACAGAGGGGTTTTATATAAGCCTTAACATCAACATGGCGCTCAGTGATGATTACTTCAGCAAAGAGGAGAGAGAAAATATAAGGAGAAGGGGGGCAACAAGGACATAAAACTAGCTGATGAGGAGATAAAGAAAAGAGAATAATAATAAAAACAGGAAATTTATATACAGAGATAAACAGGAAACAATGTGATAAACAAAACAAAAATGGCATAAAAGAAAGATATGGAATGGGGAAGGATATAAAAGAAAAAGGCTGAGATGAGGAAAGAAAAGGGTAGATGAGGTGTGGAGAGAAACTAAAAGAGGCAAAGAGATGAGAAAAGATGAGGTGCTAAGAGTGGAAATTAAAATGATGGGAAAGGGAGGAAGAAAGAGGAGAGATAGTGGCAGGATGAAAGGCGAAAGGAAGAAGGAGAGAGTACAGAAGAAATGTGAGAAAGAAAAAAGCTCTTGTGGAAGATGAGAGAAAGGAAAATGAAGAAGAAATGAGGAAAAAGGGCAAAGAGGAACAGGAAAAGAAGAGCGAAAAGAAAGAAGGGGGGGTGGCATGATCAGACAAGATGAGGAAAATACACAGGAACATACTGTACTCACACTAAAATGTCAGTCATGGGGAGAGCTCAGCGTTCTGTCTGTTCGCCTTCCCTCCCCTGACAGAGTCGACAGTTTGTGTTTGCTCAGACAGCAGATCAGGAGGCCAACATTAAGAGACTCCATCCAAGTGCTTAAACAAACATATATCTGCATCAAACGCCTGTCAGCCCTCCAGAGCCTGAGGAAATGCTGCAGGAACAACCGAAGCTCGAGGTGCAAGACTCAGAAACTGCGTACACTAAGGTTCAACCAATAAGCTTCTTCTGTAGGCAAACATGCACAGTCTTTCCCTCGTTTTCCTTTTTTTTTTTTGTGAAGTGATATTTAAAACTTAAAAGGTGAGCATGAAGACAATCAGATTACAGCATGGCTATCTGCTTTATGCTCCACTGCTATTTTAGTTTAGCTGTGTAGCTGCTGTAAATTAATTCAAATGCAAGTTCACATTAGCAACTTCTTATTTTCTAAAGTATGAAGGACTTTAAAGTTTACTGTAAGCATGAGTGTTTGATGTCAAGATCAAACACTCCATACAAAAGATCTTAAGAAGATCTTCGATCATCCTTGAAGGGAAATTGTTTGAAATATTCAGCTGAAGAATAAAGAAAGCACTGGGATGAAGAGTCTGGAGTCTCGAGGCAAGATGGCTGACATTGCACACAGTTGTGTGGCAAACCAGATGGAGGGACGTAAACAACAACTAGGACGGCATGGAATAACTTCTGGTATGCAGTGTGGATTTAGCTCCAGGTTAACAGTTCAGTACTTGAGCTCATTATACATAATACAGTCACAATGCGGAATTTGAGAGTAGTTCAGCCCAGAGCCCTGAATTGGGACTGGAATCCCACTGGTCCCAGGGGATCCAAAGCAAATCTTGTGGGAGAGGGCAGTTTTAAGGTTGCATTGGGCAGGAGTGGGCGGTTAAGCTAAACAGTGGGTCCCGAACTAGCTGGTTAATGGAGAGTGCAACTGAGGCTGTTAACAGAAGCAAGGCGGGACAATATGAGACTAAAGAAAAAAAAGGAAAATCCGATCAACCTATATTCTCTCTAGCCCTGCTTAAATTTAATGTGATATTGGTACATTTGTTTATTTTCTTGGGTTAAATTTGATATTTTCTTCAATCCAATCCATTTCTTTTCTTGGTTTCCTACAGGGAAGCAGATTAAGTCTTAATACTTAATCAAATACAAGTTCTAAATCACCAGATATCTTTGAAACATGCTTGAATAGGACAAGGACTTGTACAAGGTTGGAGGAAATAGTGAAAGATGCTGATCTACTGTGATTCCCTCTCACTGTGACTGCTTACTTGTTTTTACTTCAGCTTATAATGGGTAGGGTTAAGAGTTAAAAACAAAGGGTCAAGATTAGAAAAATGTAAATAGGTAAAGGATACACATTTTAATATTTAAGGGTTGTGATTAATTTCCTGTCATGTGAATGTGATGGGATATAATTTTTTTTGTCAATCACCATGGTGACAGTGAAGATAGCAAAGATGGCTCAGAATGGGCTGTCTTGATGGTAAGGTCTCCATACCAGGACCATAAGCTAGCCCACTGTCCTAAGATGAACCCATCATGATTAAATGCAAACATACTTTGCATCACCTGGGGGTTCTGTTTATGTTATCCTGGGAGGGGTACAACAACATCTCATGCAAGTATAGAAAGAGGCTGTACCTGGACATGACGTTGTGTTTTTAAGAAACACTAAACAGTCAAGAAAATGAAGAAATTACCTAAATGGAGCACTTGTCCTTTCACATCAAAGTGGCTCCTGTGTTTATTAACATTCACTCCCTGGGGTGAACATGAGAAAATGGCCATTATCTCCATTTGTATGGGCACAGAAGACAACTACTGAGAATGGAAACACAATTTTTTTCTGTTGACAACTTGGCAGAGATAGAGAAAGATCTCACAGGGGAAATCTGAAATTCATTTGCATATTTGGTTTTCCTCATGAGGGTACCGAGTTCTGCAGTGTGGTTTGTTATGTAGAAATGAATAATACAACCTGCATATCAATGAGATTTATATCAAACAAACACATTACAGAATGAACAGCGTAAGTATCAAATGTGTACAAGTATAAACCACATTCACACTGGGGTGGTTACTATTTATCAAGCCACTGTGATCTTGCAATTGATCAGTGTACAGATCAAAGCGAGGAGCATGGCTGCAGAGCTGTTTCGGCTAATTACCGGGTCCTGTAAAGGATTTTGGTCTTAAAGCATGGCCTCTGGGCCTCACCCTCATAGCAGGGTTCCTGTGATCAGGGCCACGAAAGACCTGATGGGCATGGAGATGAAGCCCACGACTCCAAACACTCAGCTGGCATATGTTCACCATGACTGATTGGCCTCAGCACTGCCAGACTCCAGTACTTCCCTGCAGAGGAGGCATCTGTGAGCCTCAAACTGATGTTTTATGGCATACACCTCAAAGCACAGAGCCTCTTTGCTTAATCAACAATGATGGCATCAACTGCATTAGCATAACTGCTTATGACAGATACTGATATTGCTATATTTCTCAGTAAACCTTTCAGTGACATAAATAGTCACTTTTCCATTTCCAACACTTGCACATAAAATTGACAACTCTGACTTTATGCCACATATTTGCTTCTTGGGTTATGATGCCTTTGGCAACATAGTCTGACAGTTTATGAAATTGAAGTCTTGAGGTCATGGTGCATTGAGAGGGGTGAAATAAAAGATTGTGACACTACGTTCCAGCTTGCATAATCTATGTATGCCTGACGTGGGTCAATGGTGGTGTCTCACACAAGCACGCCCACTTGTTATTATATTCCTTTGCCACTTGGGGGCAGTTTCCAAACTATAAGAACATGGTGAACTCTTTATTTTGTTCCCTTGCACAAGTCTGTTAATAAGCCAATAATCTGAATCAGGTGTGTTGAAGCAAGAAACATCTAAACTCTCAAGGACAGCAGCCCTCTAGGTCTGCATTTGCTGATCCCTGGTTTAACCAATCAGTAACTCACTCCAGACCACTTCTTGGCATGGTTAGGTTGTTGAGTAGGAATCCTCAATCCTGGTCCTCTACGGCCAGTGTTCAGCATGTTTTAGAAGTTTCCCTGCTGCAACACACCAGATTCAAACTGTGCATAGTTTGACATCAAGCTCTACACAAGTGTGCCAATTACCCATTGATTTGAGTGAGGTGTGTGGGAGCAGGGAGACTTTGAAAATCTGCTGAGTACCGACCATCAAGTCATTATGCAGAACTTTGAAAGCTGTTGGATCCATTTGATTTGTATCAGGTGTGTTTACTCATTCCCTCAAACTGTTCTGATTTTTTTACTTTTAGCTTTTCATTCTGTTAGATGAGCATGACCTTTTCTTTTAGCTATGTTCTGAGTAGCTGTTAGCTTAGCTTCACATTAGAATTATTTACTTATTCTCCAAACTTAAAGTCCTCTAACTGTTGTTTGCTTCAAGTGAGACTTACTACTCCCATGTATTTTGTACAAACCCACTTTAATTACATAGAAGAAATAAAATGATCACTCCTCAAGAAGTAAAATTAACATGGGATGCTAAATCTGAACAATCGTTGTCTAGCACTGACACAAAGACAAATAACAAAATGAACAGAAAAGGTTTACTTTTTTTTTATAGATCTGCAAAGATATCGTAAACTAACATTTTAGTGATAGTATTGCTCTTATCCCTTTGACTTTGATCATATCTGATATGAAATTTTTTAAGGAACGAAACAAATCTGACGTTTCATAATTTTTTTCACATGAGTATAGGTTTCTCAAATTTTCTGTTTCCGTACTAAAACATAAGCACCAAACTCAAAATCAGTGATACTAGCATTCATGTGACCAGTAATTTGGCTTTCAGGCCGTCTTAAGTGGTTTGCTTAGAATTAGAATAGTTGACTTCCTGTTCTCCTTGGGCTTTGGGCCTGAATGAACAGGGTCAGGTTAAATTTAAGCTGAAATTTCTGCCCACTGCAGTTTCTCTCTTAAATTAAAAATTCCAGTCCAGTTGTTGCATTTTGCTCTGACTCAGAGGCTGAAAGGATCCAAGTCACACTCCACACTGAGGGTCTTTTACTTGGCCGACCTTATCAGAGTGCATAAACCTAACACAGAAAATCCTTCCCCGACAACCTGTCACACATATGCAGTCGCCACAAGTCACGGAGAACCTGCCTGTGTGTCTTGTGTGTGTGTGTTTCTTTGTATATGCTGCCTGGCGGAGCACCGAGTGCACCCCTACCTCTGCTGTCAATCTTGCTCTCACACTGGAACAGCTGGGGCATGTGGCCTCTCCTCTCTCCGGCAGTGCAGCTAACACACACGTAGCACTCTCCCACCTGCTGCGCCCAAACGGCTGATGGACATGCAGGCTTGATGCTGCAGCACTCTCCTATTTCAATTACCCTGCCCCTCTCGCTTTCCCTCTTTTTCACACTCCCTGTCCAAATCTTTCTTGGCGACAATATATATAACTTGCTTCCACCCAAGGTTTATTGTCTGCTCTTGCTGAAATCCCGAACCCATCTTTTCTTTTTTTTTTTTTCCTTTTAACCCCAGTCAAAGCAGCATTTTCTCTATCATAGGTACACCAAAGCTGCTGCTGTGCCAACAGCAATGAGCTGGAGGTAATAAAACGGAACAAAATGGAAACTCTACCTCTACCCCCACCGACAGCAAAAGAATGAAGAACAGAGGAGTGACAGAGGCTCTAATAGCCACTCATCCGTATAATCACATCCTGCTATTAGAATACTGCAGCTATCTGATGCTATTTGTTCTATCAGTGGATAAGCATTAGCACTCATTAGTCACATGCATTAGCTCCAGAATTAGGCCTGACAGAGTAGTCGTTGTGGGATTAATACAGGAAAATAGGGTGAAAGAGTGATATGTTGAGAAAGGGCTGGATTGATGGATGGGTAGGCAGGTAGAAGTATCGACTAATGGGCTGACTGAAAGTGTGATAAAAAAAATGGACACGTATGTTTAGAGACAGAACATAATTTGATGTGTAGATTTGATGGATGGGATTATTTGCTGGTAAATAAATGGGCACACACTTTGAGTTAGCTGGGAAAATTTGACTGAGGTTTTGATGCCAAATGCTTATACGAATGTTGTTTACACCATGTGAAGTTATTAGGCAAACTTTATTCCCCAAATGAACATCATTTATTAAATTATTTTACATGTTTTTTCTGTTTGTTTTTTTTTACTGAACTTTAAAGAGGAATGTTTAACAAAGAAAAGGTAAAGTCTTTTTTTAGAGTAACATTAAGATGTATATATGTGGCATTATTACCTAAATAATTAGTTTAACTTGCTTAATCAAAATGTTTTGAGCCAGCATAGCAGAAAATTAACAAGGAATGTTTAAAGTCTACTACCCTGTCAAGGATGTGCTCAGCTACAAAGTCAGCTGGGAAAGGCTCCAGCAGTCTTGCACAAGATGAATGGAGACAATGGGAGGCTTAATGGTTTTCTAAAAGGAATGCAAACTCATTACAACAAGAAATTTTACACTTTCAGCCTAAATTTTCCTCCATCTAATCTTTGTGGAATACACTTACAAATGAACTAGGACATAAAAACACTGCAAAACTAAGAGCTATAGACATTAACTAAATATGAGTTGTCATCCAAATTTAACATTAATGATTTAATTAAATCTTTCTGCAGATCTCTGGGTTGAATAAAGTGCCGTTCAGCTGCAACCAGTCATCACACAACTAATAAAACCTGGTCTAATGAAGCTGAGGATCCTGTGACAGGCTGCTTTGAGGCCAGAGATTATATAAACTCCTGTATGGATAGTATGGATATGGATAGATAGACTAAAAGGTTGTGTGTGTGAGATGGTGGTCAGCAGCACTGGAGCACCACAAGGGACTGTACTCTCACCATGTCTCTTCACACTGTATACCTCAGACTTCCAAAACAATTCTGAGTCCCGTGTCTGCTGAAGTACTCTGATTATTCTGCAGTTGTGGGGAGTATCAGTGATGGACAACAAGCTGGGTACAAACTGACTGACAATGGTCAGTGATAGTGACAAACAATCACCTCATCTTGAACACAAACAAAGGAGATGATTGTTGACTTCAGGAGGAACAAGAGTAAACAAAACACCGTTTACATCCTAGAAGAGGTGGATGTGGTGGAGGGTTACAGGTATCTCAGTGTTCAGCTAGACAGCAGACTGGATTGGAAATGCATTACAGAATACCCTCTTTACCATTAATATTATGAGGTAAACACAGATTTGGTTTGAATATAAACTTTAAGTTGTGACTACCAGTTTTGGCACTCTTTTTTATTCTGTTTAAAAGCAATAATTAATCATGATAAAGCCAAAAATTAAATAAATAAATAAATTTTTTTTTTTTTTTTTATCAATATTAGCTATAAGTCATATCACCCAGCCCTAGTTCAGCAAATTCTGTATCCCAGCTTGAAGCTACATACAATACCAGATGTACCCATGTACCATTTTCTTCTTCTTCTCTTCATGAAATTGAATTTTGTGTTTCAAATTATTTCAAACGTGACATTTATATAATAAAGCTTCTCCTTGCAGGTGTTTGCTAAATCTACTGTAGAAAAGCTTTGACAAGCCTTTTGCTCATCCTTACCACCAACTGGTAAGTCTGGTTATCATCCTAAATAACATTTTAAGTTTAAGCTCATATTAATGTTGTTCTAACGTCCACCAAAATTGAATTTTTATGCTTATCACTTTCATATTAAAGCTTTCATCCAGTTGATTATTATAAGTCTATCCTCTCTGGCCTTCTGTTCAACATTTTTCCATTAACTTTAACATACCCAGAATTCAGCGTGAATCATAATGAAAGCCTTTGTTTACAGCACATGACACCTGGTCAGCAAGAACTGAATTCACCAGTCCCACTAATATGATCTTCAATAACCCAGTTCAATTAGATGTCTTAGTAGTGTATCATTCTAGTCTTCCTCTCTTGTCTACCTGACAACTATCTGGCCTTAGCCTGGCTAAAACTTCCTGTTTACATTTTTTAAATGCTCACCTGTATTATTCATATGATATTATTGTATATATCTGTTTTCCACACCTTGACAGAAGGCGTTTATTATTATTGGGTAACACTTTCCCTAATTGCACAGATACATGCCACTTGGAAAATGTCAAATGCAATTAGCATTCAAGTGTAGGGAGGAATAAGGCATTGGTATTTAAACTAAAATACACAAATCATGAGTGTAAGAACAATTACTCAATCTATAAAAAAAATTAATCAACAATCGCAATGAGTAATTAATAGTTTTGGTCATTTATCAAACAAGACATGCTAAATAATCACTCGTTTCACCCAATTAACTCCAAAACGAGGATCATTACACTAAGACACATCATCTGGGAAAAAATGTAATAATTACAAGAAAAATTACAAGATGATTGGTGAAAACAAGTGTAATCATTATAAAAGACTTATCTGTAGCAGCCTGGATCTGCATGTTATTGTCTACAGCTGGAACAACTGAAGCTTTACCTATTATTCATCAGCTCTGTGTGACTTCTGTTATGAAGGCTTCATTGAGCTTGAACTGTGGTTGAGAGACCTCCAGTTCAAAATGAATTTTCACTGTTCCAAATTATTCTACACGCTGGATTTCAGTTAAACACATGAAAGAGTTTTCTGTGGAAGATTAGCTCGTGTTGCTTTTCCTGTCTGTTTCGATCAGTGATAACGAATTAAGACAGGTTTGATAATAAGTTTCCCAGGTTAGCACAATCTAGGCAAACGACTTATAGAGGCAGTGTCAGATTATTAAGCATGTCACAGTTTCCATGCAGTATGGAGGAAAAGGAGGATCTTTCTGCAAATGAAAATCATGAAATAGAGCAACGCCTTGTGAATGAAAACAATAAAACATTTGTGTGTGTATCAGAGAGCAAATGGGTTTGTTCAGATAAATGTCAAGCAAAGTCTTTGTCTGGCAAATGCATCATACCAATAGAGCAGCTGTTAAAAAGATACTGTTGGACAGCAAGCAGCATTTCTTCACCATGCAGGATTCTTCAGAGGCTGCAGTTGTGCATAAAGCTGTATTTCAGCCCCCTTTAACCAGTGCTCATGAAGAGAAAAATTTGTAGTGGGCTCAGAAATCTACAAAGATTTATATACACTAGGCCTGTCGCGATAAGCAATAAGTCAATTAATTGCACGGTAAAAAAAATGAGTGCGATAAGTTTGCCGGCTGCAATCATTTTTTTAAGTCCCCCCCATGTTACTTTACCATAGACTGTGTATGACAATAGGTTTCACTATGGAGTATTTCGACTGATCGCTCTGGTTTCTTGCGAAGGGATCTCTCTAGTGTCACTCTTCACAGCAGCATGTTGCATCACGAGACCGTGGTGAAGCACCTTTGCGAGCCAGTATGCCACATTTGTTTTGCAGGGCTGCCAACACGCATTGGCCACGAGACTCGGGCATTTGAGTGGTTTATCATGATCACGCGCCAAACCTCTGATTCTCATGCTGAAATAAGTCAAATGGAGAAATAATAGCTGCGAGCACTTCCTCATTTATTGTTTCGCTGGTCCCCACATGTAGGCAGAACACACACACGTAGCCTACGACATCAGTACAAAGCCCCCACTTCCGAGTCTACCGTAATAACTCCTGTAATGTGCAGGCACATTAAACAAATAGACTCTGCCTATATAGTACCGTAAATGACAGAATACACATGAAGAGCAATGCCGGCTAATCGAGAGGTTCGATATATATATATATATATATATATTTTTTTTTTTAATACAACGAAACAAACATGCAGTTTTGACGGTTTTCCCTGTCTGAGACTCATGTTTAAATATATTTTTTGAGAGGCAATTTTGTTTACGGAACAGACTTTATTATCCATCATACTTATTGTGTTTGGTTTTCATTCATTGTGAGAGTCCATTTCTATTTATTGTTTTTGTTATTTAAATTTCTTCCAGTTCCAGTGTAAAATGTTCTTTAGAAATTAAAGTTTATTGATAGTTGAAAGGGTGTACTTGCATTATTATGGCATTGTCATTATATTAATTGAAAATGGTCTCAAACAGGCTCAGGGAAAGATGACACCATGAAAACAAGTCAATTAAAAGCAGAGAAGTGGAGGATCTTCTATGATTGTACAGTTGTGGATTGGAACCAAAGTGTTGAGTGTTTGTTTTACATTGCAACCAGCACACATTAGATAATCAGTACAATGAATAATGACAAGAACGACAATCACAGAAACTGGAATCAATTATAAAATGGAATTTGCTCATGTGGTTGTCATCAATTATTCCCGCTAATTTAAGATTTTTTCCACACTGAGCAAAATGAAGAAAAGCTGAATGAGATTTGAATACGTTTTGGCAACTGCAGCTCTCCCTGTCTGTGTAACGTGAACTGACGGAGCTCAAGTCTCCTCCAGATGGACCGCAGAGGCTAAGAGGTCAGCAGAAACAAGAGTTTCTAATGGAGCATTAGACTGAAAATATACTGGCTTACAAACATCACCAGAAAACTAGAGCAGCTTCCATCAAACTCACCCTGTGTGTTTGAGCTGCACCTGGAGGATGGAGAAGATTCATGAAAAAAATATTAATCATGGTCCACAAAACTACTGATAGGAGAGGCTGCTGTGTATTTAAAAAAAAAATAAAAAAAATAAAAAAAATAGATATTTATGGCTGGTTATGGCACAGCCTCATGAGCTTTTTCAAAGTTTGAAATGTTAACTTTCATTCACGTGGGTGAAGCTAGTACTTTTTTTCTACTAAATGTTTGTGCTTCACATAATGATAAACATTTTCTTCAACGTCAATTCATGATGACCTAAATAACATCACTGTCTATGGGTAATGACTGAAACGCAATACTTAAAATGTGTTAAACGAGCTGCTGAGAGTGATGCTGTGAAAATACAGGTACACCCAAATCATTTGTGAATGCACCCAAATTCAAGTTAGTGAGTGCAAAAAGTTAGTCTTGAACCCTGTGCAGTAAAGACAATGCTTCTTCCCATACTGCAAAAACTATTTAATCTGTGGCTGCTAAGGACATTAAGGGAGAAAAAGAAAATCATGGTGTGGCGACCATCATCCACTAACCTCAACCTGTAGAGGATCTATCAGGGTGGGGTGGGGGACCAGAATCTCTACAAACAGCAACTTTGGGAGACAATTCAGGAAAATCACACATCTGTTATAAAAACAATTTGTTACTTCTGGCTGTAGAGACATGATTGGTATTTCTAACACTGATTCACCAAAAGAAACTTTCATGGGAAAGATTTATGTAAGCACCAACAAAAAGAGCATCTTTGGCTTTTTGACTGATGGCATGAACCCAAAATTTCAGCTTGAAATTTAATACATAAAATTCCTCAATCCATAACTGCCACAAAATAGCTGTTGGAAGAATCAAACATCAAGTACTTGGTTTGTTTATTTTAGTGTCATGCACAAATATGCCCAGCCCACATGGGCTTACAAGACACTATACTGTATAAATCAAGACAATTCAAAGATGGCAAAACACAGGAAAAAGACCATCAACTTATACAGCATCAACAACATGGGTCAGAATGAGAGGATCATGTGCTTATGTAGGATACAATGTTTTCTGTCTTAAATTCCAAGCCTTCTCAATAAATCTAGCTAACACATGAATCTCCTCCTGGAAGAGCCAACTCAACATGCCATATTCAGCCATCCAAAACAAATCGGCTTTTTCCTTTGTACTTTTTAAAACAAAGACTTCCTCAGTTCATCCTACAGTGGACAGTGAAACAAAAAATGAAGTTCATCTTTAACAACTTCCAGATCACACAAAACGCATAAGTGCTGCTCTTCAGGTATACCGTCGCTAAGGGCAACGTTCCCGATCTTAATTGTGCACACGATGATCTCTGACCTCTCCCTAAGTGCAGCATTAGATATGATTCTGTAATCTTCTTTAATCTGAACATAAGTTCAAAGTTTGGGTTTCCTCGACCCTTCCTTCCATAGTTTCTAATGAAAATGAAACAACTTTTGTTTTACAATATCTATCTTACACTGCAAATTATTGCTAAAAATGTGCTGCAGATCACAAGAGGAAAACAATTCATAAATGTCACTGGACCATGGATGATTATGATGTCCGTCCCAATTAAAGATTTTGTTGGTCAGCCTTTCATCTGGCATACGAACAAATTGATTCCAGAGCTGAACCATTTCACATCTTTGCTTTACAGGACAGGATTCCCAACCTGAGTCCCCATCAGGAACAGTCTTTGCAGTTAATTTGTGAACTCCAAGAAAACACCTCAAGGCTCGACTCTGAATTGCATTACTTTCTGGGAGTCCTTAAAACCCCATATTCCAGCGGCATAAAATAAAACCAAACCAACCATAGACTCAAAGAGCTTCGAGAATGTTGAAAAAAACCAAGATCAGGACACCTTTTGATTTTATTCATCACTGACCCCAGAGCCCTACCCGCTGGCTGAGCCAGAGCTTTCCATTCTTCATTGAAGCTCATATTTTCGGTGAAAAGAAAACCAAGATACTTATTAGAAGAGGTAAACATTAATGGTGCTGATCCAAACAAAAATGTATGGCAGCTTTGCTGTACGGTAATGTTCCTAAATTGCATAATTTGTGTCTTTTCACTATTAATAGTCCTTTACACCTCTACGTTTATTAGCTTGTTCTATCCTTATAAAACTGTCTTCTGATCAGCCACTTACAAATACAACAGTCCAGTTCCCCATGGGCATCATTAAAGTTTAATCAGATCTGAATTAATTGTGCGTGCTTGTATAGAAGCAGATCAAAATGTCTCATTACAATCAATCATTTGGGTTAAGGACATCATACATAAATGAAGCGGCATTACTGGTGACTTTTAGATCACAGAAGTAATCAAATAACGTTTTACTCAACATTAAATACCCCAAACAAATCACATGCAGCTATGTCCTCCTTTAATTCTTAACAAAATTACAAATGCTCCCCTTATTGTTTCTAGCCATACTCAGTGGGAGGCGGGTAAATGCCATCAATAGCACATCCCTATTAGGCTAGCCAATGCCACCTCCACCTCGGTGCTGCACCGTGTCTTCTCTAAATGAAAGCTTGGGCAAGAAGCACAGCTGGGTCATGCACGCACTCAGACACACAAACAGATACAGAGGGCGAATATTGGATGAAAGAGATGACAGAAGAAAGAGATGGCTGACTGCGGGAGAAAAAGAAATATGTTAGTTAAAGGTGGCCAATGCGAGTCAGTGCAGAGTGGGAGCCACAGTGCTGCTGAACTGGCTAAAGTAATGAGGCCGGCATAGCAGGGAATACGGCTAATATGCAGAGATCAAACTACTGCTACACCTCAAGGAACATGCTCCCTGGGATCCCTGCTCTTAGATGTGACACCCCACAGGCCCCCCCACACACAGACAGTAGGTGTGTTAGCAAGGTTTAATATTAAACATATTTCAAATGAATCATGATGTATTGACTTAAGGAACACATAGAAATGACTGAGAACCGAGTTACTTCACAAATAATGACACTGAGCTCACACCTTATGAAGCCGTAACTATATTACAGATAGAGATGCAGAAAGTAAAAACCTGAAGGAACTAAAATAACTTTTTGACTTTTTGTACCTCAGAACTACTATTTTAGACCAATTTTTATCCTTGTTTGCATGTCAAAGATGGTTATCTCATATACCATAACTTTGGAGTGTTGGTTGTGCACCTCCTCAAAAGTTCATAAATACAAAAGATGCTATATGTAAGCACCTGGCAGAGGCAGCACTGAGGCAAAAGTGACCAGTGTTTAGTTTTCTGGATATTGAAGGGAATTAAATACCATCTATAATTCTCCAGCTGTTCATTTTCTGCTCTGACCTAGCCAGACAAATATTAATCCTGCTTTTGAATCTCTGAGTTCATTGTTTACATCCTGAAAATCTAGCAGTTTTGTGCAGTCCGAGGCTGAAATTTGGGATAAGAGAAGACAGAAAGCAAGATTGCAGTCTGGTATGGGTGTTCCCCAGATGAAAACTGCTGAAGGGAAAAAAGTCTTTGAGATGACAGTGAAGTTATTTGTTTTCTCCTTGACAGAAATACATGGACTTAGTTTGTAACCAGATCATGCCTGGATGGCATTTAAGAAGGCTGTTATTTCCAACTTCACCACTAGATGTCAGTAATTATTACACACGGTTCTCGCATAGTACAACAAGGGACTTTCTTTGCAGAGTTTGCATGTTCTCCCCTTGTTTGTGCAGGTTCTCTCGGGTACTCCTGCTTTTGCCCACAGTCCAAAGATGTGCATGTTTGGTTAACTGGTCACTCTAAACTTTCCCTCAGAGTGAGCCTGAGTGGCCCTACGATAGACTGCTGACCTATCCAGGGTATACCCTGCCTCTCGTTTGCTAAATGCTGGGAAAAGCTCCAGATTCCTGAATTGGAAAAAGCAGTATATAATATGGATGGATGGAAATGTAGGAGTATTTTTTTTTTTCTCATATCAAACACAGTTTAGTCATACTCGACTGTCCATGCATCACTGTGTGAAGACTATTGTGTTGTTCAGGTTGTGCAGACATACCGCAACAAAAACATTTGCTAGCAGCCTTATAAAAGGTAAATCTTTCAAACTGCTCAATAATACTGAATGA
The DNA here is from genome assembly GCF_017639745.1 of Melanotaenia boesemani. Lineage (NCBI taxonomy): Eukaryota > Metazoa > Chordata > Actinopteri > Atheriniformes > Melanotaeniidae > Melanotaenia > Melanotaenia boesemani. Next base: position 9,237,784 of record NC_055704.1, read on the forward strand.
AATGAAATTAAAAATTAAATAAAAATTATTCTAATTTCTGAAGGAAAAATACTCTTATCATTTCTATTTGCATTGTTTTGTATACTATTATTCATTTAATACAATATGAACAAACACGACAAATAAAAAAATTTGTTTTAATTCAGAACAAAATTCAGAGGAAAAATTAAGAAAAATAAATCTTAATAAAAAAGAGATAATTATCTTTTTATATAACCATATAGCTTTTTTTATCATTAGTTAATTCAATCAATGGATCTGCTGTCTCTAATGAGACTGGGACCAGAAGACATCACCATGTACAGAGCCAGTGATGCTAACAACATGCAAGCAGTTGTGTTAGCTGCAGCAGCTATACAGGCCTGCTCCTTCCCAGAATCCTCCAGGCCTTCACACCTGTCACTGCAAACAATAGGAGATGAGAAACTACGACAAACATTCTCCACTGCTGCTCATCTAGCTTTGTTGCATTTTTTGTCTTTGTAAAAAGAAGTGTAAATAGAGGATGCAAAACTAACGGTTGAAGATACAAAGCTTTTTTTTTCTTTTTTTTATGGAGGATCATTAGAAAAAAGACCCGTCATTACAAGATGAGAATACAAAGTAAGTGCCGTAACGGCACCCGAGGGAGGCTCTGTCAAATAAACAATGAGACACGATTAAATGACATTATTATATGAAACTAGCTCGAGTCATCAGGGAGAGAAAAGAGAGCCAGATTTACATTTGCATTATTCATCAGGTAATAGAGTTGTTTGATTGCTGATGCACAATATGAAGACATGTTGATGCCAAACCAGACATTTATGTTACCCATGTACAGCATCCCTCTCAGTTAAACTCTACAGGCCTGTCAGAGCTGCAGGAACATGGCGATCGCTCACATGCAATACCGACCCATCATCATACAAAAACAGGCTACATGCATTCAAGCATTCTCTAAACTAATAAACCTGCCTATGGACTTAGCCTGTCTTAGTCTGAAGTGTCATTAGAAGTGGCAGGCAGCTGTGGCAGCCTGTGAGGAGCTAAGAGGCTTGAGCTCTCACAGTCTGTAATCCCTGCAAACAAAGTATGCTGCAAAATAAATATATAAGAAAATAATTCACGCAAACATGCTGCCACACACACACCCCCGCACACACAGCCTTACAGTAGGTGATGCAAAAGACACCTTCGAAAACTTCAAAGTGACAGACAAAATGCAAAGTCATGTATACGGCAATCCGCCTCAGAAGGTAATCCGACACCCTGACTATGTGGTGCACAAACCTGCAAGCGCTCTGATTTCACTTTTAAGGAGACAGCGTAAGAGGAGCATGTGACAGAGAGATGTGCACGCATAGAGAATTTTTCTAAGTGGTAATAAAGGCCAAGCTTATTAATAGGACAATCTGACAAGCAGCAGTGTTGTGCTGAGAATTCTTCCACATTCACACTCATCTTCACTGCTGATAGCAGTAGGTTATTGGAGAGGTGGTAATGTTGCTGGGCAGCAGGTCCCTGTGGCCACATTTCTACTTGGAAATGAAGCACCTAATTGGAGATGGGACCCTCTCAGCTCTACAGAGTTTTATGATGGATTTGGATATTGAGAGTCCTCGCCCATCCCAATTCGTTTCCGACTTTCCATTTCCTAAAACCACAAAGAAAAGATGCACATAAGACCATTTTGCAACTAAGGATATGATCAACCTTCCTTCTCAAGCTATTTCACAGATAAATGGGAACAGTACAGCGTTTTTAGCAGCATAAAGCTCCTTTAGTCATCTCACCTTTTCTCTTTTCAGTTCCAGCTCAATGTGCAGCTATTGAGGCATTTAAGATACCTTTTTTTTTTCCTCCAAAACACTTACTGCTATCACATCGTCTTATGTGTAAGTGTTTATCACCGTCTCACGTTCTTCCTCTCTCCATTTCTTTCTCTCTGTTGCTTCTGGTGCAAGTTTCTCTTTGAAATGCTTTCTAATTAGCACGTACAACACACAGCCGGGGTTAAATTAAATTGCTAAGATACAAGGAGGTTGAGGTCAATGGCTCTGCAAAGATCGTCAGTGCAGATAATTGGGAGATATACTTGTTTTTCCCTCTCTCTCCCTCCACTTTTGCTAAATATCCATTATCAAGATGACAGCGGACGGCACACAGACAGTTTGGCAGGGTGCTGAGGCAAAGACGCTTTATGAAATATGAATTTATTTTTAGAGACAGACGAAGACAAGTAATTAGGAGTGCAGAGAGAAAATCACTTTCATATCTTCTCTCACTGTCTCTGCCCTAATGTTCTTGCACCTGGGAAACATGTCCTGTAAAACCCATATATTCTTCGTGTTACATGAACCACACCAGTTGTCACAACAAAGCTGAAAGAAAACGAATGCTGTGATTAATGAATGCTGGAGAAGATTTGTTTTTAATTTTACTGTCTTTAAAATAACAGCTTACAGGAACAGATTACTGACAGAAACAATACTCTAAATGTGCTACAGGTAAACCTTTACAGCCATCTAAACACTTTCATAGCAAAAACTTCTACAAAGCCATCACACATTATAACATTATTTTTCGCCTATAAACTTCAGATCTGCTGAAAACTACCATACATTCATACTGTTTAATTGTCTCTGCTAGCTTCTTACAGCTGTTAGATCATCGAGATGTTTTGTATACGAGTGCTGCAGCCAAATGCCTTCATTCTTTAAATACAGTTTACTTTTCAGCTTTGAGATTAGTCACTGGTTGTGGACGCCTCACTCCTCCCTATGACTGCTTAAGCTAATTGGCCCTCTGAGTTCCTGTAGGCACATGCATTGCCTATCATTGATTTATAAGGCTTTTCTTGGATGGATTCCCTCTTATCTTTCAAGTCTGCTCCAAAGAAACAGAAATCGTTATGCTTTGCACATAAGTAATGTTTTTTTTTATTAATATTCCCACAGTCCTGACCGGATTTGGGAGTTTTTAGTGTTGAAATAAAAATGTCTGAACTCAATTCATTCCATACCTTTTGTTCTCTTTTACTTTCCAGACATCAAGAATCTTATCTACAGTGTTTGATTTTATTTGTTTGACCTAATTTTACTTATGTATTTGCTGACTCGATTCATTGCACTTTAAAATGTGTCAGTTGTATAAATTTATTAATGTATTGGTTGTAAATCTATGGTCTTTGCCTTTTCAATCTATATTTTAAGATGTGTGCTGCTGACCTCTTGACCTGGTAACTCTTGAAAAGATCTTGATTACAAGGAGATTTTTTTAACCTAGTTAAATTATGGTTTAATAAGACATAATATTTATTTGGATTATTAATCATTTATGAAGAAAATACAATGTATTACTTTCCTTATAATAAATACTTGGGGGATGAGGCTTTGGTGTTGATTACCATCTTAGATATGTTAAAGATTTGCAACAAAATTTGTTTAATTGCTTTAGCTTTATATGTAGTATCAGATACTCCCTCTGGATAACTCTTGTAATTTTTGCTAGTTATGTTATAGAGTCAGCCAATTACCACGGGACATGAGCAATAGTTTAACAATTTTTTTTTTTGGTACATTTTTGCTACAAGCTTGTCCAGAAGAAGCAAAATTCATCAACATATTATAAAAGATGTGACAGAAGATGACAATGGATTTACAAAAAAGAGTTCTTACAAAGTTTCCTGCCACTAGCCACAACACATCAAAAATCAATCAATCAATCAAATAAATAAATTAAAAGTTGAGAAAAATGTACATAAATGACCAGGGAAGGCATATTTGTCTGTAGAGAGTGCTCTCCTCACACACAGTTCTGTCTTCGGCACGAAATGGTTCAGGTTAGAACAAAATCATACCATTAGTTATCCTCTTGATGTACATAATGTGAAATGCTTTGTAAACTACAAATATGCAGATTAATAAAATGCAACATGTTCTGTTGTGCTATAGCCAGACCATCTGATAACATAATGATAAGGGGCCTGTACTACAAAGCTGGATTTTCTCTTTGTAAGTTAAGTTGGGGCTAACCTGGGATTTTCCATTCTAAAATGCTGGTTCACTTCTAACCATGGTGTACATCACCATGGAAACTTGCGCTGACTGGCTAACCTGCTCCAGAGCTGGTATGTTCTGGATTAGAGATCAAAGAGTATAAAAGCACCACCTCCTGACCAGTCAGCTCTCTTGGGTATGTCCTGCCCATTCTTAGAACATCCTGTCCACTTCGTTGCACGGCTCATGAGAGGACCGTTTAGGAGAGAGAGTTTTTACAGATAGATGCATCTTTTTGATAAAATAAAAAAGTACTCTTCCAGAAACGCCTGTGCCGTAATACAGTGTAATTGAGTGATCAAAGTGCTGTCCTTTCGGATTATCTCGTGAGATAATATCGTATAATCTCACAAATTTGCACATTAACAGAGTCCGTAATTTCCTGCCAGCATTATTTCCTGGCTGTTGCTGTGGCAACTGTGTTGTTTTTAGTCTCGATGACGTGTATGAATTCTTCATATTTTTGAAGAATAACTGTCTGCTCCTCCACGGTAAAGTAGGCTGCTCTGCAGAGTTTCTCCATGTTTGTAATTGGCCCCCTGGTTTGAATAAAGAAGCCAATGAATTTCTTTAAACCTGCATTTTTTTTCATGACCAGTAGGGGGCGACCAGTCTGTTTTCATTAAGGCAGTGTTTCTCAATCCTGGTCCTCAGGACCCACTGCCTTGCATGTTTTAGAGGTAACCCTACTTTAACACACCTGAATTAAATAAATAGCTCATTAAGGTGTGTTGGGAGTAGTAGCATGCCTAAGACATGAAGGGCAGCGGGTCCTGAGGACCTGGATTGAGAAACACTACATTAAGATAACTAGTCTATGCAGGGCTACTTGTGTAACAGGTGGACAAAGAGGTACATATGAATGCAGATTAATTACCAAAAATGAATAAAATACCAAATCTTTAACCGATAGCTGGTAAATTTAAGTTCATACTTTACTTTCCACACAGATTGTTTTCCTGCAAGTAGCCAAAAACACCTTTGATACTGACGTTTTTTGGTTACCACATATTCTGATCTTTGCCTTCAAATTATGTGCAAGGATAAACAGATGTTCTTCTGAGTCCCATTATATTACCTTGAAAAAATAGCATCAACAAAAACAAGAATATCTTAGATATTTTATTTTCTCCCTGACCAGTCATTCACTTGTGAATGCACCTTTTTCTTAAAAACCTTGCCTGGTCATTGCAAATAATTAAATTTCCTCCCAGATCTGCTCACCACTTATAGCTTTGATTTGGTCTTGGGAGTTTTAAATCTACATGAAGTACTTATTTACTTTAAATGGAAAATTCAGCTTGATATTGTGATCTAAATTTTTCAGTTTTAATAGAAAATTTCCATTGTTTCTGCCAAAAAAAAAACATTCAAACAGAATTAATCGGTAGCCTGAAACACCATGTTGCCTTGTGGAAGCATTCTTCTGGTTATTAAGAGCAACATAAAAATCTCCCTGAGTAACAAATATGTACAAGAAGCTATGCTGAGAAGATCTGTTGAGCTGATCTCATTATCCAAACTATTTGCCTAAAACACTTTATTTACATTTAGGCTTATTTCCACAAATCTTCACCCCTGTTTCCAGTTTCCTGTTTATATATGAACAAATGAGGAGTGGCCTAAGCTTTTTTTTTTTTTTAGTGTTGTGTATATAAAAAAATAGTTACATCTGCAAACAGTTTTATTATTAGAAAATTGCATAAAATTGTACAGTAATTGTATATCTGGTTGCATTTTTTTTTGTCTCATAATGCTTAACAGATTATGCAGAAAATAACAAGTCCTAATACTCCCAAGCCAGCCACAATTAGGCTTAAAAAAATATCTGATTTTTAGTGTTAGCTCTCAACAGAATACAGCACGTAATTACTTATTAAGAAATGTAACACTTTAATGATTTTAAATTATGTAAACTGGGGTAATTAATTTGCCCAAAAGAAGCATCTCCCACAAAGAAAAGTTTGATTTTAATTAAACTGTATCAGTGTTTTAAAAATGATTGATTTTTCCATCACTCATTTTACTGACATCTTACTGTTCGACTTCTGAAAGCAAATTATGAGCAGAAAGTCTCAAATGAAGTAAATAAAAGACAAAAGATGCACGAAACTCAGGGAGTGTGAGAAAGGGAGGGGGGTTACTGAGCGCAATGAGAGAGAGAGCATGAGAGAGCAATATGTCAGCATGGTAACACCTCTTAAAAGTCACCGAAATGCCAGGTCACCCTGCTCGGCGGGGAGAATCAAACCACACTGCCGGTGTGTGAGAGCACCTTGCATCACACATCGAGTTTACAACATCACACTAACACACACTGTCTCCAAAACAGCGCACCAGCTGAGCATCACCACTGTCAATAACTCAGCTGCCATCGACTGCTTTATTATAAGTGTGCAACAATACGTTTTTGCCTCTCTGCTCTGATGATTATTCCTTTAACAAGCCTCTTACAGTGGGAGGATGACGTGCTTGCTGAAGCTTGGGTGGGACACACTGTATGAGTCTGGCTCTGGCTTTGTGTGTTGCTGGCACATTGTCTAACACAGAGGTGTGTGGGAGGATGATGAGATGCGTTAAAAATTTATTTATGCATGATTAATATTTCACACAAACGAGCGCGATGTACAAACCAATGACGGCACCCTGCTCTAAAAAAAAACCTCTGGAAATGCGGTTGAACATCCGTTGGTGTGTCCTGTGGAGCTTCGTTTGCTGCAGAGTGAACCGTGTGTCTTCTCACCATGGTTTCCGAATGCAGCTGCCTGAGTTTTGTTCTGACACACTTGAACCAAAGCAAACACCTACCACTCTCCCTTCTTCTGTTCTCGCTCTCATCATATCTTGGCGATCACTGAACCATAAAAAAATCCCCAAAGTAGAAAATTCTTGGGAGCTGAAGTATGAGGCATCTGCTGGGATGTAATCTTGGAACTCACTCACTGACTACTAGAATCAGATAGTGTGTGTTAGGAAGCTGCTGGCTTTTCTAAGAAGCAATTCACAAGAAATCTTAACAAAAAAGAAAAATCTGTGATTGTTAAAACAATCTAACCTTCTCAGTGTAGTTCGTTGACCAGTGAGGTGGAGTGCAGTCTGTGTTGGCTATATGAAGGTTTACCAAGGCAGTGCATTAGATCTTTGTTGTTTTAGTTTCCCCACTATGAGAATATCCATGCTACTGAATAAACAGAAAAAATTTCTGTACCCAAGTTTCATTGAAGATACCTCTGATGACTAAGAATTAAAGAATAATGTCATGTTCAAAACTTTATTACCCACCCACTATTAAGTTAGTTGAGTGATACGCATTCTTGCATACAGTAGAGGTGGAGAATAATTTAAAAATCAGATATTTATACAACAAATCCATCAGCCAAGTCAATAACTCTTGTGCTGTCTTGTGCTTAAAACACTGATTAGCAAAAATACTGTGACAACCTGCCTTAGATTGTGATCTGGCCACTCTCGAGTGTCCTGGATTGTCTGGTACTGTGAAGAGATCATTTAAGTTGTGAGGTGGTTATCTTGTACACAAAGTCAATCTGATTAGGGCGTGAAATGTATGAAATGGTCCCAAAAAGTGATGCATTTTGTTGCTCCAGATGTACCTTTGTAGGTTTCTAGCAGCACAGTATCTACTGTATACCTCTGTTCTGCACAATTCTGAACTCCTTGCCTTCAAATTAAACAACATTCCGATATAAAAATGCAGCCACTGAAAACAATCAATCAGTCAATTCAGAATCACCAGTTAATCCAAAAAACATTTTGGACAGACAACCAGAAGGTTAACACGTAAATTCCAGAGAGTTGATTGTTCAGATTAAGAAATCCGTTATAGCAGTGCTCCAGTGGAGATAATACGGAATAACAGTATAAGAAGCAACAAGAAATAATACACCAAGTATTAAAATGGTTGTTCAGTTAAAATATACAACATGCACATTTGTATGTACATAACGTAATAAATTTTAATCAGAGTTTGATAGCAACAGGGACTATCTGGTAACAACAATCTAATCAAAGTTCCTCAGTGGATGTTTTGTGTGTTTGTAAATTGTTCTTAATGGCATTTCATATTACGCTTGAATTCCAGAAAGTCTCCTTCCACTCCAGATAATGGTGGATAGGTGTATCGTGTCAATGGACCAGTTGGTACTCATCCATGAAATCTCCACAAAGAGTTTTTCCATCCAGTGAAAAGTCAAAAAGGTAAGGAAATAGGTCAATCAAAGGAACCAGAAAACAAAGAGGACATTTTTCAAACACCTTTCGTCTTCTAATACTTAGCGAAACACAAAAGATCTTTTAGCTTAATCATTAAGTTAATTAAAGCTTTATTTCCTTTCAGTCTTTCAGATAACATTAAACCATTAAATCTCACACAGAAAATTTATATTTTGAAGTCGATTTATGTGTTTTTAACTTTTACATACAGGCAGTAACTTACAACCTCCCTCTGAAGAAATGAAACCTCAGACTAATAACTTGTTGCGTGGCTCTGAAGTATTGGCTGGTTGGAGTGGGAGAGAGTTCAGAGGTACATGTGGTGGAGTCACCGTGAGTAGAAAAGGAACGGCTCTCTGTGGAATCACATCTGCTCATTAGAGCAGCCGAGGAAGAAACTTTAAACAACACACCCCGTTTGGAACCAGGACCCACAACATGGAGAACTCATTAATCAAATGACATCGGTAACAGAAAAAAGGAAGGTGCAGAAAAGCACTGGGAATTATTCACCTGCTTTAAAAACCAGTGACACGCTGAAGACACTGAAGAAGCTGTACATACAGGCTCAACTTCACCTCAGAAACCATAGCTGGAAATATTTACACTACATTTTAAATAGCAAAAGTTATTTTTTTGTTATCTTCAGCTAAATAAAAATTGACTCTACGAACATCATCTTTTGCAAGCCAAAAAGGAAAAAAACGACAAATAAAAACACTTAATGGTCTGGTTATAATAACAAAATTAGTGAAAATGTAGATAAAAAGCAGAAAATATTATGCATCAAGTCCATCCTGCTTCCTTTCTGTGTCACTTGTGCCATTTAACTAATGACTTTTTCCTATTCTGGTTCCAAGAGACTATACCTAAACAGAATGTCGAGGTGTCCTTGGGCAAGACACCGAACCCCTGATGCTCCTGATGGGTCGTGGTCGAGTGCCTTGCATGGCAGCTTCCGCCATCAGTGTGTGAATGTGTGTGTGAATGGGTGAATGTGATGTATAATGTAAAGCGCTTTGGGTATCATCCCAGGTACAGTAAAGCGCTATATAAATACGGACCATTTACCATTTTACCATTTTATGTGACACATATGGGAACATAAAATGAAAATCAGTACTTTAATAAGACGGCTGATTATTTGGAATAAATCCGTAACCATGAGCGGCACAAGCTGCTAGGGAGCCTACTGCATGGCTGCCTTGGTCTAAAGCCCTTTTCACAGATCAGTTGAGCATTATCGGCTCATTAGCTCCACAATATTCCTCCTTATAATTCACAAATGCCATCAGGAGTTGCAGAACATAAGCTAAGTGCATACCTGAATACTTAGATGGTGTGAAAAGGACGAGGAACTAAAGCCCTTTAGTGAGGTCTAGGGCACCTCTAGAAAAATTAAGTGATTTTAATGTGTAAACGTGAGGAAAATAATAGAAAATACAACATTTGCTTCAGATCAGAAAGCATATTTTAAGAGAAATTACTGAAAATGTGGATTACCATTTGGAAAACCTGCTTTGTTGATCTTTTTTAAATACCATAACAGTGGAAACTCCCTTCAGGTCGGTCTTGATCTCAGTCTTTAACCAGGTCCAGCTCCATTTGCACCTCAGCTCTGAATCAAGCTGCACATAAATAACATCTTCCTCATTGAACTCTTTCATACTGGAAAATAATTTTCCAAATATTATCAGCTGGTCCAGGAGTCTTGTTTTATCAGCTTAAACGTTTGTTAAGGCTAACCCCAACTGCATCGAGCCACGTTAGATGATCTGTCAGAGTGGATGTTGCAGTCACTCATTAAACCACACACTGGTGGGTGTTTTTGTTTCCATTTTACTACAATCATGTGAATTAAAAGCAGGTAATATGGAAGCAGCAGAGATAGCTTTGAACTTTCCATTATGAAGATTAACATGTTGGAAAAAGTGAGGTTACGGAAACATATCAGGACATTACGCAACAAAATGTTTCAGGCAAAAGCCATCATCAACCGGGGGAAACCGATGCTGTGTAAAGAGGTATAGAGTATGTGAAGGTTTTATATAAATTCAAAATTTGTTTTTATTATATAAAGCACTTTATAAAGAACTTTTCATAGAAAACCAGCGTAAAGTTTGAGTTGATTATGACGTTTTATAAACAGTGAAAGCTGTCATTGCTTATGACCACCTCTCTAAAACTGGATCTCTACAATTCATGTAAATACAATATTTGGAGTTAAAAACAGTGATTTTCAATGAAAAATGACTAGTTTACAGGTATGTGAGAGTAGGATCAGAGTGGAAAATTCCACAATGCTAGCTTGATGTGTGCAAATGGCAAAAGGATGCATTCCCGTTTTCCTCTTACCTCCTCAGAGCCTAACCATCAGCAAATGAATTTCAACCTCTACTCCACGCTCTGTACGTTCGTATGGCACAATGTATGACAAAAATGCATCAGTCCCAAGTTAATAAGGCTTGAAAATATATAAAAACGTTCAGTTCAGTTTCCCTCATTGAAATAAATGAACTCATCTCAGCGTGTTGTTTCTTTTTCTAACTAGACTGCTCACTTCCTGTCTGTGCACCGCCACTCATTAGAAACAAGCTTTTAAAATCAACTAAAATATAGATCAGATGGACACATCTTTGAAATAAGCCATAGAAAAGAAAAAATAAGCTTTTAAATTGTATTGTAACTATTCCAATGTTAGTGCTGGAGCAATTTATAGCAGGCCTGCAGCATAAACATGTAATGATTTGAAATCATCAAGATTATGATCGTCTACCCTCAGCTGGATAAGAAAAACTGGCAGAGAGCTTGTGAGCACATTCTGTCGGCTTTATTTTTTTGCAGTTATTATTAGAAGGAAAAGCCTAGTTTTAGGTGTGTTTCTGGTTAGTTAACGGCAGTGATAGCCAACGCTGGTCATCAAGACCCACTATCCTACAGGTATTACATGTTTCCCTGCTGCAACATACCTGATTCAAATGAAATGGATCTCTGACTCTACACAAATCTGCTTTTTACCCAGTAATTTAAGTCAGGTGTGTTTCAGCAGGGAAACATGGAAAGTGTAAGACTATAGGCCTTGAGGACCAGAGATGGGCATCCCTGAATTAAGGGATGTTGCGGTTTTATGTTTCAGGGTAACAATCAGGAGACAATCAGCCCTGCAGAGCATCTGTATGATCTGCTGTTACCTGCAGGACAGATTGCAGGTTTTCATTTTAACAGACTGAGCTTCATCGTCACAATATTATCACCACTGATATTTAGTCTCCTGCAGATTTGCTGACACAAATGGGTTTTTGTCTCTTAGGTCTGATCATTCCAGCCTGACATGTCCTAGCCTACAGCTACGGATAAACACACAGCCGGATCTGGTTTATCTTCCATTTTTCTGCTACCAGTGGTGATAATGTTTGCTCACAGGATTGACTGTCTGGAAAAAGGCATTTGTAAAGAGACCTGTCACTGTCTGAAAGGTTTGGAAATTTTTAACTTTAAGTGCTCCAAGATATTACAAAAAAGACGAAGATCTGTGAAAAAACACACTAGGTCCAACACTTTCTGCTGAAGATAAACTGCATATGCTTTCAGCTCACTTATTTACTTGTTGTGTTTGCAGTGCTGTATAAAGTAATATGAGTGGTTTATATTTTTAACTCATTTGTATGTTTCGCTGGTTTCCATTTTATAGTGTCTTCAAGAGAAGGTTAACCCTATAAGGCTGTATTTATCATATTTTATACTTACAGTTTGAGACCTTTTACATGATTTTATGGAAAAAAAAAAAACTTTGTTCAAAAGCCTGTTAACACTTGCCTTCTCCCACCCGATGGGTACCAAAAGCAAGAAAACCATAGTTCAATAATTTTGACATAAGGTAATAAGGTTTTGACATAGTAAATGGTAAATATATATATATATATATATATATATATGTAAAACATAACATTAAGGGTCCAAATACAGATTTTAAATTAAAATAATTTGACTTTAACCTTTTTTCTTATGTCAGGTTTTAAATGGTTAATAAAAGCATCCTGAAGCCTCATACCTTCATTTAGAAGAACTTCTAGTTCAAACTGAATTCAACATTCACATCTAAAAACACATTTTTTGTTCTGTACTGAAATGATTAAATTACTGAAATGTATACCATAATAGTGGCATAGCTAAAGAAGCTATTCTAGATGCTAGATTCTAGAAAGCATCTTTAAGAAACTAAACCCCGTCAAGCTGACTTGACTTAATCTAAACTCAAAGTTATTTTCACGGACAACAGTCTGATCTAAGGAACATCTGGAGTTGAGAGCAATAATATTTGGGACCTAAAGTTTTATTTCTTTTTCCAACTTTAAATGAAATAATTTAGACATTTTGTTGAAGCAAGATGCTAGCTGCTTTTCTGATTAGACTTTAATGTGAAAGAGAGATGTGAAACCCTTAGTCATTATTTTCTACCATTCAAGATAGAGTCTTACTTGGACATTTTTGTTGTTGTTGTGGCATGAATATGAAGACATGATGCTCCACACCTCAGCTGAGCCTCGCTTATACTCATGCATGCCATATTTCGGTGCTGACAAAGGGTGCAGTAGTCTGCACGGTCACTGCTCCATTCTCCTCACTAACTTGGCCTTTGAGAATGGATAAATTCTAATGAGTTTTTCCCTTCTTTACACTTGCAGTTTGTTCACACACACGCTCACACACACACACGTATACAGACACAGACTAATGAGTGTGTCTCACTCTTTTCTCATTAGCCACACAGAGTCTTATTGCAGGCATCAAACGTAATGCACCACCACCCCTGACAGGAAGAGAGCAAGCAGGAAAGAGATTCTCTCTTTTCTCTTTTTACCCCTCTTAATTTCTTTTGCTCCTTCTTCCCTCTGGCTTTAAGGTTAAAATGTTTCATTATGTAGCCACATCCATGCTCTGACTGATAGAGAAAGAGAGACACCAAACACACTTATACATCTCACTTTTTTAAAGACGTTGACTAACTTAAATCGCAGCCAAGATCTTCCAGTCTCCTCTTTCCGTGGGCTGAGGGAGGCTATTGTTGCTATGGCAGTGATGCATATCTTGCCATGCAGAAATGGAAAGGTGGTAGGAGTAAGTTGACAAAGAATAAGAGTGTGTGGCCACCCGTTCAACCCCTCAGAGTCAGAGTGAACTCAATATAGCCTCCTGGAGCTGTGCCTAAGGTAGGAGCCAAAAAACACTAAAACTAGAAGAAAAAAATAAAATAAATAAATAAATAAAAAAGCTTTGACTTAAAGCGTTTGAAGGAGTTTCAAGTGAGAGACATAAATGCCAAAACCATTTGAGTCACATGCTTGTTTTATGGCAGACACGTCAACATGACAGATGCCTGTGATGCACAAAGTCTGTCATTGTAGGCAGGAAAGCGGCGGCGAAGGGGAGGCACTGGTGGGGAGGACATGAATGACTGTTTTTCAGGGGACGACTTTGTCAAAAAATTTCTGATAGACTTCAAAAAAGGACTATAGAGAGGGCGGAATAATGTGCAGGAGTGACTGAAGTGTCTGAAGGAAGTTTTTCAACACCAGACACCCAGACCCACAGAGTCATTAGAGAAGATTTGTCAGATTAACAAAGGAGAAGGAATCGGTGCTTTTAAAAGGGGAAGATAAAGACAGCACATGAGGAAACACAAAGAGGCAGGGTGTGGTAAAAAGAGATTTTGAGACAAAAAGGAAGAGGAAATTCTGAATACTTGTATGGATGGAGCTAAGGTTTAAATAAAGGAAAATCTGGGGTTTTGTTTTTTGGCCTGAATTTAAAAGAAAGTAGCCACTTTTTTTCCTGAAACAAAAGGTACTATCATTTCTGCTTCATACACTGGTTACTACATTGTTTCGTAGAAATGTGTTTACTCCAACTTTTATTTAGAAAGCTCCTCCAGCTGTCTACAGATGTAGGCAGTGTGATCCTGCATTATGCACGCAACAAAACATTTAAAAGAATGTAAAACTTTATTTGTAGATATGCATTTATCATCTCCTCTCAAATGGGAAAAGTTAAACACAAAAAGTTTTTCATTCACTTTGTTGGTTGAGGCATTTTTTCACTTGCCAGACAGGTGCTGCTGCTGTTGTCACGCTATCTTGATCCTGAAATAGCCTGAGAAATGCCATCTACCGCATTGTGGCGAACATTTTTCAGCACCAAATTACTTTCAGGTTTGTTCTTCTTCAGAAATGCACTTTGACCACATTACAAAACTCACGCCTGCTTACAGCCGCTACGTGCACAATTCTCTGCTTTTCACATGTTCTGTAAATCCCATCGTCTCTTCTCTCTCCTCACTTATGGTTTACATGAAAAGATCAGAGGAAAAAAAAAAAGCTTTTGTGGTTTCTATTTTGTCACAAAAACACCAAAACAAGACTTTTCAGCAAATACAACCTGTTAACATCCGCGTAAAATGATTTTCAGATGCTGGAAGAAGCAAACGATCCTCACAATTCTTTTTTTTTTTCATGAATTATACAATAAGGCTTGAAATTTGAGAGCTCCATGAAGGATTTGTATGGAATATGCTGTAGCTCAACTGCCTCTTCTCTTTCCTCATGCTGTCTATCCTCTTTGGCCAGGCTAGACATCCTTTTCTTCCTTTTCCCCACCTGTTAAGATGTTAAACAGCCCATGGTTTGCTGCACCGTCAGCACTTTGATCCTTTCATCACCTGGTCATGCTAAAAAAACACAAAGAGGCACTTCTGAAAGGAGAGGGTAAGGACTGTGTCTCAAATAATACACCTCAACAGATGGATTTGATGGAGCCTGAGAATGATGGCTCTTTTTTCCAGCCTATGCAACCCTTTGCTCCTTTTAGAGTTGCATTTGTGAAATGAATCTACTAACAGAGGAGGAGGAGAGAGGTGAAGCACATTTTAGATTCTGAGGGCTCATGGTGCTGGTGCCTGATTATGGCAGAGGCTGTTGTTTCCCCCAGCTATATTAGGATTGAAGGGTTTGACTTGCAGCTAAAGTCATGGAGCATTTCTGCCCTTTAGGCAGATTTAGATGAAAAACCTAAAGCTAACATCCTGTATCATGCTGTGGGTTTGAAACATTCGATGCCTGCTGCGTCTCAACCAAGGATTTGGGAAAGAAAATACCTTGAGCTCCTCGTGTCTCTTCCCCACACACATAGAAAAAGGCTGATAATGATGACATAGCTTGTCAAAATCTGACACCTTTAACCTTAGATATCAGCGTTATTGCTTTCCGGTGTTAACTCAGCTGCAGATACAGTGGGTGGTTAAGTTGCCATCATTGGCTGAGAAGCGGCTGGAAACAGGGATAAGGAAGCAACAGTATCTTTTCCATCTTTGACGAGCCGTGTGTGAGAGACTGTGTGTTAAACCAAGTTGCCTTAGGAGGAGACGCATCATCTTGTAAAGCCTTGCCAGGCAGCTGCAGGCAGGTTAGCTTTGCACTGATGGGGCCCCCTACCCTGTTAATAGATTCATTCATTTCTACTAATAAAACCCAAATCATCAAATAAATGACACTAAGTAGGTAAGAGTGCAATTTCATACATAAAAAACACATTTCGATCAAATGAAGTTGATAAAATAATTTGATGCAACAAGGCAAAGTCAAAGTAATTTTAGCAGTTAATGTTTTTTCCTAAATGTTTTCTCTTCTGTTAACAATTAAATTGGCAGTTATGAGGGCTTTTCCTCCTCCCAGCATTATTACAACAACAAAAAAAAAAAAAACACACACACACACACACGGATGTCTAGCTAACAAACTTGGCGCACACGAGGTTCAAGTCTTTAAATGTTGATCTGATCAGGCTGTATCTTGTTACCTCGGTTTGTCCTGAAGCTAGAGGGTAAGAAACAAACACACACCACACACACACACACACACCGAGTCTACTTCTTATGACTCAATATCACACAGAAACCCAGTGGACTTTGTCACAATTTCCTCATTTTTCTGCTATCACTACTTCAATTATAAATGAAGATGTTTGATTACATGAGGAAGAATAGAGCAGAGATTAGCGGAAGCTGTCGTATTATTGGTGTGTGTGTGTGTACGTCTGTGTAATCAGTACCTTGATGGTGCAGATTAAAATGCTGTTGACTCTTTTGGATGAGAAAAGGTTTGATAGAACAAAAAAGAAGTGCTAGTGTTTTTAAACAAATATAGGTGGAAAACAGAAAACTAGAAACCTACGCGGGGATGCAGATTAAATATTGTATCACAGAATCCTCTGAAAAAAACGGTAATCACGGTTCACCAGTGCAAAATTATACTCCTTAAGTGACTTGGACAACCCGAAATTTCCTTCCTGAATAGTTCTACATTCGAGGAAATCAAGATGCCTGATGATACATCAAAGGACGTGTACACTCAGTGCTCCGATGACCCAGATTCAAGGGAAGTAGGCTTGATTATTATACTGTCAAAGGTGTGTGTGTGAGTGGGAATATGTGCTTATGTGTGTTTTTTGCGTGGGTGTGCAGAAATGAGCATCCTTTTGTGTGTCCCATTGAAGTCAACGCTTTAATTAAAGCATCAAGAGCTATAAAATGCATTGCCCCCAGGTTCACTGCTCCCTTTCTTACATTATTAAACCATATCCAGCCAATGACAAACAACAAACAAAAACAACCCATCCCCAGGCTTATTTTTCACTTTTGCTCAGCCACTGAGAAACTCTTGCAGAGACAACTTTGAAGACATTTTTCACATCTGGTGGAAAACACTGCAGAATTTTCGTTAAGCATTTCTTTGGTTGAAGAGTCATCTAAAAATAAATAAATAAATAAATAATAAAAAAAAATTTAAAAAAATAAATAAAGCAAATGGATTTATAGTTGTTGGGGCTCAAATTGGGCTACTTTAAATAAAAGAAAAAATACATGAATAAATTATTTGTCAAAATACTTAGTAACCAGTTCTTGGCACTACAGGTGTAATCATGATACAGTATATAATATCAATTTAATGGATAATGATTCCACGCTATTAAAAACTCTGCTGCAATATGATTATGAGTCGAACAATATGAGACCATATCACACTCATCTCTTATCAATCCTTATTCCTCATGCTGACACTGTCATTGAGTTCTCCAGTGGGTTTATACACTAAAAGATACTCTTTTCTTTTTTTTTGGTTTGTTTTTTTTTCCCCTTTGGTAGCTGTAAGAAAATTCTCTGTTGTGTTTCTGTACAGCTGTAGCAGTTGCTTGTCTGGTGTTAGAAGCAGCAACCCTTCAATCCACTCTCTCTACTGTATCCTTTTTTCCTCTTTTTTCCTCTTCTTTCTTCTACTTTCCTTTTTACTTTACTTCTTCATTACTCCCCTTTTTTTCCTGTCCCCTCTGGTCAGGTCCAGCAAGATGACATAAATTCCATAATTCAAAATAAATTAAGCAATATATTTAAATAAATATAAGAAAAAAAAAAATCTGATTATCAAATAGAGCTACCCACAAAGCTCCTCCTGGCAAAGCAAATTTGTTCGGCACAACACAGCAGCCAGACAGGACAAGTAAAAAAAAAAAGAAAAACTATATATATATATATATATATATATATATATATTCCTGGGCTCAAGCAGGCAGCAATAACTTCTACACAGCAAACCCCACAAAGATGATTGGGCTGATTTTGCCCCGATTTATCCCCTTCCGGACCAAGCATGGCAAATGCCCGATTATCCTGGGTCTTATAAGATTTTCCTATAAAATTATCATTTGGTCTGAGGGGAATTCGATAATCAGCTTCGAAACTGGTTGTGGCCGACAATTGGAAATATTAACATGTTTAATATTAAGACAAAATATTCTCACTTGTGTGAGGAAAGCCGACAACGTCTGCGTTGTGACTGAGTGGATGGTGACGCGGAACGGAACGTAGCCAATCAGAGAGCGAGCTGACTGGGGAACAAGGAAGGATTTAAAGTCCGTGTTCATGCTGTCTCCACTCTGTTGTTTTTTTTATGTTCTGGCTTTTTCTGTTAACAATAATCCCAAAATCACCAACAAATGGTCCATGTTGCCATGGTTCTTCTACTTGGTCACATGAGACTTCCAGCTCGGAGGACGATATTGTAGATTAGCTGCGGGACAGCATTGTTTTGTCACAGTGAGCTAAATGCATGGATAACGACATGCATATTTTAAGTAGTATATATGTTACCTTTAAAAGTTTATTATTCTGACATTCGAATGTGTCCTGTCTGTATGCTGCTCTACTGGTGGAAAAAGACAATTAAGCTGAGGCAAACACACATCAATAATAACGTCTTTCTTCAGGCACTAATTAAAAAAATGATTACTTCATTAATATTACATGTTGAGACATATTTACATTTTTTTCCATCAAAGTAATCCCTTAATGTCTTTGATATCACTACTTTTATTTGATTTATTTTTTAGTGTTTGGGGTGTCTGTGAATATGCAAATTAATCCCACATCTCCCCTCTGCGGCCTGCAAATTAAAGTAAAATGATCACCTTATTGTAATTAATGAAAATATAGCTATGACTTAATTCAACTTCACAGGTGAGTCTATAAGTATTTTTTTGGTGTCATCCATAAATAAAAATCCTTTATGCCAACAACTGCAATATTACAGGCAAAGATCAAAAAGACAACTATATAAATACCTAAATACTATGTTTCAGTTTTTTTCCTTTCATCTGGAATGAATAGCAACAATATCCCATAATACTTCATCCCATCAAAGTTTATTTCTTTAAAACTTTCTAATAAATAAAGATAAACTCCCAATTTCTTTGCTTGGACCAACCCATTTTTCGTCATCGTAGGGGGCTTCTTTTTTGTTAGTCTTTCTGTTATTTCAGTCATTTTAAATTTCCTCCAAAACAACAATAACAAAGTCAAAGTAGAGGCGGCAGCGGCTCAGGAGGTAGAGAAGGTTGGCAGTTCAAATCCTGCTCCTTGCCTCCAGTGTAAGTATTACTGGTATAAAAATGGTACATGAAATGTTTTGGTGTTGGTCGGCGTTCATCAGTCTGCCTGGGGTCAGCTGTGCCTACACATGTAGCTTACCATCACCACAAGTTAGGAGTGGATGAATAATGGATCCAGTGTACGTGCTTTGAGTGCTGTCAGCATTAAAATGCAATATAAATCTAATCTAAATCTTTATCCACTGAATCAATACATGGTATTATGATCAAACTTACAACCTTTATATTTAGCTACAGCACAATACTGTTAGGTTCATGCATACAGAATTAGTGTTGTGATTGTTTTTTATTTTGTTTTTATTGTGTCCTGTAACCTAAAAACAAATCCCTGCCTTAAAACTGCGCATCTTTGATAAGTTTCAACAGATGCCTGAGAACAAATGAAGCAAATGCTGTTAACCGAAAAGATCACTTCTACCAGATAAAGCAGGTGAATGTGACTTTCTGGAAAGAAAAAAAAAAAGAAAAATTCTAAAAATCTCGATCCTCTGTCTAAGTCCTAAAACTTAATCAAATGTAGCAAGATTTCCACAGGCCATATTATTTCTGGTGCATCAAGAAACGCTACCTGACTGGAGTGGTTCTGAAGTTTGATTTGACATCATCTCTGGAGAAATCAGTGAATATAATGAAATAAGTCACAATATAGCAGCAAGCTTGAAAAATTTTCAACTTGCCAGTGATACTCAGCTGATTGTTTTTTTTTTTTTTTGTTTTGTTTTGTTTTTTTGGCATCTGCTGCTGCACAAGAATAAAAAAAAATACAGCAGCAAATCAAGGAGGAATGATGCATCTGAGATATTAAAGTGACATGCATACACGATTTTATATCAAGTAAAAGTAGTGCTTTATAGTGTGCAATCCTTACAGAAAGACAAGAAATGGTTGACTGACACTTGTCAAGGAGAAGAAAGAAAAGTAAAACATATGAAAGAGGGGGAAGGGAGGGATTTTGAAAGCACTCTGGAGCGCAAACACCCTTATGGAAAGTATTTTCAGAGAGTCGAAATGAGGAAAATCACGGGGAGCAATAAGTAAAAGGTGAAAGAGGAGGAAGAATAATAATCAGAGAATACAAAAATGCTCAAAGAAGTTGGGATGGGGAGGTTAATTTTCCACAGGAGCAGGTTATGATATGATGTACTTTTATCCCAGTTGTTTTTATTTGCCAGCTCTCACTGGGTTTTATTCTAATATTCTCTGCAAAGCTGCTCCAGCACATTTGGAGGATGCCACTCAATGCTGCAGCCAATAATGCTTGTAGTGCTCTGTGTGTAGCTGTGAATTCATTCCCTTCCACAAGTAGCTTTTATATTAAAACAAGCAAATATATGACAGAGAGCAGACATATTAAAGCTCGATGAAGTCTCGCACACCCACCACCCATCCAACCATTCATTCGACCCACATTTCTAGTCTCTAGCAGCTTTGGTTTTATTAAACAGGGATTCTGCTCCAGCATAATGTGGATGGAGACGGAGAACATTCCTGATTGGAAAAAAAAAACAGACTAAAAAGAAAAGGAGCTGTGGACAGTCCAAATGGAGACTCACTAGCCCTCTCACTTCATGTTGGGTGTGATGTGTGTGCGTGAGAGCGTGTGCATCGTCTGCGATCCATCACCAAATCTGCCAGCAGAGGCCGAGCTCAGCTTCATCTTGTGATAAAAACTGGCTGGGAGCTCCTCTAATTGGCTTGAACGTTGCTGCCATCCTTCCATATAGTTCTGTCAGCGAGGGAGCTAGTGAAGCATGATCCATTGGCCTGCTGTCTACACTCAAACCCTATGTGAACCTCCTCCCATAATGTAGGTGCAATCAGTCCCTCCGGGGGCCAATCTTTGAGGCATATAGGGAGAATTAAACATGAGATATCTTTAAGTCTTCCAGACTTTGTGTGTTTTCCCTGTGTGCTATCTAGGTTTAGCAGGCCCCTTCCTGCACCACCATCGCTTTGTGTCGCTCTTTTGCCTCCTCTCCCCTCGTTTGCTCCTTCTCGTCTTCAATCACTCATTCTTCTTCCCCCACATATCTTTTTTCCCCTCCTTGATGTTTGCAATCCCCTAATCCTCTTCATCTCCCATGTGTTGAGGTCCAGCCTTTTTTCCTCTGCAAAAATTGCTTCCTTCTCCTGTGTTTCTATCCATCCTGTCCTCCCTTCTTCTGCTTATTTTTCTGCTTCTGTCATCTGTCATCTATCCATTCTTCTGTCCAATTGCTGTAGTTTGTCATCAGGGGCCACCCCTTTAATTTTACTTTGTCTCATCTGTCCTGACCTTTTTTCCCCTCTTCAGCTGTTATCATGGCTGCTGTCCCCTCCTTTTATCTGTCTGTCAAACATCATCTGTCCTTTCATTCCTTCATTATCGTCATCCTCTGTTCTTTCTCTGAACCTTCCGCACTCGCTCATATGCCACCTGAAAGTGATGTAACATGCCTTGATGTTTACTTTCGTTCAACAGGAATCTCTGCTTTATTAATATTTTTTTATTAGGTGCCACGCATGCATTGCAGGCTCTTCGGGCCAATATTTTCCTTATTATTCTGACTCAGATATTGACATTTAATAAAGTCTGAAACATAATAAAGAATTCGAATTACAGTGGAGAGCAGATGCAGATATCCACTGACAATTTAACTGATCATATACTGTAAACCCTCTCATCTGCTGTTTGTGGAGACATTACAGAGTTTAAAAAGAGCCTATTAAATGCCACTTAATTATATGATAAGACCAGTCGCACACACACACGGGTTGATAGCGGTGATACAAGCAGAAACGTGCAGAAAATCACACATACACAATTGCAAACATGCATACGTCATCATACATGCTCACACTAAGAGCTTAGTAAAGTCCCTGCAGAAGCACTTTGTAAAGATGGCCCTTAAAATCACATCAATATAAATTATGTTTTTATAGCAGCATGACTCTACGAATAAAAAAATAAAACAATTAAATAAAACCATAACTGTTAATAGGATATAATATTCATATCAAGCCTGATTGGCAGATATAATTAAATGTGCATTACAACACTCAACATCTGCAGAAATTAAGTGGGAAGAAAATGATTTACTTTCCCATTGGCCCGGGCAATGTGTCATGGTTTCTGGGTTCTATTATTAGTTTCTGTCCTGTTTCCTATTTTATTTTGTAGTCAGTCCCCTTATGTATTCTGTTTACTTTACATTCTGGTTTTGGCATCTAGTTGTTAATTGTCACACATACTTTGTGTTAGTAATTTAGCATTTAAGAGTAGTTAAGCTTCCAGTTATCCTTTGTTTGTTCATGTTTTCTTCCCAAACTGTCAGAATGTTTGACAAAAAAAGACCCCATCACGTCAGTAACGGAACTGGTTTGGATTCAGTCAAATTTATTGCAGAATTTACTGGTTTGAGCTCCTTAATTTCATTGCACACTATTGTGTAATGAGTCTGTGAGAAGACAACTAATTTGTTTAACCATCTTAAAAGGTAAAACCTCAGCGACTACACAGAAAGCATGAAAATGTGGGCTGATGCAACTCAAACAGTAGAGTCAAAGAGAAAATCTCTCATCTCATTTATCGCTTCCACCCTGTGTGAAAAACACCCAAAACAAACAAAAAGAGATTACAGCAGCAGTTTAATATTTCATAGCTAAAGACATGATAAAGCCTTTGTTAATCTACTTTCACATGGACCTCTATATCATGATCAAGATGTGGATCAATCAATATTACTGTAGCTCAGATCGATTGATTCCTGACTTCTCATGACTACATGCCAAAGTGTCCTTGGGCAAGACACTGAACCCCACAATGCCTTGGGATGCATCTATTGGGGTATGAATGTGAATGAATGTGTGAAATGTGAGAAGCACTGTATGAGTGTTTGTGAATGTGACACATGGTGTAAAAGCGCTTTGACCAATCAGTGTGACGAGTTAATTTCGCAGTTGTATCAATGAGAAGCAGAAACGTCCAGGCTTCCCTGCAAGAAAGACCTCCGCCTGCTTTTAGTCGCCTGCAGGAGAATAAAAGCCTGGATCTCAGCTAGATTAAGGCAAAGTTGTTGCCCTTTAGACTATTTTTGTATAGATGACAAGATAATTACAAAAAATTATTACAAAATAATACATTATGCTTAAGTAATCAGGAATATCAGGAAACAGTTTAAATATTTTGAGAAATAATTTTCTAACTCTATCAGCGATTTAAATACTTTTTTTAGAATAAAATGTGGTGATGGCTGGGGATATCCTGCTATTGTCCTCATAAAACAATATCAGGAGGATCAGACCCTACCTGACTGAACACACGACCCAGCTCCTGGTCCAGGCTCTGGTCATTTCACGCATTGACTACTGCAACTCCTTACTGGCTGGCCTGCCTGCATGCTCAGTTAAACCTCTGCAGATGATCCAGAACGCAGCAGCACGTCTGGTCTTCAACCAGCCCAAAAGAGCTCATGTCACTCCGCTGCTAATTGCTCTTCACTGGCTTCCAGTTGCAACACGCATCAAATTCAAAGCTCTGCTTCTAGCTTACAAAACAATAACCCAAACGGCTCCTGTCTACCTTCACTCCTTAATCCAGAGCTACACTCCCTCTCGACAGTTACGCTCTGCCAGTGAAAGACGCCTAGTGCTCCCACCACAACGTGGCACAAAATCAGTAGCTAGACTCTTCTCCTCTGTTGTTCCCCGGTGGTGGAACGATCTACCAAACTCCCTCCGATCAGCAGAGTCCTTATCCACTTTTAAGAGCAAGCTAAAGACTCAGTTGTTTAAGGAGCATTTCCACACTTAGCTTAACTAAATGAGTTAGAAAGATTTGTCCAGCTCTTTGGCTCAACCAAGTACTGAAGAAGCTGTGTGCACTTATGCCCAAGATGATATTGTGTGATGAAATTGTGATCTTGTATTTAAACAAAATGACAAAAAAAAATAAAAATTATATGCACTGCCTCTAGCACTATATGACAGCACCTGGGTCCAACTGGACTCAATGCAGTCTGACTATCACTTAATTATGACGTCCCATCTTGTTTGAATTCATGCTTGTGTTGTTCTTACTCTCAAATGTAAGTCGCTTTGGATAAAAGTGTCTGCTAAATGACTGTAGAATAGAATAGAATAAAAAATAAGGACATCTCATCTATTTAGGACTAGGAACTTTCTCCCCCCCCACTCCCCTTCTGGTTGGAAAAGTTCCCACTAACAACTTTAAACATGAGTTTAGCCACTAAAACCTATCTCCCTTCAGATACTCTATCATTCAAGGTAAATTCTCTATTAAGCAGTGGCAAAGTTAGAGCACACTCAGCAGCCCTGGCAGCCCTGGTGTAATCAGCTGTGAACCAGTGGGGCACCAAGTCCTTTCCTGTGAGTGCAGAGAGGGAAACAGCCCGGAGGAGGTGGATGAGAATGAAGGATGTTACCTAGGTGTACGTCTGACAGTTCTTCCTCTCTGTGTCTTCACCCCTGCTGGCAGTACTCATCAACAATATTAATCAAAGTCTGATGTCTGCTCAATTACACAGAGTCTTTGCATGACAACAACCAAATGACACCAAGCCTCAGGTGCCAAATATGCACGAACGCACACACACACACACACACACACACACATATATATATATGTATATATAAAAAACATTCATAACAGATGCAAATACACTTTAAAATTATACACATTTTTTTACTTCAGCTTCATCCATACATGTGTTTGTCTTCTTCCAGCTGCACAAAGCAGTGCGTTTTTGTTAGCAGCCTCAAAAAGACAGCCCTTAAAAATTCAAGGACTTAAACATCCTAAATTTATACAACTTAATGTTAGTGTACTGCACACAGTACTCCATAATTACCAACTCTGACAGCCTGTGCTGATTTACACTGTTTATTTGTGCCCCCCCTCCCCAAAGCTTTAGTTTCTCACTTGAGAGCATCATTGGTATATTCTATGGTCTATGGCAGGGCTATTCAATTCAGTCCTACGAGGGCCGCAATCCAGCAGGTTTTCCATCTGTCCCTGCTTCAACACACCTGACTCAAATTAATTAGTCATTGTGTAGAACCTGATTGGCTGTTAGAGCCACCTAATTTGAGTCAGGTGTGTTGGTGCAGGGATACATGGAAAACCTGCTGGATTGCGGCCCTCGTAGGACCGAATTGAGTAGCCCTGGTCTACAGTATACTCTACAGTTTTCACTTCATGATTGATGGACACATATTTTATGAATAATCTCTGCTCATGCCTTCCCAGCCCCATTGCGATGCACAGCCCTTATACAGAGTCTGAACAACACTTGCATTTTTCTTGCACTGAAAATTATCTATAAGTACAGACGTGGACAAAATTGTTGGTACCCTTCAGTTAATGAAAGAAAAACTCACAATGGTCACAGAAATACCTTGAATCTGAAAGAAGGAATAAATAAAAATTCTATGAAATTTAACCAATGAAAGTCAGACATTGCTTTTCAACCATGCTTCAACAGAATTATTTAAAAAGTAAACTCATGAAACAGGCCTGGACAAAAATGATGGTACCCCAAGCAAAGACTGAAAATAATGTGAACAAAGGGGCATGTTAATCCAAGGTGTGTGCACTAATTAGCATCACAGGTGTCTACAATCTTCTAATCAGTCAGTGGGCCTATATATAGAGCTACAGGTAGTTTGGTGACATGGTGTGAATCTGTGCAGGTACAATGAAATCTTAAGACTATCAAGAGATTCTAGAGAGAAATGTGCTGGCCAGTGTCATAAAGCTTGGTCTCAGTTGCAGGTCATGGGTCTTGCAACAGGACAATGACCCACAACACAGCTAAAAACACCCAAGAAGAAGAGGAAAACACTGGACTATTCTAAAGTGGCTTCTATGAGCCCTGACCTAAATCCTATTGAGCATCTTTGGAAGGAGCTGAAACATGGCGTCTGGAAAAGGCTCCCTTCAAACAACTGGAGCAGTTTGCTTATGAGGAGTGGGCCAAAATACCTGCTGAGAGGTGCAGAAGTCTCATTGACAGTTACAGGAATCGTTTGATTGCAGTGATTGCCTCAAAACGTTGTGCAACAAAATATTAAGTTAAGGGTACCATCATTTTTGTCCAGGCCTGTTTCATGAGTTTACTTTTTAAATAATGCTGTTGAAGCATGGTTGAAAAGCAGTGTCTGACTTTCACTGGTTAAATTTCATAGAATTTTTTATTTATTCCTTTTGTCAGATTCAAGTTATTTCTGTGACCATTCTGAGTTTTCCTTTCACTAACCGAAGGGTACCAACAATTTTGTCCATGTCTGTATATATGTACATGTATAGTATAATACATATAGTGAAGTCAGAAGCAGGAAAAATCTCTTTAAAAAAATAAATAAAATCTTTACCAAAAAATAATTACCAAATGTTAACTATTCCATCTGACTTTGAACACAGCTTTTTGTGCCATAATGACGTTGAATGCATAGTGCCTTTTACAGTGGCACAATTATGCACCTGCAGACCTTGCCGGGTGGAGAGGTTTGCAGAGAAGACCGGCTTTATGACCACAAACACTGTAAAATATTAGATATACTACTAAAATTATACAACTTAAATTCATCCTTGCTGTATGTGAGCTGAATGGAATTTATGTTGCACTTTTCTTAAATTATATTAAATTTCATCTTTGAATCCTGTTGTGTTTTTTTTGTATATATTTTGCTTTAGTAGCACTTTATTTTGTTTATCCATCCTTTATTATAAAATACTTGCAATAGATTCAAATATTAAATGCTAAATTAACCACATTTTAATAAACTAAAATAACCCCTTTATTTATTTATTTATTTATTTATAAGAAAATGCTCTAATCCACTAATTGTTAAATAAAAGGGAAAATAGTTGTTCCAAATGATTTGCCAGCTGCAGCCCTGTTCTACACAATAACAGACTGGGAATCTATATCTTGTCCAGCGTCTTCAATACAATCAGCACTTTTAGATTTCTTGTGATTCTTCCATCATTTTTCTGTGACATTTTTTTTTTTATCAAACTGAATATTTAGCTAGACATTAAGCAGATGAACAGGGCACATGCCAAATCCAAAATACCACCCCAAAATATGACTAGTGTCATCAGTCAGTATATTGACAGGTCCATTTTGTAAAGCTGAGGGCCCAGGATGATGAAGGCAGGATGTTGTGTGTGCTGAAGTTATTTATCCACCCTTCATCCCTCTTCCTACTCCTCATGTCCCTTTGCTCTGGCATGTTATTAAAATCAAACAGCTCTATCCTTTTTGAGCTGCTGCTGTGCTTGGTGTTATTCACCCCAAGTTCACGTACACACAATATCATGCACATGGCACCAGACTAGGACACTAAATCAAATCTGAGAATCTTAGGACATATGACACTGCTAAACGTAAGTGACATACCAGTTTGTGGCAATAAAAAGTGAAATGGTAGTTAGCCATGTTTAAAATGATGTGCATCTAATTAAGGTTTAGCCTCAAGATTTGACATAAATCTTATGTCAAAAAATTTTAGTATAATATGTTCAAACTTTGTCAATTCTTTTTCACATCTTAATAACAAAGGTGGAAAATTTGCTCAATACAAATTTGAAAAGTCATCCATTACCTGCAATGATAAGTACTCTTAAAAACACACTTACAAAACTTATATGCATGCATCAGCTGATGCATATTCAGATGAATATAGAAATTTCAGCTGTGCTCTGAGAACAGGCAGTGATTCTCCGGTCCCTCACTTCGGGCCCTTGCTGCCTGTTCTTTATGCATTAGGCCAAAGAACTCAGGACAGCTCATGCTAATTCTCTCCCTGAAGAAAGCAATTAGACCACTGCACTCATCTAATGCTCGGAGGAGGATGAGCATCAGTAGGTGGGAACATCAAGGAACAGAGAGAGCAGCAAGTGATGCTTTTTTTTTTTTTTTTTTTTTGCCCAATGCTTTCCTTGACTCATTCTTTCCCTTGTCAAATTGTGAATGGTAATAAAAATGTAATCAAGGTTTGCTCCTTAAAAACTGTTGGTCCTGTATAATGAGAGTGCAATTATTTGGCTGGGAGCAAAGGGATTTAAGTGTAAAGGGGAACTGCAGGAGTGCATGAATGTCTGAGAACTGGCAAGCTAATTCATGAAGGCCTAGCTGAGCTATTAGAATAATTATTACCACTTTAAACACAATCCATTTTCACCAGATTCATGTGTTTGGATCCACATGAGAACACCTCAGTATAACGCTAATGCTAGATGACATACTTAAACAACTTAGTCTTAGTCTTAGTGGTTCTTGGACAGAATTTAAGTCGCTGAGCTCTGTGTAGGCTGACAGGTCATTCTAAACTGGGAAAACAATTTTCTTTATGGACTTGGCTTTAAGTCTGGGGGATTGTAATATGGAAACACCACAGAGCACTGTCTAAACTACTGCCACAATATTCAGAGCACACTAGTCGATAATTCGTTAAAGAAGACACAGAATGCCCTTACTCCATAAGAAGCTGAGCCTAACTATAGACCTTTTTAAAAGGAAAGTTTTAAGCCTGGTTTTCAAAGTAGAGACAGAGTCTGAATCTTGAAAGCTGACTGGGAGCTGTTTCCAACGGAGAGGAGCCTGATAACTGAAGGCTCTGCCTCCCCACTTACTTCGAGAAACACAGGGAACCAAAAGCTTGCCTGCTGTTTGAGATTGTTCTCCTAGAACAATATGGGACGAGTTTTTTTAAGGTATGATGGAGCAAAATCATTTAGAGTTTTATATGCGAGTAGTAAAACTTTAAATTTGATCCTGGAACTCACAGGAAGCCAATGAAGAGAAACCAAAGCTGGGGAAATATGTTCTCTCCTTCCAGTCTTTGTCAGAACCTTCACAGCAGTATTTTAGATCAGTTGGAGGCTGTTAAGAGCAACTTTATGACATCCCACAAATAAGGAATTACAAGATTTTTGCTATATTACAGAGATGAAAGAAAGCAGTTTTAATAAAATGATTTATGTGCGAGTTAAAGGACATATTGTGGTTAAAGATAACACAGAGGTTTCCCGCTGCTGTGCTAGGAGTCAAAGTGAGGTCATCAACAGAAACTACATGACTTAATCTGTTGCTGATGTTCTCAGGTCCAAAGACAGCAATCTCAGTTTTGTCAGAGTTCAATGACAGCAAGTTTGTGGTCATCCAGTTTTGTATGTCATTAAGACATCTTTGTAATGTAGTTAGCGTAATGGTCTTATCTGGTTTCATGGATAGGTATAACTAAGTATCATCTGCATAACAGTGAAAGTTGATTTCATGTTGCCACACTTCACTTCCGGCTCTCAACCGAGGCAGACGCTTTTTCTTCTCCCTCCCTCCCACTCTGCCCTGCTACTGTCCTGTCATCTATCTGAGCCTCTCTCTGCATCTCCTTCCAAAACTAAATCTTGGATATGGATTTGATCAGCTGGTCCCTAAATGCAATCGACCAAATTTATTCGAACCGGAAAACAGGCGTGGGGGAGCCTGCTTGCCCTGGCGGAACGTTTTCGGCTGGATATGTGATGGATTCCTGGGGAGCGTGGAAAGTCATGTGTCTGTCGATTCTTTCTGTCGAGGACGTGGAGGACATCTATACATTCGGTTTCATGATAACTGGGTTTCTGCTGTTTGGAGCGGGCGGTTTCCTGGCATATCGCAAAATTCGGACACTGTCGGCAGTCACTGGCAAGCTGCCGGATTTCTGTGCTGGTGTGTGCCGAGCTATGAACAATCAGGCTGTGGCGGTACAGGAGCTGAATCGTAAACTGGAGGCTATTCCAGTTCTGGATGGCAAACTGGTTGCGCTTTCTGGGCTTGTACGTGAGGTGGTCACCAACTTGGAGAAGTTGTCAGCTCGGCTGGATGGAAATTGACCCTAAATTCGGATCATTGGGAGTCGCCAGTGGGACCACTGAGAGACTTAAGGCAGACGAAACAGCTCTGGCCTGAACCAAAACAAATGCTGTTATCAAATTTGGCTCCCTGTGCTGGCCTTGAATGGCTGGCTGAAAGCTCCCTGGAATGTTTTGTTGATGGACGCTCAGTCCCCCACCCTCCCCTCACCCTCTTCACGGGCGATGGACTTCAACCTGGATCAGCCCTCAAGGATGCCCCACTATCATCAGGTGGCAGAGACTGTGAGGGAGAACTGGGGCAAAGTTCATATGCTCTCTTCTACGCACACACACGCACCACACTCAAGTACACCACTACAGATACACCTCCCCGTTATTCACTGCCTTGCTGTCCTTCCACCTCCCTCCACTCCCGGGCAGTGGGTTCATTGGACGCGCTCTGAGAATGTAGCTGCGTCTGCACTTGCTGCGATGGGAGACCCCCCCTCCCCTCCCCGCCACGTGTTTCTGATGTTGTGATTGTCTGAGTTATGTCTGTATGTACTGAGGAGTGTTTTTGTATCTCAATAATGGGCCCTTAGGCCCAGTGTGGAGATGCCTTTTTTATCCTCTCCAGCTACATCTTACTCCCCCTAATGTTACCTTTCACCTATATCTAAGACAAGGAGCGCTGTAGAAATGGCTGCTCCGTCAGTATGCCTGTTCTGTTTGTGTCATCATATGTTGTTTTGTCTAGTCTTGGATGGGTTGTACTGAAAACATGAATTTCCCTGCAAAGGGATTAATAAAGTATTTTTCATTCATTCATTTCATTTCATAAGACCCAGTGAAAGATAAAGAGTAATGGACCCCGTGAACCACAGTACTTGACTCTGCTGTAAGAAGAGGACCATATATATATATATATATATATATATATACATATATATATATACACATATATATACATATATATATATACATATATATATATACATATATATATATATACATATATATATATATATATATATTAGTGCTGGGCAACGATTAAAATTTTGATTCGCGATTAATCGCATTATGCGCAAAATGTCTCTTTACTAAAAAGAAGGCCTACAGCTATATAAAGAAAATACAGTAAATTTTGGTTTACAAACACTACATCAGGGGTCTCCAACCTGCGACTCTGAAGCTGCAAGTGTCTCTCTGGAACTTCCACAATACCTCTAAATACGTGGCTAAAATATTTGTTTAAAATCTATCTTTCCTGTCATTAGGTTGGAAACCGGGGACTTATTTTTTCTTTTACTTTACATCATTTTCCACAAATAACATCTCTTAGAAGAAAGTCTGTCCATCCTCTTTTTATAAAGTTTTATGTTTTTCTTTATTTTAAAACCTAAAAATGGAAATAAAAATGTGGTTCTTCAACAACAAATATCCTATGGTAGCTCTTCATTAAATATATATTAAGTTGCCTTATTGAAAAAGTCATTTGCAGCTCTAAAGGAGTTTTATTTAGCTGGCTGAGTGAAAAATGGCTCTTTGGATTGGAAAGGCTGCAGACTCCTGCACTAAACACAAACAGGTTTAGCAGCAGTTTTCTCTTTAAACAGCAACAGTTAAAATATTTCTTCATATATATTTATAAAACCAAATATTTATGACAAAGAAGGATGTAATGCTCATGATTTACTAACTAAGGTAAAAAAATCAGCAGGATGAATTTAAAGCCGTGAAGCTGCTTCCTTTTAAACACAGAAGGAACAATATGTGATGAATATCAGCATCAGGTGAACAGACAGAAAGCAGGATGAGAATCTCACAGCTTTTAGATGGTGAGGAGAGAGAAATATTCACAATATGCACAATAACTTCCCTCCATGCACCTTCAGTCCTTCATTATCCAGGTTTCTGGCCTATAATTTCTCTAAACTTTAATTTTCAGCATCCACTACCGGGAGTTAAGGGGTTAACATCTCGTTCCGGGTGTAGCGTCAGGTCTGTAGATGTAAATATAAACATGTGTGGTATCCACAGAAAGTTCAGAATCTCAGCTACCAGCTCAGTAAAACCATTTCTATCACCAACAAACACAGTTAAGACAACAAATAATTTAAAGAGCAGCTACACAAAGTCAGAAAAATATGTAAACACAAATGATGTCTCCCCGTGTCCACCCCACGGCATGAACACGAACAAACGGCTCCTCTACTGAAAGCTCACATCTCACACATTCCACAGCTGGAAGTTTCATCTCGCTATGACCAAGATTCACCGAACCAGAGGTAGAAGAAGACCCGATTTATGCTGCACGTTTGTAAAAGTCAGAAAGCATGTCTTACCTTTGCTGTCTTGCATAAATTAAAGCCGCATTTATAAAAAAAAAATAATAAAAAAGTTTCCCGTCCAAAAATTACGATGTTCTGTCCATCTGCATGTATTTTGACAAAGAGAAACGTCGGTTCTTTTTTTCTTCTTCCTGTTCCAGACAGAAAACATCTCTTTATTTCAATAAACCCGCTGTCTCCCGATCATGTCAGACGCACCGCTGCAGTAGGGAAGGGAGACGTGGACGCCATGTTTCTGTCATCAAAGCCAGCGGCCAAAAAAAAATAAAAAATTAACGCGCGATTAAAAAATTTAACGGTGTTAATTAAGCGTTGTGTTAACGCGCGATTAACGCGTTAACGTGCCCAGCACTAAAATATATATATATTGTGAGTGTATATATATATATATATATATATATATATATATATGAATAAAGCTAAAAAAAAAAACACAAAACAATTAGAAGATTGATTTTCTAGTTGTGATTCAATGCATCAGAAAAAGTTGTTAAGTCTCAAAGGTTGAAGCTGCAGCTTGATGTTAAAATGCTTTCTGTTCTAAAATAGTTCTAGATCTTCAAAGATTTAAAGATAAAAAGCATGAGCAAACTAGTTTCCACCTTCTAATTCGAATACAGCAGATGCAGAATAGTTTGAATTTGAAGCTGTGTGGAGATGAAGATGAATTTGAAGGAGAAATGTTCTTTATAAAGTTAGAGGGCATAAGAGTGTCCACATGTCCATCTCGCACACCTGAGTCTCCCTAGCAAGGTCTACTCAGGGGTCCTGGAGAGGAGGGTCCACTGAATAGTCGAACCTCAGATTGAGGAGGAACAGTGTGTTTTTGTGTTTTTTTTTTTTTTCTGATCATGGAACAGTGGATCAGTTCTACACTCGCTTCAGGGTCTTGGAGAGGATATGGGAGTTCGCTCAACCAATCTACATGTTTTTGTGGGCTTTTGTGGACTTGGAGAAGGTGTTCGATCGTGTCCCCTGGGGACTCCTGTGCGGGTTGCTCCAGGAGAATGGGGTGCCAGACCTCCTTGTATGAGCTGTCCAGTCCCTGTAAGACTGGTGCCAGAGCTTGGTCCGCATTGCTGGCAGTAAATCAGTTTAATTTTCAGTGAGGGTTGGACACTGCCAAGGCTGCCCTTTGTCATAGATTCTGCTAATAACTTTTATGGACAGAATGTGTAGGTGCATGTTGGTGGGATCAATGACCTCATCTGTAACCATAAAGAGAACCCCAGCATGGTTAGTGATCAAGAGCCATCAATAGCTCTCAATGGGAGCAGTGCTGAACAGTTACATTAACAGGTCCTTTGATGCCAAAATAATACTGCAGCAAGGACACAATTCAGCCATCAAGACTGTGGCTGCTGAAGCCCACAAAAAAAATTCTTAAAAACATTGTGCATATTTTTTTAATGAGCTGTTGTGTTTCTTTGTAAGGCAAGTTAACACATAACTGCTCCATTTGCTGTGCTTACATCTGGAGACTCTTCTGTCAGACCTTACCAGCTGGTTTTAGTTAATGCTTCTCCCAATGCTGCCATTGGCTTATGAAGCACCTAGTTGGCTGCATTTTATTAACAGAACCATATTTTAAAATTATGCTGAAATCTTATCTGTGAGATACCCAAAGTACACAGAGATGTTTTCTAGATTATTGTCATTCAAACACCACCGGGACACAGTGCAGAATGAAATTGCTTTGCAAAATGGGTCATAGACAAAAACAAAATAACATTAAAACACATTCAGCAACCAGAATCTGTGACAGCTGAAATGGATTAAGCAGAGTTATAAAGAAGCTTATAAAATAATAAATATGCCTTAAAAATACCCATAAAAATCATAAAATATCACAAATAAATAAAAAGGTTAAAAATATAAACTAGATTTTGTAACTTTTTAAAAACTTCTCTCTATGTTTGTTCCCCAAATAGTCTGAATCACTGAGTAACAGGTGCAGTCAACTCTATGCTTTGGATACCAATGAAAACACTAAAAAAAAAAAAATCAGATGCCTGATGATATTAGTTCAGACCTGTTGGCTTTACAGTGAATCCATTATTCATTCACACCACATTTAAACTTGGTGATGGGAAGCTGCTCTGGGGAAACTGACATACGTGGACGACACTCCACACCAACAGCTTCAACAAACATTCATATAACAGCAATGCTGACACCAGAGGAAAGTTGGGCAAAGTGTATTGCCCAAGGCTACAAAGACAGATTAACTAAGCAAGGGATCTGAACTCCCAACTTTCTAGTTATTGAACGACCTGCGCTACCCCCTGCTATACTGCTGCCAAAGAATACTTAGAAATACTTTCTTAGTGAGATAGTTTCTGCAACAGCAAACCGATAAAGGGGAGACTGTTTGCATTCACAATTAAAGGTTGAAACATTAGCATAGCCTGTGGTTTACAAAGACAACAACTCAAAGAGAACATGAATCTATCCTTTTCTCAGTCTGCCAATGGCTTGCAACTTACTCATTCAGCGTCTTTGTGGGCAAATTTCCAAAGCCTGCTACATTTATAGGGCTGTGCACTGTAATTACGTTACAGACAAACTCTACAAACTCTGCAAAGTCTGTCCTTACTGTTTCTGCCATTCTGAGTTTGTCATTTGTGACGTGTACGCTTTGTGCAGGCTCGGGTTCAGTACCAGCTGCTAGGCCTGACAACTTTTCTCACAGAATTAAATAAAATTATAAAAGGGAGAAATAAAAACAAACCAGAGATATCTCCATAGTTTCTGGAAAGCTATGTACAGTGCTGCAGGCGCTGAAGTGAGGCGACAGAAACTTAGTCATGATGTTTGTTTGGCGGGTTTGTTTGGTGGTGCTGAACCTGGGTCACTTCAGGACCTGTCATTTTATTGTTTTCCATTGTCTGATGGATTGGAAATGATGGGATAATTTGTGGATGTGTGTTACGTTTGTGCTGTCCCCTTTGGTGCCTCTTGTATATACTGGGGTTGTAGCTGTCATCTCCCATTATCTGAAAACTGACATGGTGCTGATACTGTGTGCAAACGATTGTGAAGATCTAAACAAGGAGACAGATGAAAAGGGAACTGAGGTAATGCTACGGTATAAAAGATATGGAAGGCTGCTGCTGCTGAAATCTATATAAATAATTCTGAGCAACAAAAATAACCATGATTTGGCTTTCGTCATCTCGCACTAGTACTAATCAATAAACCCATCAAACTTTTCAAAAGTAGATCTCACGCAGCTAAAACTTACTGAGTCACTGAGTTGATTGAGCTGCTTTCGTGTACATTTCAATCCTACCCTCCATTTTGCATTTCATCCCCTCTCCTTAGAGCAGCTGTTATTTATAATGTTGCTGATTGTGTTTCTGCTTTTCATATCCACCACATGCTGAGGGTGAATGATGCAGAGTTCACTTGGTTGGATGAGCAGCAGGAGGCCTGTGAAATATGAGTTTGGATTTGCGGCTGGCAAATAATTTAGATTTACAGTGCTATGATGTGACAATGTAAATGGGAACAAATGCTGTAAACAACTACAGAAGGTGGGCAAAATAATAAGAGACATGCTCATTCATCAGCTGGATGACTTCTTTGAGGAATACAGAAATAAGAGAACTTTACAGGAATGTTTATACTTGTTGGTTTTGGGAGAAAAAATGACTTATTTAAAATATAAAACATTTTTTTTTACTTTTACATACAAGATTTTCCTTAGAATTCTTGGAGCTTGTAAAAATTCCCTAATCTGTACTGTATTGATAAATCATAAGATCTGTTCACTTCCAGCAGTTAACTGGTGTAATACTAACCATTTTTGTTTCTGTTATTTCTAGTGAGATTTGATTCTAAATACGTGGTATTTGTAACTCTTAAACTTAATGTTGGATTTTTTTGATGTGGATTTAGAAAAACTAAATCTGATCAAAACCTGTATAGACACAAACAAAGAGGTTTGGTTCTGTTTAATTCTTTAGGTCATTTTATGTGGCAAAAATTGCCAAATCATTGCTGCCACATGTACTTAGTGGTCCTTTACTATTATAAACATGGAAAAGTTTCGTCACTCATCTTTCTACTGCTGCAACGTGACACATGCCCTAATGAAACACTCACTGTTCTGCCCATGGGCTGATTGAACTGTTTTAAATGCCATGTATATTGTTTAAGATATTTACAATTTGGTATCTTTAACACTAGAAGTCCCAGGAATTTTGATGTCTCCCTAAAGTCCCAGAGAAGGGTCGAAAGACCTTTAGTCCAAACTGACGACTCTGCTGGCAAAAATTAGCATCTCTTCATTTGTAAATGCAGCCATTACCTGAGGAATGCACCCATTGCATCCAGCCCCTCCTTGTTACCTTGAAACGTCTGGTAAATTCTGTGGCAGTGGGGGATGGTGGGCTGAGGGGGATAAATAGTAGCTAGCTTCACCTCCAACAAATAGAAGGAAGCAAAATGCAGAGGCGGCTTACAACTCAGCAGGCATTGGACCTGATCCTCAGCGATACAAACCCTTGTGACTCAGATGGAGAAGAGATACAAATTCAGCTGGATTCGGACTCTGACTCTGAGCAGTCTTCAGGTAAGATTTGAAACTATTATTGAACTTTTTGGTATGACAAATTTCTTTCTTTCTGCTTTGTCCTGTACTGTGAGTTGCAACACTGGAATTTCTCCATTTTGGTACAAATAAAGGATTTTTTTAATCTTATTTCCAAAACATCCTATTTTCGTCCTCTGAAATTGTGAAATTGTTTACCTTGCAGATGATGAGACTGCTCCACTGCCAGAAAAGAGGGCTCGGTTGGGAAGTGAGAGGACAGAGATGGCTAAAGATGGCACAGTGTGGCATGAAGAACAGCTGGGGACATGTCTCAATTTCACCCCAATAGAACCATACGGCACAGATGGAGAGCCAACTGCTAAGGCCAGAAGAAGTATCCGGACTCGTCTTCAAAGCTTCTTCTGTTTTATGACACTTGATATGCTTCGTAGCATTCAAGAATGGACCATTCAGCATGCACGGCAAAAGGAGCAGGCAGATTGGTTCATGAACCTCCCAGAACTAATGGCATTTATTGCAATTATTATCTTGCGGGGGGTGAAGAAAGTTCCATCACTACGTGACAATTGGTCAGCAGAGCTGGGAAACCCACGAATCACTGCTACTATGGCCCGAAACCGCTTCCAAAACATCATGCAACACCTACACTTTGATAACATGTTCACACGCAGTGAGCGAGTGGAGACAAATAAGTTTGCTGCAATTTCTAATCTGTGGGAATCTTTTGTCAATAACTGCATCAGATCTTATAACCCTGGTCGACACATCACTATTGATGAACAGCTTTTCCCGACAAAGACTCGCTGCAGTTTTCTGCAGTACATTGCAACAAAACCGGACAAATTTGGCATTAAGTTTTGGCTGGCTTGTGACTTGAAATCAAAGTACATTTGCAATATCCTGCCATATCTTGGCAAGGACCCCAGTCGTCCCAGTGGAGAGAGACTCTCTGAGAGTGTAGTGATGAGGCTGATGGAGCCGTTCATGGATAAGGGCAGAACTGTAACAACAGACAATTTTTTTACATCGCTGTCCCTTGCGCAACGACTGCTTAGCCGGAAAACCACCATCCTTGGCACAGTCAACAAGATTCGCCGGGAAATTCCTCAGTCAACTAGACAGAAGGACCACACTAAATTCACCACTCGAGTGTTTTCCACCACTGGTGCAACACTCACAGTATATGCGCCGAAACGGAAAAAGACTGTCTATCTTCTCAGCAGCATGCACAATGTGGTTGAGACTGAGAATACCACCAAAAGGAAGCCAAACACTGTCACACAATACAACACCACAAAGTGTGGTGTGTGTGTGATGGACCAGATGGTGCGGGAGTACAGCGTGCGTGCAGGAACGCGGAGATGGCCAGTCGCCGTGTTCTACAACATGATCGACATGGCGGCACTGAACGCTCATGTTCTTCATAAGGAATGCACCGGAGTGCAGGAGAGAAGAGTGGACTTCCTGGTTGAGCTCGCGAAAGAGTTGGCCAACTCTCATGTGAGTCAGAAGAAGGCACATAAGGAGCAACTGCTTCAGCAGCAACCTCCCACACCTAGCCCTGGGAAAAGGGCAAAATGTCAGGTCAACCATCGATGCAAGAACAATTGCGCAACTGTAAGATGTGTTGACTGCTACAAATACACATGTGGCAAATGCAGGATGGAGATACCATGGAAGTGCCAAGCATGTTTGGACTTAGCACAGACGGACTGCTGAAAGAGCAGAAAAGCCATTCACACAAGGGCATGCCACTGTAGCCTTGTGTAAATATTTGTGAAATTGTTTCATTACTTGCATTATTTTAACTGTTTTGTTGTTTTTTTTTATGACAAAAATAAAAAGCATTGGAAAAAATTCACAGTTGTTCTTTTATATCTTTGTCATGTTGACATTTATGCCCTCTTGACTTAGACACTAATGCTTCTGGGCATTTTACTCACAGACCCTGCCTGTACCACCACAATCAAAAAATGTTCATTTTAAATATTCAAAATTGTTCATTGCTTGGGCTTTTTGGACATAAGGTACATGAACATTGGGTTAGAAAGTTTGAAAAATTTGTATTTTTTCATTTGTATGAAAAGAGGAGAGCTGGACCTTTTAAAGTGATTTTTAAAAAAAATATGAATTCATCATTTTGTCATATCATTCTAAATTGTTTGCTTTTTTATTGAAGGCCCACAATGATTATCTTTTTTTTTTTCTTCTAAAAGCACACAAATGTGTCGAGGAGGTATATATCATATATCATATCAAATATATTTTTAATTATTTGAAATATACTAGAATGCAGGAAAACCTTTCTGAATCTGTTTGAGGTCTACTCCAATCTCATACTCAGGGGACCAAGCAGTGTCTCAAGCCAAGCTTTGGGCAAAAGTTGACAGTCCAGTTTCAAGAGTCTACAGTGTCTCCCCTAAGTATGCGCCCTCCTGGGGTGTGCCAGTAATTGACTCGTCTACAAACAAAAGAAGCTGTTCGCAGCTTAAGACAGGATTTTAGCTAAAATCCTACTGGTCAATCGACCCATCTCTGGGTTGTAAAGGTAGAAAGGTCAATTGACCCCTCTCTGGGACTTCTAGTGTTAAGTTATAATGTTTGATAGTAAGGAAAAGACTTTTCTCTGCCGCAGTTATGTTTGGTGTTGCTTTAGCTCTCGCGAGAGTTTGTGACATTCTCGCAAGACTTTGGGGTATTCTCGCGAGACTAACCCGCGAGTTTATCGTATCTGCTAATGGTTTCCACTAGCAAGTTATCTCCGCCACGTTGTAAGGAGTTCAAAGTTCGTTTTTCATCATCTTTCCCCAAGACAGCAACGTCTGTAAGTGTGTTATTCAGTTTTACTTTGGCTAATTCATATGTTTGACACGAACGATTAATATGTTTGGTTTATTCTGTCTTGAATGTGTGCTAATTGTTAGCAAATGCTAAGCTAAACGTAGCTTCCTGTTAGCGGCTTAGCCTAGTGGTATTTACCGATCTTACAGTAAGTCCTTTTCTGTTGTTTGTTTTACAGTTTTACTCGCTTTTTTCACATGTCAACCTGTAAAGACAAGAAAATAAAGGAGCAAGACGCTCATCTTCCTGGCTTGTGAGACACGAGTTTGGCTTGCTGTTTAATCTGTGTTCACACACCGGCTCAACACACAGACAGAACAGTACAGTAAAAAGACGTTACAGCGGTGGACAAAAGAAAAACTTAAGAACTCAAACATGGAGAAACACTTAAAAACGACTGCTGATGAAGAGGAGGCAAAGTCTGAAGCAAACCTGCCACCTCCATCATCCCCAAAGCCGTCAGTTCGTGCAGCATCAAGAACTAGTTCAAAACTTTCATCTTCCAAATCATCTGTTATGGAGGCTGCCGCCAAAGCCAGAGCCTTGGCCGAAGCGGCACACACCAAGGCAGCATATGCTAAGCGTCAGCTGGAGATGAAAAAGGAGAAAGCCAAACTGGATCTACAAAAGGCTGCATTAGAAGCGGATTTGGAAGCATTGGAATATGAAAAAGAAGCAGAAGCTGCTAGGGTGGAGGCTGAAGTCCTGGAAGCAGCTGCAGCTATGGGAAATGACGACATGCAAAGTTTAAGAAGCATGGTCCCACCCTATGTGACTCAACAACGCACAGAAGAATACGTGCTGTGTCAGTCACAAATCACCACGCAGTCCTTTCCTCTGTCACCCTGCGATGAACTCCAACATGCCGTGAGTGGTCTCACACCACAGCCAGCACACAAAGCAGCAGAGAAAAAGCCTTCATTCAGTGCCTTAAGACCCTCACCAATTGAGCCCACACATGCAGCTGGACAGACAGGAACACCAAAACTACCAGATTATCCTCGCAGACAAAATAATCAGCCTGCTCTTTGTAATGACTCTCTACCCATGTCAGACTTTGCTAAGTTTTTAGCACGCAGAGAGTTAGTAACTACTGGCCTTACAAAGTTCGACGATTCACCAGAGAACTTCAGAGCATGGCAGTCAACCTTTTTCAATGCAACACAGGGTTTGGGGCTCACCTGTAGTGAAGAATTAGACCTCCTCATAAAGTGGCTGGGCAAAGAGTCATCCGAGCATGTGAAAAGGATCCGTGCAGTTCATGTAACTAACCCACAAACTGCCCTCCATTATTCCTGGGACAGACTTCAGGAATGCTACGGCGCCCCAGAGATTGTGGAAAATGCTCTGTTTAAAAGACTGGACGGCTTCCACCGCTTATCTACCAGAGACAATGTGAAACTGAGAGAACTTAGCGATCTGCTCATGGAGCTGCTGGCAGCCAAAAGTGATGGTTACCTCCCTGGCCTGGCTTACCTCGACACTCCACGTGGGATAAAACCCATTGCAGAGAAATTGCCCCCTAACTTACAAGAGAAATGGCTCAGCACTGGCTCACGTTTCAAAGAGCAACACAGAACAACGTTTCCCCCCTTTTCATTCTTTGCAGACTTCGTGTACAGCCAGGCCAAGGCCCGTAACGACCCGAGTTTCACCATGCTGAGCAACAGTCAGTCATTCAACAAAAATGAGAAAACTCCATTCAAACCAAGCGGGTTTAAAACTGCTGTATCTGTGCACAAAACAGATGTGTCTGCCAACGCTGATGGAGACACCGCGACCTACGCAGACACTATGAAAAGGGACAGCGACCCGCCTCGATATTGCCCTGTACACAAAAAGACTCATCCCTTAGAAAAATGTAGGTCGTTCAAAATAAAAACATTACAAGAACGAAAAAAT
Source organism: Melanotaenia boesemani (assembly GCF_017639745.1). Taxonomy (NCBI): domain Eukaryota; kingdom Metazoa; phylum Chordata; class Actinopteri; order Atheriniformes; family Melanotaeniidae; genus Melanotaenia; species Melanotaenia boesemani. Next base: position 9,279,541 of record NC_055704.1, read on the forward strand.
ATTCTGAAAGAACACAGACGCTGCTTTAAGTGCTGTTCCCCAAATCATCTTGCTAAAGACTGCCAAGTGTCACTGAAATGCAGTGAATGTGAGAGCGAAAGACACTGCTCTGCAATGCATCCTGAAAACTCTCGGCCACATCCTCCGTTACCTGCTCAGCCGGATATGGGAGCAGTGTGCCCTCCTCTTGAAGTGAATACACAGTGCACCAAGGTCTGCGGTCCAGGAAATCTCCCACGGTCCTGCTCAGAGGTGTGTCTAACACGTGTCTTTCCCAAAGGTCAACCAGAACGTGCTGTCAAGCTGTATGTCATACTTGACGATCAGAGCAATCGCTCCCTAGCATGCTCCGAGTTTTTCCACCTGTTTGACATTGAGGGCAGCCTGTCACCATATATGATGAGAACATGCGCTGGCGTCACAGAAATGACAGGCAGAAAGGCTGCAGGCTTTCAAATCGAAGCACTAGATAGGGGTGTGTGCTTAGATCTCCCACCCCTCATTGAGTGCAATGAGATAATGAACAATAAGTCTGAGATTCCAACTCCAGCAGCCGCTCTTGCACATGCTCACCTCAAACACATTGCCCCTTATATCCCCAAACTGGATCCCGATGCTAAAATGATGATCTTGCTCGGAAGGGACATGATACGTGTACACAAAGTGAGGGAGCAAATCAACGGGCCTCACGAAGCACCCTTCGCCCAGCGCTTAGACTTAGGATGGGAGATAATAGGTGAAGTGTGTCTTGACAATGCTCACAAATCCACTGTGAACGTCTTCAGAACCCACATCCTCCAGAATGGGCGTCCATCTCTCCTCACTCCATGCCATAACAACATACATGTGAAGGAGAAATTGAGTTACGGCGGGGAGCACAAGCGCGGCCACTCAGCGCTTGCCTCCCAGCTTACAACAGCCGAGGAACGTCTTGGGCTTGCAGTCTTTCAATACACGGCCAATGACAATAAAAGTGCGATGTCCTTCGAGGATGAACTGTTTTTGAAAATAATGGAAAGGGAGGTCCATCAGGATGAGGAGAATAACTGGATCGCTCCTTTACCATTCAAGTTTCCTCGCCCCCTGCTCCCGAACAACAGAGAGCAAGCTCTGTCCCGTCTGAGCTCTCTGAGACGCACTCTGAGCAAGAATGCTGAAATGAAACAGCAGTTCTCCTCCTTTATGGAAAAGCTGTTTGAGAACAAACATGCCGAGAAAGCGCCACCTATCCACGAGAAACAGGAACATTGGTACCTACCTATTTTCAGGGTGTATCATCCTCAGAAGCCGGGGCTGATCCGAGTCGTGTTCGACTCAAGCGCCCAACACTACGGTGTCTCCCTCAACTCGGTGTTACTCACAGGGCCGGACCTAAATAACACACTGTTGGGGGTGTTAGTTCGGTTTAGGAAGGACCTCATTGCAGTCACCACTGACATTCAACAAATGTTTTACGGGTTCCTGGTGCAACATGACCACAGGGACTACTTGAGGTTCCTGTGGCACAAAGACAATGACCTCTCAAAAGGGATAGAGGAACACCGCATGCGAGTACATGTCTTTGGCAATAGCCCATCTCCAGCGGATGCCATCTACGGACTTCGACAAGCTGCTCAGAAAGGTGAACCACAGCATGGAGCTGACACAAGGAGGTTCATTGAGAGACACTTTTATGTAGACGATGGACTCATATCTCTTCCTACAGAGGCTGCAGCGATAGACCTGCTAAAACGAACCCGTGCATCACTAGCAGAGTCCAACTTGAAGCTCCACAAAATCGCATCAAACAGCATCACTGTGATGAAAGCTTTCGAGCCTAAAGATTTGGCCTCGGGGGTCCGAGATCTGGGCCTAGATTACGAAACTCTGCCTGCACAAAGAAGCTTGGGCCTGTGTTGGGACATCAGCACAGACATGTTAACCTTCAAAGTAGCAGTCGCTGACAAGCCTTATACTCGTCGCGGGGTGTTATCGGTCGTCAACAGCATCTTCGACCCATTGGGTTTGGCAGCACCAGTTACCATTCAAGGCAGGCTGTTACTGCGAGAGCTGTCCGCTGGTGTTCAGGACTGGGACACACCCCTACCTGATGAAAAGGCAAGCATGTGGGAGGAATGGAAAGCGTCACTTGAGAAACTAAGCAGTCTCCACGTCCCTCGCTGCTATGTTAAAATGTCACTTGTAGCAACCACATACACAGAACTGTGCATTTTTTCTGACGCTTCAAACTGGGCCATAGGAGCAGTGGCCTATTTAAGAGCTGCCACTCAAGAGGGCCATTGTAAGGTTGGATTTGTGCTGGGAAAGGCTAAACTGTCGCCTCAGCCGACCCCTACAATCCCGCGTCTCGAACTCTGTGGAGCCGTTCTGGCAGCCGAGATGGCTGAGTTGATCCTGGATGAACTGGACTACAAACCAAATGCAGTCAAATTCTACTGCGACAGCAAGGTCGTCCTTGGATATATCTGCAACAACTCAAGGCGTTTTTATGTATATGTGCACAATCGCGTGCATCGCATCCGTCAGACAACATGCCCCGACCAGTGGTATTACATCCCCACTGAACAGAACCCAGCCGACTTAGCCACCAGATCTGTAGCTGCATCGCATCATGGACACGGTCTGGTTCAAGGGACCTGCTTTCCTTTACAAACCTCCAAAGCTGGAGAAATACGAGAACTTTAAATTGATAGATCCTGAAACAGACCTGGAAGTCAGGCCACAAGTAACTGCCCTAGCTACTCACCTGGAAGCTAAGAGACTCACTGCCGCGAGGTTTCAGCGCTTCTCTATGTGGAGGTCACTGCTGGGAGCTGTTTCCTTCTTGATACATCAGGTGCGTTCCCACAGAAGAGACACACCTCAACCCACGTGTAAAGGCTGGCATCAGTGCAGCAGACCTCGCACTCCTGACGAGCTTTCGGCTGCTAAGAGGCTCATACTGGAAATAGCTCAAAGGGATACGTATCCAGATGAATATGCTGCTCTTCAAGCAAAGAAAGAAGTTTGCAACTCGAGTCCTATCCTGACGCTTGACCCCTTTATGAGCTACGGTCTGCTCAGAGTTGGTGGGCGCCTCAGACATGCCCCCCTTGATTCAGAGGTTAAACACCCAGTCATCCTCTCAAAGCACAGTCACGTCACCAAACTGCTCGTTAAACATCATGTGGAAGTGAAACACCAGGGACGGCAGTTCACAGAAGGGGCCATCAGAGCAGGTGGACTGTGGATTGTTGGTGGTAAGAGACTGGTGAGTAGTGTCCTCAGTCGCTGTGTGATATGTCGTAAACTCAGGGGCAAGCCAGAAGAGCAGAAAATGGCTGACCTTCCTCCCGACCGGCTTGACACTTCCCCGCCCTTTATCTACGTGGGGCTGGAAGTTTTCGGGCCATGGACAGTGTTGACCCGGCGCACTCGAGGAGGTGCAGCACAAAGCAAAAGGTGGGCCGTTCTATTCACATGCATGAACACCAGGGGGGTACACATCGAGGTTATAGAGTCGATGGATACCACAAGCTGTGTCAATGCGTTGCGGAGATTCTTTGCAGTCAGGGGCCCAGCAAAGATGCTCAGGTCGGACAGGGGAACTAACTTCATGGCTGCCAGTGTAGAACTGGGAATGGAGCATTCAGATGAAAAGCAAACCAGTGTTCTGAAATACCTCCACAGTAAAGGTTGCATCTGGGAGTTTAATCCTCCGCATGCCTCTCACATGGGAGGAGTGTGGGAGCGTATGATCGGAGTCACGCGCAAAATATTGGACTCCATTTTGTTGGAAAACAAATATACCCACCTGACACATGAGATCCTGTGTACTTTGATGGCGGAGGTATCAGCGATCATCAACGCAAGGCCACTGATCCCTATCTCATCAGACCCCTTCTCTCCGATTCTGCTGTCACCGGCCATGCTTCTGACCCAAAAACCTGGTTTACACGCACCACCAGGAAACTTCACAGGAAAGGAACTTCTGAAGGGTCAGTGGAGGCGGGTACAAGCTCTGGCGACAGAATTTTGGGGACGTTGGAGGGATGAGTACTTGAGCACTCTCCAGTCGAGAAACAAATGGCATAGAACACGGTCCAACCTACAACCCGGGGACATAGTGCTGCTGAGACAAAGTCAAGTACCAAGGAATGAGTGGCCTATGGCTGTGGTCACATCTGTCTCCCCCAGCCGCGATGGTCTAGTCCGCAAAGTGGAGGTGCGTACAGCATCTCAAGGAGCTCTAAAGATGTACCTGAGGCCCATTTCCGACGTTGTCTTGTTGTTAGGGAAGACTGAGGAGGGCTATAAGGACATGTGAAGATTAGTGGTATTAGTCATGCCAGACGGGGAGTGTTCTGCCCATGGGCTGATTGAACTGTTTTAAATGCCATGTATATTGTGTAAGGTATTTACAATTTGGTATCTTTAAGTTATAATGTTTGATAGTAAGGAAAAGACTTTTCTCTGCCGCAATTATGTTTGGTGTTGCTTTAGCTCTCATGAGAGTTTGTGACATTCTCGCGAGACTTTGGGGTATTCTCGCGAGACTAACCCGCGAGTTTATCGTATCTGCTAATGGTTTCCGCTAGCAAGTTATCTCCGCCACGTTGTAAGGAGTTCAAAGTTTGTTTTTCATCATCTTTCCCCAAGACAGCAACGTCTGTAAGTGTGTTATTCAGTTTTACTTTGGCTAATTCATATGTTTGACACGAACGATTAATATGTTTGGTTTATTCTGTCTTGAATGTGTGCTAATTGTTAGCAAATGCTAAGCTAAACGTAGCTTCCTGTTAGCGGCTTAGCCTAGTGGTATTTACCGATCTTACAGTAAGTCCTTTTCTGTTGTTTGTTTTACAGTTTTACTCGCTTTTTTCACATGTCAACCTGTAAAGACAAGAAAATAAAGGAGCAAGACGCTCATCTTCCTGGCTTGTGAGACACGAGTTTGGCTTGCTGTTTAATCTGTGTTCACGCACCGGCTCAACACACAGACAGAACAGTACACTCACTCCCCTGGTCTGTGTCACCTGGCCAATGAAAAACAATGTATGGGGAGCTGTAATGAGTTGAAGCACACTTTAATTTTGTCAAACAATGCTATGCTAGGGCTATTCTAGTTGTCTGAGACGTTATGTGGCTTTTCAGTTTCTTCACTTGGGAGGCTTTTTAACATTTTGTTCATTGTGGTAAATTCTCTGTTTTTCTTCATAATTCCTCCTGGAAAACATTTTTCCCTTAATGAAAGGTTTAAGAACAGAAAAGTGAGTTTACTCTTATTAGAAGTACAGAAGTAGAAGACAAAGTTACAAAATTTTACCCATTTATTTGTTTATTCATAACTTGTAAGTATACTAATAAGTGGCGAAGTTATTAAATCCAATACATTCCAGTAACTTAAATGGATATACTTTTACTCTATGACGACGCTACACTGGGGGTTTACTATTATGTGTAGTGCTCATGACTTGTTTAGACACTAATCACTTTTGGGGGGTTTGCTTGGTGACTGGAATGTTTATTTATTCAACTTTTCTCTACTGTAATTTCATTCTAATCATTTACTGAATTGCATCTTCAGGCATCTCAGAAAGCAGATTAAGTCCAGGAAATCAAACACTTAAGTAGTAAGCTGTATGCTGCAAAGCACTTTCATTTTAGATGATTTCTGCAACAAAATACTAATCAAAGTGAATCACAAATCAGGATGGAAAAGTAAAACAAGAAGTTGTACTTCTTTAGGCTGCATGGCAGAGCCTTCATGGTGCCATGGTGATTAAAACCAAACACGCTAGCGCCCTGCTTGTTCTCGCTGTGACTGCCGAACAAAACAAAATGTTCTTACGGGGCAGAGACGAGGAGGCTGTTATTAGCACTGTCTGCCAGCTGATTCAATCATAGCTGTGAAGTGCATTGCTACAGGTGGTGTATGAAAATGTACATTAAAAAAAAGAGTTGCTTCAGGTGGTAAAAGCATATAAGAGATCTACACAGCATGACACACTGATACATACTGTGACTGTACTTGCGACAGTTTTGTAATTAGACATCAAGTGAGTTCTGCCTCGGTGGTGCAGTAATAAACAGGCAACGTGAGGGGCAGCTACCTGTGAGGCAGGTCAAACGTTGCAGTGCAGTCGTGTCATCGACGGCGTTGCCCTCTGCAGCACTTCATCCATCTCACTAGAACATGCATGACTAGTGTTCAGCTCTATAAATAACACATGCTGTCAAACTGTCAGGTGGATTAGCTCGTACTGAGTATGAGATGGCCCCGGGGCAGCCCGAGGGACCAGCAAACAGAATAACCATTCAGTTACACCTACAACCTTAGATGAACTGAATTAAATTAAAATCAATTTAATTTAAAATATTTTTCAAAAATCCCTGTTAAGAGTAAGAATTGTGGTGTGAGAAACAAGTCAGTAACAATAAATAAATAAATAAAAGCATCAACAAGCTGGGTCTTAGGAGAGAGTTAAAAGGTAAAACATCAGAAAGATGTTAGAAGCATCACTTGTCATTCTCAGACAGATCTTCACCAGAAAGACAGTGACGCTTATATGAACTGAAACATGTCAATCCCTACTTTTTTTGGTATATTTTTCTTTTTTTTTTTCCATTTCTGCCAAAAGCACTAAAAACATTTAATTAAACTCCACTGATCTAAGAAATTTCCAAAAGCTTTTTGCAACTCACTTTTCGAAAAAAAAAAAAAAAAAAAAATCTCTTACACGCATTAAAAAAAGATGTCTCAAAAACATAATATACCAAATATCCCAGACTATTTCAGTGCACAACAACGGTCAAAGATGCAGACAGCAATCACACTCTTATGCATTCTTATGTCTTAAAGACCTTAAAAAACAAAGTGGGTCTAGACCTAAAAACTTATCAGTGACTATAGTATTTAGTTTGTTTATTATTCTTTGCTCTTTAAGCAGCATTATTCTCGAAGCTCTGTCACTATATAAGCCTTCCACTGCCCAAGGCTGCATCTATCAAAGCAGTCAAGGCACCACAGCCAATTGATTCCCTAATCAAATATCATTATTACCAGTAATTAGCTTGCACTATGACTTAACTTTTAAAATGGCTAATTAACAAATGTGGGTTTCAGCTTGAGCTAGCTTCCTGAAACGTGCAGCGTCAGGAAGACACAAGAGTGTCTCTGTACGGCGAGATGTTCAGGAGCTCCTATTAATCACTACACTGTCTTCATGTTCCACGCAGTGATCGCTGTGGCAACTGAGGCCCACCTGTTTGTATTTGTTGCTCACTCAGCAGATGGCTAATGCAGGCTAATTACTGTTGATATAACCCCCCCCCCCCCAAAAAAAAATATGTTTTTGTGTTTGTGTTGATACTGCTATAGCAGAGACACCCTTATTAATTAGTCCAGTGGTTGTCAAATTATATCGCATCAAAAAAAGCTACTAAAATATCATGTGACACTTATTTGAGTTCAGTCAGAGGTTTAAATGAAAAACCATCTGTTCTTTAAAAGAAAATATACTGTAAAGTAAAACATTCTGGATATTGAGTTTTAAGAACAATGAAAATTAACCCAGAATTTATGGATACTGTATTGATATGCGATTTATTTTTACATTTTGGATTGGTATCATTGGATTATTATCATTGAATAAATGGATTAATATAAATTGATATACTTTTATATCTGTACTGCGAAGGCGTAAGTGTGAATGACCAAATGAAAAAAAAATCCTAAACAAAACAAAGCAGATTAAACCAGACTGTAGGATGGAATAATCAAGAGGCTGCTGATGGTATCATACTGATCGTCATTAGAATTAAACTTATTTATAAGTTGGCTGTTGCATGTTCAGAAAAACTTTAACAGTACTGAATTGTTTTAAGATTATATGTAAAACTTAGTCCATTTCATAAGATTTTCATGTCATAAATGGCCTTGACAGTAGGAAACGGTGATAAGCAAGTAAATTCCAAGAGTGAACCATCCAAATCACATCTTTGGAGGGTTCTCTAACTTATTCCAGTATAGAGCTATGGAAAGAGAGCAATAAGAAGACAAGAGTTGGGATCTGGGGATAAGTTTAAATCTCACAAAAGTAAATTAATAACTGCACAAAATATTGTTAAATCAAGTACGCCATTATCAAAGGTTTCCAGTGTATGATATGACAGACTTAAGAAACAGAAACCACCAGTTTCTTTGGAAACCAGGAGAGAAAAGCAGACTAAATCAAAAGTTATAAACTGTATTGCATTATAGTACCAATAATGAGAGAGACTTGTTTGTGTGATCTCTATAAAGGCTTAATAAAGATCAGATCAGATGAGCTGGGGTCCATTTAAGTTCACTTTATGTACATAAATAGTTACGTCCATTTCAAACATTGTCAAACGTCACTGCCTAAATACTAATATCTGTGCAACGTTAGGCAATTATTCTACAATAGAACAGTAGAGAGTTCACTTCTGAACTCTGACATCAGTTTCAATTTATCACAAGGTGATGGTGGATAAGGTCACAATAATGCATATTCTCAGATAGAGATAACAGCTGGTAGTGCAGTAGACAGTGGAAGTTTGTATGCCCATTAAACAAATAACAGCTTCTTCGTCTTTGTTTCTTTTGCTGCTTGCACAGGCACTATGCTGTACAACACTGCCCCCTGAGTTTTTGGATGGCACTAAAGATCTTAATCTGCTCTTGAATAAAAACTGTAAAAGCTTTATCATTCTAACCCTTTAACTGCCTGCTCTAACATTTGGTCGAGCAAATTTTTCCATGATTACGATGAATCTCAGTAATTGGTGTAGATAAACCTGCCTCGGCCATTTCTACCACTCTGGGTATGTAATGTAAAAATTTTGTTATCGTATTAGTGTTTCAGGTTTTAACTTTTAAAACTTAACGTTTTAAAAAAACACTGATTCTTTGAACTGTTTGCTTAGTAACATTTTTATCTTGCTTTTTTTTCTTGGTACAAAGGCCTAATGTAGACTACATCTACATCTAAAAAGAGACTACATCTCTTTTTCTGGAGCAATAATTGTAGCTGCAGCGAGGCTTCAGTAAATTTTTTTAGTCTGAATTGCAGTTTTTATTTTATTTTTTTTTTTACCCTTTTGGAGAATATACTGAGTTTAATGTGTATTTTTGGCATGTCCTCTCAGCTGCACCCTAAGAGGTCTGGACTTGTTCACAGCAAAATAAAAACACAAAGAAAGACACAGGAAGAACGGAAGGGGGAAAGTGAACTCTGTAATTTAGGAAAGTCAAATGTCAGTGGAGTTGGGGGCAGGAGAAGGAAAGAGGGCTTTTAGCTCCACGACGGAGGTCGGGGATGGTGGTTGGAAAGCGGTCCTGGTCAGCCGGTGTCTGCTGAGGTCTTTGTTAAGACCCATTCTCCCTGTGACTGCAGGGGGAGGCGGAAAGAGTCGGAGGCCAGACAAGGAGACGGAGAGGAAATCAATGGAGCTGTTGGAGACCATCCTCTCACTCAGCACGACGCTTACACTCACACAGCTCTCATGGCTTTTTCCTGCTCTTTATACCTCAGCTAGTCCCCTCCTTTCCCTTTATTTTCCCTCGCCATCTAACAGTCTGCCTCAGTTTTATGCCACCCTGAGCCAGTGTGTCTCTCTTCGACTTTCTTCTTTATGTTCCTCACTGAAGGATAATAACACTTGCAACAAAGCTTGGTGGACGAGTGACTGTTTGGATCCAGAAATCTGTAGCTGAACTTGAATGTGCAGCTTTAGAAGGAACAAAATATAATGAATAACTTCCAAGCTTCGTACTATAATAATGCCTCTACTTACATCTTGTGTGCCTATTATTTCCCACAGCTATCTCTTGTTTAAGATGTTAAATTGGGAACACAAAGGCTGCCCACGTGCTTGCAAATACACACGGCACCTCCAGCCCCCAGAGGTTTCACCAAGATACTTTTACAATCTCCCCCACAGCGGAACAGGACTATTCGGCCTCCATCTGTCTCTTGTGTCTTGAAGACATAACACTTTTCTTCTAAATAAACAAGGTGTGGGCCACTGAGCACTGCTCTTGCTAAAGAGGTCTGATTGCAGCTGACTGCCGCTTATCTGGCTGAATCTCAATAACAACACTACATGCTCTGCTTCCTAAAATTTGTGCCTATTAATGTGGCGGCTGTGTTGAGGTGGAAAAAGGAAAAACACTCAGTGCCATAAAGTTTGATACATCATCGCTGCCTCTCTAAAAACGTGACTTTATTCAAAAATAATGCATGAATTTAAAGACTGCCTTCGACATCAGTGTTTCTGGCAGAACAAACCTCTACTTCTCTGCTTGATATAATAACCGTTCAGTGTAAGAAAAAGCACAGGGAACCTGAATCAGTGTGTTATTTAAGAAGGGGATTTAAAATTGTTTGCTACAATGCTCTGTACATGTTTCAGCTAGCTCAGAAAAGGCAAAGGCTGTGCTGCAATGAGTTAAATTAACTACAGACCCAAATCGGTGTTTTCTATAGAATACTCTAGAGTAGTCACTGATTTACAGCCTCTGGAGCATCTTCTACCATATGTAAAAATTTACACCACAGCTTCTTCCGTAGTTTGGAAATCTTGGTGTACAGTTGCAACTAGTCATTAATATAATTTTTTTATGCTGATTGGTCACCAAAGCTGATTCTCAATTCTTTAGTTGAATGGCCAGTCCACTGCCACAGGATATAAAATTGAGCTCCAGAGAGGCTAAAGTTTTTCATTATTTCCTGCATGCTGTCTGCCACCAGTGTATGACTATAAAAAAAATGGGTTCTTTGAGATAGTTACTCCATCACTTTTTTTTTTCAAAACAGTCATTATAGAGCAAAGAATAGCTGTCACTAAAAAAGCATCTAAATACATCTAAATGAAAAATGATTCAAAGAATATTTCAGCATGACACATATCTGACGGTGCAACTTGGAGGGAGATGATGTTTCAACAAAATAAGCTATATTAAAAGATTGCAATTAACATGTTTTAAATAATATTGATAACATTCAATCCTAAAGGAAATATAAAATGTATACTTTAATACTTTTGCTTGATGTTTTTATGTATTTTTTTACTTTTTAAAGTGGCACAGAAGGATTTCATTCAGCTTTAATACTGCAGTCTTTTCTGTATTACAGGTAAACATTATGCATTTTTGCTGTTATTCCAGAGTAACGTATACATAACTAATTTTCTTGTTGGATCATAGTTCATTATTGTTTATTTCGAAACTGTATGCAGGGACAATGACCTCTCATTGATTGTCCTGCTGGTCCCACTTTCTAGTCAGGGTTGGAAGAGACAAAAAAAAAAAAAAAAAAAATTGATGTGATCAATCTGTTCTATATTTCATTCGTACCCTGCTAGTAACCCACCTGTAGTGGTGCCTTTGACAAACTGACATTGTTGTTTGAAGCACATAAGGCAAGTCCATAGTGATGAAGTTGGAGCAATGTCGCTTCATTTGAAGTCCAAGTTTCTCCTCCCATTGTAAAGTCATTATTTAGATAAATGAACTGCTTCAAATTTGTGAAGGTTTAAAGATAAGTTCTGGGTTACTTGCCAGGAAAAATTACTAACTAAAAGAACTAAATTTAGGTTGTTTTACAACAGTATTGTCTGAACGACTATAGTATAGTATTTTACTTGTAGTCGACAGGAGTCAGGATGCTCATGGAGGACTTCTGATTAGAGAGTTAAGCTTGTGGGGGAAATTATGAAAATTAAAACCTGAATTTAAGATCAACATGTATCGAAATATTAAGGAAAATTTTGGCAGGTAATTTTGATTTACAGAAAGTGTTTTCAAAGTCAAGAGTGAAGTGATTACTGTCTCCTGTAAGTAAAATAATCTTTATCTCAAGTTTACAAATATTAACTGATGAAATAGATAGCTACATGAAAAAAAACAACTATTTTCTTGTTCATACAGTGGTATGACAGCTATGGAAAAGTTTTTTTGTTAGTGTAATGATGTACTCTCTGATGAAAAAGCTACAACAGTAGTATTCTTTAAGTGGAGCTATAGAGATTTGCTCATTAGGCTAAATCAGCTAATTACATGGAGATTTTGTTACCATTCATCCAGCTAATTAATTTGAACGACTAACACCACTGTGTTCAGGAAATGAGTCTTCCCAGAACAGATGAGGAAAAAAAATACCATATCAAGCACTTTCACATGCACCTGAGAGGCTGACGCTTCCATTATAGCACAGTAGGCATGAAAAAGCTTCCTAATTTTCACCTGCTGAGAAAAATAGGTTAGAAAAGAGCCTTGGTATGTGGTGCTCTGGAGTCAAGGACTTGAAATGGACAGAAATATATCACATAGTGAACTCTGGTTGAATTTAAAACCAGTGAGAATCTAGCAAATAAACCTGTTATTTCATAACTCCTTTGTCCTCTCTTTCAAAAGAAAACCAGTCACAACTGTCTAACGTCCATTCAAGGAAACCATTAGCACAAGACAGTGGAAACGAGGGATGGGCGAGATGTCTGAAGATAGAATCTCAGATGTTTTCATAACAGATTCAGTTCATTAAGTGTTTATTATTATTTTTTTTCCTTTCTCAAAAACCTGCTACAAATTACACAAATGACTCAAAACACGTTTTGCTTCATTTTGATCATCCCTCTAGAAGTTATATCCAAATTTAAGGTGGCACTAAACACACTTTAAAAAAATAAAACAATATCCCAGGTCATGTCATCAAAAAATGGGAATATACCTTAGAACATCCTTCACTTTTTTGCTGTGTAACTTAAAACTAACTTAAAAAAAATGTTTCCCCATTTGAGTATTATTTCTTTAGTATTAAAATACATAAATGCAACATTGCTGACCATTACAAAAATAATTCTCACCATTGGGACTAATATAGTCCAAATAAATGTTTTCCTTATACTCATTTATTTCCACGCAAGGCTGGCTCTTGTGTGCAAAATAAAATTGTGAAAAAATTTGAAAAACACACCTTTTATTATTTTATGAGACAGACTATAAAAATGTGTCTTAGCGGAGGTTGTGGCCTGCCGCGGTCCAGTGCATCTCATAGCGAGCAGAATTGCTCCTTGAAGGCATGCTTCTGTTTGAGCCGTTGTAATAAATCTGTTGCGCTACCACATCTGGTAGAAGAAGCCATTAAACTAATTTTGAAACTTGTCCCAAGTCTGAGATTGAAAAACTGTCCCAGTTCCAAGTAAGTGATGATACGGTGCCTTTTGTGTGATTTTTAATAATTATATTGTTACTTGCTTTGTCCATTCCCACTTTAAATATTAGCATTCAATAACATTTCTTACATGTAAACTTAAACATCCACCTACATTTAATTTTATGGATTAGACTGATGATGGTGAAAGTCAAAGTTACTTCTTTGAAAAAGTCCTAATTAGCCGCTACTTCGGAGGTCATTTCAGCTTTCATTCTCATTTTTTCAGAGTGTTACTTTTCTTTCCCCAGAGACCATTTCCACTACATGATGAGTACAAACTGCTGGAAATGAATTTTGGCATATTGTGCCAAACAACATCATCTCAATTAGTGGATGCACCTGTGCTTAAGCCAATTATGCTCATTCACGTCAAAAACAAATGACTCATAATGGGAACATCACCATCGTGTAAGGCCAGAAAAAACAATGATTGAATGTGTTTACTGTCAACCTGGGTCTGCAGTTTGTAAGTGCAGTGTATAAAATTTGTCCAGGATAGATTTAAAGCTTAGAGGAAAAACAACAGCAACAGACAGAGAGCAATGATATTTCTGTGATTCTGTGTTCATTACAGCCTCTTCCTGACCTCGTGTCTCTGTGAGCCAGGTGTTACAGTACAGCTCCCACTCTCATGGCATGGAAAGTGTCTAACCTTGAAGGCACTCAAGCTGTAAATTGACTGTCAAAACACTGCTGGCTTTTAAGGAGAACCTTGTCGCAGGTATTGAGCATAGTCTGATAAGTCGTTTAAAGTTTTGTGAAAACTCAAGGCATACAAAGTGAACTCAAGAACTTGACCAGAAATTGTCGGTAAAAGGAGAACTAAACTGTTAAAGTTGAAGGATGAAGGAGAAATGAGTGGAGGGAAGTTTTCTGGGGAAGAGGCAGAGACACACAACTTGCACCAGACTCTCATATATATATATATATATATATATATATATATATGTATATATATATATATATATATATATATATATATATTTTAGAGCAATAAAGGAATATATTTGTGTGAACTGCATGATAATAAAAGCGCAAAACTGCAAATTTCCCATCCAGTGTCATTATGTAAGCCATTAAAACGAATTAATATAGTGTCATAAAAGAGTAAGGCAAATATAGTACTAAAAAATATATAAAATGTATTAAAACTATATGGATGGTAACTTTTTTTTAGCATGAATAACAGACCAAAACAAGGAGATGGGTCTTTCAAGTGTTGAAGGCCGTTCTAATGTTGAACTGCAGACTGTTACACTGGTTGGTTGCAGCTACTGCAAAGGTTTGACCTACCTTTAGTTGAACAATGAAGACTAAGGAGGTTCTGCAAATGCATAAGTGACAATTGTCTGATAAACTTTAGATTAAGATTGAATTAGTAATTCAGAATCTCTTGGATAACCATAATTGAGAAAATTAAATGTCAGTATTCCAAGAATAGAGGCAGGGCAGGAATTTTATCACTCAGTCTTTATGCACACTCACATTCCTGTATCTTGTCTTCTTGGTGTTATTACTCTCAGTCTTATTATCATTAATACTATTATTTATTCCTGATCATACTAAGACTGGGTGGTTCTGGGATCAGAATTTTATTTCCACACTGGACAAGTAATGTGTGTATGTGTGGTGTAAATTACATTAATTTAAGGTATTTATAATGGGGGTTTTCAACTTGTTCTAACATCATAAAAATTTTGAATAGTGGGAGGCAAAGTGGATTAAAATTGTTCTTACTGTGGATATATGTTTGATAACCCCTTAACATCTGGTGTCACAAATTTGTAAAAAACCACCTCTGCCTTTCGTTCACTTTGTCTTTTTATCACAGCTTTAAATGACCTTTATTTATATATTTATTTTTTTATTATTTATTATCTTTATTGTCAATTTATTTAATATTCAACTGATTTTCTTTTCCTGATTTTTCCCGTATTTATTTAGTTTTTATATAACAAAATTATTTCATATCTTCTGACTTTTTTTTTTTTTCATCATTCAGTGATTTAAAAATGTACCAAAATAGAGTCTAAAACAACAGTTTGGTCGGTGTCCTTGTTCTCTCAAGTAGACCACTTTATGTATCATTTGTAAATTTCAACTTGTTTGGGAGATTTCTAACAATCCTGTTTCCAAAAGACCACTTTGTCAGATTCCTGAGATGATTTGTATGTGTTTTTATCCAAAAAATAAAATGTGCTAACATCCAGGAATTGTGAAGGTCGCAGCAAAAATTTCCTTTTATTTAAAGACACACTACAGAACTTCTGCAATTCTGTCGAAGGCTGATTCAGCATCCATCTTGCATCGTACTCATCTGATCTTATGTTCCCTTCCCTCTCTTCCTCATATAATGTCTTATTGTGTTTATTTGCTGAATCAGCCACAGTGCGTGTTCAGAACAGCTGCTGTGTTCATATCCGTTTGCTAGCATGTGGCACAGGTGTAAAGAAAAGCTCAGCTGCAACATCATGCAGCATCCTGGCTGGTTCACAGCCTCAGAAAGCTGCTGGGCAGGAGTGACTCCAGAAATGCTTAAAATGTCACTAAGCCGTCAAACGAGTCAGGAAAGCCGAGTTTTAGGGTTGGAAAGTTATGCAGTGCACCTTTAAGGTGTTCATTTGTGTATTTTGATGTATGTTAGGATCTTCAATATGTTTAAGGAGGCGTTTTCCTCTTTATCTCCATAATTTAATGAAAACTTCCTTCTTTTTAGCAGTAAAATGTTTCCATCCACATCCACTCAAAGCATGATCGATCCACTACCATGCTTAGTAGTTGCAGAGGTATTCTTCTATAAAATTTGACAGCCACAAAACAAACCCTGTTTTCTCTGTGAGGTAGAACAATGTAATACTACTCTAGAGTTAAACTGTTAAAGATTAGCAATCATAGGGTGGTTTTGATTTGCATTTCTCACAATCTTATACACCATAGAAATACCTTTGGACAGTTTCCTGATGTACCCGACCTCCCCAATCCAATTGCCTAAAAAACTCTTTACTGTTTTCCTACAGCCCCCTCCTGAGTGTTAGTTAAATGTTCGCTAACTCCATGGCTGCTGATTGCTAGGACAAGGTTTAAAGGTTATTTGTAAATCTTTCAAGCTTTGAAATTTGCCTTCCCCAATGATGACTGCACAGAAGTCATGGCCCTAACAAACTAATTAAGGTTTGAATCATGGTAAAGCTACCAAAAAGCTCAGATCTCATGTCTTTGAAAACCTTTTCATGGTTCTCTCATTTGCTTTTATCACTCGTTCATGTACAAGGTAGAGAAAAATAAAAAAAAAAAAAAAAAAAAAAAAGCACCCACAATGTTGATTATGTTTTATCTTGGACTGTATACCTTTCTGAATTCAGTTAACTTGCCACTTCATTAGATTAAAAAAAAGGAAAAAATATGAAAAGAAATGTAGATGGCCAGTTCAAACAAAAAAAGAAAGATATGCAAAGGTATGCATATAAACATAAGGATATAAAGAGAAACACAAATAGACATGCAGACGAGCAGTAGAAAACTACTGTAGACAGACGGAGCAGGGGCATTAATTCCAACTCTCACAGACTCGTTCACAGGTGTGGGTGGGTGGAAGAGGCAGAGAATGGAAGGAAAAAAATCCAAATGTCTGGGTTTTCACACCGCTAATTTAGCCGTGCAGAGCCACATCGCACCATTCTCTCACTCTTTCCCGCTCCTGTCGGAAACATGCTAATTAGGGAAGCCGACTGACGTGAACGAGGTTTAAAGGGTAATTAGCATAAAAATCCTACATGCTGTATTTTTACTTTCTTTAATCAACACCCTCACACGTACACATTTCTCAGATGTGAGAAAAAGTGGCTTGACGCAATTAAAGATGAAAATCGGCATCCAAAAGGAGGGAGAAAGACAAAAATGTTACCCCTTACATTTTGTTGTTTCTCATCATTACAATTCTTTTTTTTCCCCCCCTCAGAATAAAAACGAATAATGCAATTATTTTCACAAACAGCAGACATGCTGAGGAACAGGAATGTAGTGTTCTTTGTGTGGCTGCTGTATTACTGTCATCATCTGACAACCTTATCTTTTTGCCTATAAGGACCATCAATTCTCTTATGAACATTCTTGAGTAGTTTAAATAAAAAACAATACTCTCTAGCTGGATTGCATAAATGCAGACAAACACTTAAAACTAATAGATGCCTGGAAGGCACTGAAACAATGAGTGGTCTGTATAAACATAGCCTGTAAAAAGAACGCAACTCTGAAACTAATCATTTCTGCAAGTGCATGATATGAAGTGCAGAAGGTAACTCCTATTAGGGCTCACTGGCTGCTGCTTTTTTGGTAAATACTTGATATTTATATATCTAAGCTGAGGCTTCATTTCTTTTCTGCTCAAAGCAACAATGTTAGCAGCCAACTTATTTACAAATTTATATTTGGGCCAGTTAATTTATCTGTCAAAAACACAGAAGGGGGAGCAGACTGACCTCGGAGCGCCTTCTCCCAGCGCCATATTGCCCCACACCTGGGAGGCCCAGAGGGGACAGGAGACCTCGTCGGCTGAGAAATGGAGGACGAGCTGCCTATCATGCCTTAAGGGAACCATATGGTCGACTGGCTCAAGCCACCGACATCAATGATTCCAACTGGTTTGGTCAGCCGGTTTAATGAGAGTTTTGAATGATATAAAGACACAAAGTTTACAATGTTTCAGCTAGGGCTGGGCGATATGGCCTAAAAATAAAATCTCAGATTTTTTTATAACCAAATCCGATTTCCGATTTTAATCGATTTTTTTCTTTTCTTTTACAAAACATAAACTTATTAAAAACATTTATTTGTTTTCTATAGATGAATGCCAGCAAAAATAAAGCATATAATGTCATAGCTTTTCCATCATATAAATGACTTCATATCTAACATAGAAATATGCGACACAATGCATCCGTGATCTCTTTCCATCTGGATCATTATCATACAGGATCCACTGCAGGAATTATTCCCCTGATGAAGGTTGTCTCTTAACTAGGGTTTGTGGGTTAAGTTGATTTCTGCATCTCATAGAGAGCAGCATTTCTCACTGCAGTTTTATGCACAGC
Source organism: Melanotaenia boesemani (assembly GCF_017639745.1). Classification (NCBI taxonomy): domain Eukaryota; kingdom Metazoa; phylum Chordata; class Actinopteri; order Atheriniformes; family Melanotaeniidae; genus Melanotaenia; species Melanotaenia boesemani. The sequence goes on from NC_055704.1 coordinate 9,297,848, forward strand.
TAAATCCCAGACGTGAGTAAAGGGTCACTTCACTGAAAATCTGTCAGACAAACACTGTTCTGGTGTGAACGGAGGGCTAAGTCTGCTGCTAACTAACTATGGAAAAAAAATCCCGATTTTCATAAAAATAAATCTCCAGAAATGGAAAATTCGATTTATCTATTTTATCGATTAATCGCCCAGCCCTAGTTTCAGCAAATTTTGAGTGGAATCCAAATTATTTTCAATAAAGTTTTCTTAGACTTCAGCGTCTCAGCTCCTCATAAAAAAGTCTATTTTTGGTGAAGTGATGTTAAACAGTATTGAAAAAAATAGCTGCGAGTTTAGAATTTTTATAAAGTTAAATGATGATAATGTGGTCTATATTTGTTTAATTTTAACTTCCCACTGATTCCTGCACTCTCTCCATCTTTGGCCTTCAAAGTAGTAAAATGCAGTAACTTGCATAATACCTTTTTTTTGGCCTGAACAAAGCAAACTATGAAGCCCATCTTCTATTTTTGGCCTGGTTCTGTGTCTCAGACTTGTTCACTTTCAGCCATTTATGTTTGACAATTAAAAGCCCAACCAGAGGGGGGCCTACGTCTTACCTAAAACCCCCAAAATATTAAATCAAGCGCTGGAGGTTATTTCTAATCAGGCTCAGTGAGTAAAAGTGCATTAATTGTGAGCTTTTTCCATTTGGGCCTACAGTTGCTTTTTCAGCTGTGACTGAGTTAGGCTTGTTGTCTTCTTTATGATCAGGCATGCATAATCCCTTGCAAGACGGCCACCTACAGCAGAGTGACATTCCTACTGTCTATGTTCAAAGCAGGTATGATTCCACTGATTGGTCAGTTTAGCTAAAAATTGATCAATCAGGCTCTCAGATATCTTGTGTGGGTTTCAGTTAAATGAATGCAACGTGCCAACATAGCTGTCAGATATATTGTTAGCATAGCATGTCTTTAGTGTGAGGGTTTTAGACTTAATATATAAACAGATATATAAAAATGACAAAGAGTATAAGAGGCTTCTGAAAGAAGGAGGGTATGTGGATCTGTAGCCTTTATATCAACAGTCTGCTGTGGCCGCTGGGGTGAATGGAAAACTATAGATGCCACAGCAAACTGCTGATTTTAGTCCAGCTATCTACTTCATTAAATCTAGGATGGCTGCATAGCTTAGCTTTAACCATGATCAAGTTGTAATTTATCATGCATACAGTTTCAACCAGGAAAGCTAGCTTCAAAATTATGTGACTCCATCCACATCCCATATTTGTTGTACATATGAAGGTGTGTGCTCTGCAGCACATCTTCATACTTCTTCTCTTCATTTACTGTGGAAAAAAATGTTCTACAAAGCATTTTTCCATAAATTCTTGACGATGATTTAATTCTTATCAGTGATTTTGCATTGTCTTCATTAAAAGAAGATCAACACCAAATGTAAAAGATGGTGACGCCGCTGAGGATGATGATGATGGCATGACAATGTGCAGCAGTCTGCAAGGCAATTATCACCTCCTGTACCAGCGTTGAGGTGTTGGACCCGCCCAGCCGGTTCCCACGGTGATGTCACTGTTACCACGGAGACTCCGCATGCAGGCCAGAGCTGTTGCCAAAGCCCAGCAGGGGAGTGAGGGGGCTGCTTGTACTGTTACCATACCCCTCGACTACCCTCCCACACACCCCTCTCTTTCAAATGCCACCACCTTCTCCCCCACTGTCCCCAGCCCCTCTCACCGCCCCCTGCCATCCCCATCAGAGTTGACTACCATCTGTGTTCTCAGAAAAAAAGACTCCCCAGTCATTTATTTTCCCCATTTCTCTTTTTTCATGACTTTGCTGGATGGTGTTGTCATGCATCTAAAACTTCTTTTCACATCAGACTCCAAATTATGCCCACATTATCCCACATACCCCCCTCTGATAAGATTCCATCTGAGGGAGAATCTCAGGAATGATTTCACCACACTGAACGTAGAGGAATGAAAACTGTGATTACTCATCCTCAGAGATTCTGTAACACAGGTCATTTCTACTAAATTGAGTTTCAGAGAAGTTTTGTTTATTTAGGAGCCTCCCAGGAAGTATTTCAAGGACCATAGGGATCCAAAAACCTGACTATGAAACCCACTGCAGCTGTGTACCGAGAGCAGGAAGGAGAAGGAAGTGCAACTTAAAACTAATGCTCTTTTCCTCCAAAGGGCTAAATGTAATAACAAGTCCTCTGGCACTTCTCTGCAGCTGTCACAGAGATCAGGTTACAGCCTCATATGAACAGGCACAGTAACAGTGTGTTGGTGGATGACTGCATTTCTGTGCACATTAATGCAGAATAGACTTAACATGCTGAACCGCCATCTGCATACGACCATGTATCTATAGCGACTGCTTCAATAAGCAACTGACATGAGCCAAGGTTATCATTAAACACAATATTCTCTTCTTGAATGTTACTTTCATGATATTTTTCTTTGTTTTAATCAGCAGCTATCATTATTTTAAAATTTTCCTTATTCTCATTTTAAGTCATTTGTACCCTCTGCTTAATTTATATCCTATTCTTTATCTTATTTATCTTTTCAGTTTTACACTGGTGAAAAGAAATTGCTGGACAACATTTAGCTTTTATTACAGCACTTTTTTTCTATCTTTTGTTTTTACTAATCTAGTAATGATTATTACTTTAGTCTTATTTAAGAAAAATAATAACTATTTTAAGAGAAGTTAATAACTGTGGTTTATTTACAGAAAATGCAACAGACTTAATTATTAATCTGTATGTGAAGAATGCAAGATTGTCCATGGGTTTTAGGTCTGGACTCTTTGGTTCCTAATCAGTGTGTGAGAATATTATGTCTCATGCTCTTTGAACCACTCACTCTCAATTTCAGCATGGTGAATTCTGGTGTTGTCATCTCGGAATCTACCATCAGGGAAGAACTGGTCAGTTAGTGCATTTAAGTAGTCAGCTGATCCCTTTTCACATGCGCATATTACTGAACCTCGACCTGGCCTGCTTAAGCGGCACCATATGATAACGCTGCAAGACCACATGATCCAAGACCTTCAATCTTTATCCTTCATAAATGCAAGTGATTTTATTGACTATAATTGTATCCAATGAGACACATAATGACTTGCCATTTTCCATACCCACTTACATCCATTGCAGGGTTGCAGGAAGCTGGAGCCTTTCCCAGCAACTACAAGGTGAGAGGTAGGGTACACCCTGGACAGGTTGCCAGCCCATCGCAGGACCAATACAACCTCTCACACTCATACTTACTCCTAAGGAGAATTTTGAGTGACCAATTAACATGCATGTCTTTGGACTGTGGGAAAAAGTAACTAACCCTGGAGAGAACCCATGCATACAACATGTTAATATGCCCAGCTTTAAAAGTAAAGATTAAGGTCTGCTTTTAGCTGCTGGACATCAATAAATCCACTGGGGACAGCAGATTTGAATCAAATTCTATATAAAAGAATTTAAAAAACATTTTGATTATGGTCTCAGAAACTCTTGTATCAGGATTAAACAACTGAATTGGTTTGATTTGGGCATTTAAAGATGTAAAGCTTAGGCTAAAAAGCAAAAGAAACGATGCTAGGGTTTGGTGAGACTAAAGGTAAAGCTTGACCATGGTTTAATCACGTACACCCTTTCATAGCATTTTATAACAAGTATAAAAAGGAAAAAAGAACATATTGTGCATTAAATGACGGGGAAATGAAACAACAGAATGTATCACACTCAATACATTTCTCACACTAATGCAACCATTTCAAGCATTTCCAGGCTGCTCTCTAACTAAATGAGTAAAATGATATGTTCTCCTCTTTATTGCTCAAGAATCAGTCTCATCTCTATATTATCTCGTTCAAATATATATGAGCATGGGTGTATATGAGTCTAAGAGCACAAAAAGGAATAAAGACACAATATCACACTAGGCCAAGTAAAAATCACAGTAATGCAATTCCTTGTATTTTTTAAGGCCATTGAGCCTCATTTAAGTGCTGTCACTTCTATTCCATCTATTCCTCTGATCCTTTCTGAAACAGTCAGTTAAATAGCCAGTAATGCCTTTTAGCCTGTTAGTGCTGAATTCTAGTGAGCCCAGACAGACTGGGATGGACATATGGAGGGAGTCTGGCAGCAGACTCACAGCCCTGATGCCAACTCCTCAAAAACATTCATACACACTTATGTGAACACGCACACACACACACAAATCGGCCATCCTTAGTATGTGCAGTTTAGAGCTGTGAGCTGTCCTCTACTTCCTGCTGTCTGATTAACTCAGAACCTGCTCCACACAGGCATCGTGGGAAATTTGGAACCTCCTCGATTTCCCATCTCTCCACCAAGGGCAACCATCCAGGATGAAGGCTGGACAGCAAATGCCCACCCAAAGTGAGGGAGTACTGAGACAGCAGATAAAGGCAAAAGCTGCAAGCACAAAGCTTTGTTCAAAGAACAGTCCAGTGTGGATCTCTTTCCTCCTTCCATCTTTGTCTTCTGCCTTACACGGGTTTGTGTCAGCCAATTGTGTGTGTTGTCTGGTGTCTGTGCTGACAGCTGGCCTAAAAATCCTTTCCAAGAGTCAGAGAAGTATTATTGAGAGGCCATACTGACAATGAAACCACTTGCCATTTCTATTTTCATTATACAGGCAAACAAATACAGAAATAAAATCAGTTTCCCATATTGGTTTGACTAAAGCTGGACTTTGTTTACTGTTTAATACAATAAAGCGTATACTTTGCATGATGCATTCACATGTCCAGATACACATTCAGTTCAGCACCATTTTTAAGGTTTAAATGGCCATTTTGCAGCATTTTAACAACTACTGGCAGCATCTGTAGCTTTCTGCACAATGAATGTCTCAGGATCTAATTCAGAGAGGAGTGATTAAGTGTTTAGACTGGTTGTCCAGCATTAAGTAGGTACATGCGCTCTTTTCATGTAGGAGTGCAGCTGAAGCTTCTCTCATACTTTACAAAAAAGGTAATCAATGACAAATAAAAGATTTAGAGACAAGGGAAAACAGCAATGCTGGTTTGAGACAGGTTTTTCCCCAAATATGCCAAACCTGAATACATTTAGCATCTGTCTTGACTGTAAAAATCATATACTCCAAAAAATACTGAGCATTTTGTATGTACATGTTAGCATTGGTCTTATGGAATGTGATCTAATTTCAATCTTTTATGTTTGCACATTTACATCTACTACTTCTGAATAGACAGATGCATCAGGCAGACTGTTAAAATTATTTTAAAATGCCATGAATGTAGCTTCTTTTTTGCCAGAGCTAATTTGTTCCAGTTTCTTTTTTTATAGAGTGAAGTATTAAACATCTTTCTTTCTGTCTATAATGTAATATTGCATTTGTCAACGAAGCTACTAATGGGGAGGCATTGAGGTGTTGGCAATCCACTGTACTATTTTCATGGCTGACATATCAACCAGTCAGGAAAAATGAGGGCTAGTTCCCAAACTCACTTTAGAAACACCAATAAGGACACAGAAAGAAGTGAACCCAAAGGCATTGTATAAAGACGGCAAGCATGAGCCTAAAAAGACTTTTCTTCTTTTGCAAATAACCGGGCCCTTTGTGTTTTTTAGTTGGAAAGGAATTACAGAGTCAAAGGAGGACTACACCTTTTCACCTGGAATATAAGTTTTGACCACAAAACAGAAAATGTAAGACAAACTTTGCTTGGTAGAAGCTTTTAACAGAGGTTCTTCCTGTCATTTTGGTATGCTACATGCTAAGCTTGGTACTTCTTAGTGTGCATATAGACTGTACTGCACACAAAAAAATGAGACCACATTTCTCCAATTAAAGCCCCTGTACGCTGGCTAACTTTTAAAAAGTAAAATTCAATGATCAAGTTTGATACCACCTTAAAAGAACTGAGTTTCATATCAACCCAAAGACTTCTCTCCTCTGAGGGACCTGTCCTGTTTGTTCTTCCCAGGATTTTTTAAACCAGAATGGGAAACAGAGACTTTAGTTTTCAGGGTCCTTTCCTGTGGAACCATCGCCCAGTTTGGGCTTCAAACTTGCTTTATGTATCTTTGCTGTAAAATGCGACAGTGGCTTTAAAAGGGTGTACCTTTTGGTGGATATAACTTCATTTTAATCTAGTTATTTATAATCATCTTAAATAACTCATATATACTTTGGAGATGTAATATATACTTAAGTTAAATGAATGTAAATGAATATGTGGAAGTGGTGATGGTGGTGTAGGAGGGGGGTGGCGAGGGTTAGTACTTTTTTTAGATTGATGAGTAGGTCATGCCACACAAAAACAGCTCATGTTTAGTTTTCTAGTTTTCATTTCTCTTTGTCACTACTATATTTAAATTAATCATGAATATGTTATTCATGATTGATTAATGATTAATTTAAATATAAAAATTAATTTCATGTCACCTTTGATGAAGTCTACCTCCAAAAGTTCTTGTTAAGAAAGCAGTTCCCAGTTTAAAAAGAACAACATTTTTTGGTTATCATATTGACCTCAATAATCCACCTTTTCCTAGTTCAAGTAAAAAACATGTAATAAAGTTTACATGTTATGACGGCTGATGACAAACGTTTTTGGGGTCATGTGACTTGTCTCAAGTCACTTGTGGGTAACTTCATGTCTTCAGTTTTCAATCAAATGATGACAAAAAACTGCATGTCATGGTCCTTAGCGGATGTTTAAAAACAATTATACAGGCTACTGCTGTACCGTGACAGATGTCAGTGGTGGAAAACCTAGTTCAGCAAAGGCCACACCCACACCAAGCTCTTGCTGCAAAGCAAGAACAAAAAATGCATTAATCAATTACTTTAAGGCAAACTTTAAATCATCACAAAAAGAAGACTTTGTGAAGCATCATGCTGAATTGATCACAAAAAGTTTCTTGCATAACCTTGTGCTTGCTGCATTCTCTGATTTATCAGGTTAATTCAAGTTTTACAAACTTAAATAATCTTAGTTATAACTGTGCTCAGTCACTACATTTTAAAAAGAAAGAAAATGCACATGTATTTCAGTTAAGCCAACTTTATTTAACTGCTTCATACCAAGTTTCAAAGGTTGTCTTTGGAAGAGTTTTGTGTAATTGTTTAATATTTTTCCCTCTTTACTTTTGGTACTGTTCATATTATACTCATCAGCTATGGGTGCTGATTCCAGTCATTTGTAGACAGCTCAAATCTGCAAACAGGACTGCAACTAAAAGCCAATTGAAGAGTAGTAGGTAGTTCTAGATTACACCAGCAATATTTCTAAGCTGTCATTACAGTCAAATACTACTGAACCAAATTATATTAGTGAAGTTACTATTAAATATTTCTTGGGTACTTTTTTTTTCTTTGCAAGCTTTGTTCATGACAGGCTTATGTTCTTTGAAGGTCAATTTTATTTTACACTGCAGCCATGTTATGTTTACAGTGGGAAAAAAAAGAAGAAAAAAAAGAAAAAGGGAATAGTTTGCCACACTTGAAATCTGTGTGTATCTGTATCGATGTTTAGTTCACCAACATCACAAGTCACTGAGACATTCTCTGTCTTCTTGTAGAAGCAGCTGTAAAGACCAAACCAGACTTGTATGGAAGAGCCAATGTGGGATTCTACAGCTAACCTTAACCTGAGTCAGATGCTCAGTTGCTGCAGAAACCATCCTACTTTGTACCAGTTTCTAAAAACCTTCCCCCATCTGCCCACAGCAGCCAAACACCAGTTACCCTAACGTCCGACACTTGATGGTCATAGATACCTTTCACTGTAGTTGTCTCATCATCCTGGGATTAGTTTTGGTATTGCAATCATCTACCTGCTTCAATGAGCTCCCTTTCATCAGTACAGAGCAGGCAACACTGTGGATTATGTTCTTTAATTTATCCAGTCCTTTTAATATAATTCAGCCTGCACTTCTATTGCAACGAAACTCCAAAAAATAAAGGTAATATTGACCACCTTGGAACAGTTTTCTGAAGAGGTGTGTGTGTGTCATTGACTGCAGTTTGAGGGTGTGTCAGTGATGGCCATGAGACCTGTGGTCAAGAGACCACAGGGAAATGTTGGACCAAAAAAAAAAAGAAAAAAGAAAAAGTAGTGGTAATAAGCTGAACACTATTTCCATCCTGTGGGAGAAATGGTGGAGGTAGCGTAAAACTATAGATACTTGGGTGTTCACCTGGAATTAGACATCTTGAAATGCAACATGATCGACTTTGTAGTCATGTCGTCGGATTTGCGGCCGCATGTTCTGGACACTCGGGTGAAGAGAGGGGCGGAGCTGTCAACTGAAAACCACCTGATGGTGAGCTGGCTCAGATGGTGGGGGAGGATGCCGGTCAGGCCTGGCAGACTCGAGCGTGTTGTGAGGGTCTGCTGGGAACGTCTGGCAGAGTCCCCTGTCAGATAGAGTTTCAACTCCCATCTCCGGCAGAGCTTCAACCATGTCCCGGGTGAGGCGGGGGACATTGAGTCCGAATGGGCTGTGTTCTGTGCCTCTGTTGTCGAGGCGGCCAGCCACAGCTGTGGTCGTAAGGTCGTCGGTGCCTGTCGTGGCGTTAACCCCCGAATTCATTGGTGGACACCGGCAGTAATGGATGCCGTCAAGCTGAAGAAGGAGTCCTATCAGGCCTTTTTGGCCTGTGGGACTCCAGAAGCAGCTGATGGGTATAGGCGGGCTAAGTGGAGTGCAGCTTTGGCGGTCACTAAGGCAAAAACTCAGGCATGGGAGGAGTTTGGAGAGGCCATAGAGAATGACTTACGGACGGCTTCAAGGAGATTCTTGTCCACCATCCGGCGGCTCGGGAGGGGAAAGCACTGCTCCGTCAACACTGTGTAAAGTGGGGATGGGGGGCTGTTGACCTCGACTCGGGATGTTGTGAGGCGGTGGAAGGAATACTTCGAAGACCTTTTCAATCCCACCAACACGTCTTCCAATGAGGAAGGGGGACCGGAGTGTGTGCTCCAACTACGGATGGATCATACTCCTCAGCCTCCCCGGTAAGGTCTATTCAGGGGTGCTTGAGAGGAGGGTCTGTCGGATAGTCAAACCTCGGGTTGAGGAGGAGCAGTGTGGTTTTTGTCCAGGTCATGGAACAGTGGACCAGCTGTACACCCTCTTCAGGGTCTTTGAGGGGGCATGGGAGTTTGCCCAACCAATCTACATGTGCTTTGTGGACTTGGAGAAGGCATTCGACCGTGTCCCCCGGGGACTCCTGTGGGGGGTACTCCGGGAGTATGGAGTGCCAAACTCGCTTGTACGAGCTGTCCGGTCCCTGTACGACCGGTGTCGGAGCTTGGTCCGCATTGCTGGCAGTAAATCAGAATCATTTCCAGTGCGGGTTGGACTCCGCCAAGGCTGCCCTTTGTCACCGATTCTGTTCACAGAATTTCTAGGCGCAGCCGAGGTGTTGAGGGGATCCGGTTCGATGGCCTCAAGATTGGGTCTCTGCTCTTTGCGGATAATGTGGTTCTGTTGGCTTCATCAGGCCGTGATCTTCAGCTCTCACTGGAGCGATTCGCAGCCGAGTGTGAAGCGGCTGGGATGACAATCAGCACCTCCAAGTCCGAAATCCATGCTCCTCAGCTAGAAAAGGGTGGAGTGCTCTCTCTGGGTCTGTAATAGGGTCCTGCCCCAAGTGGGGGAGTTCACGTATCTCGGGGTCTTGTTCACGAGTGAGGGAAGGATGGAGCGGGAGATCAACAGGCGGATCGGTGCGGCATCTGCAGTGATGCGGACTCTGCATCGGTCTGTCGTGGTGAAGAAGAAGCTGAGCCAAAAGGCAAAGCTCTCGATTTACCAGTCGATCTACGTTCCTACCCTCATCTATGGTCATGAGTTGTGGGTAATGACCGAAAGAACAAGATCACGAATAGAAGCGGTCAAAATGAGTTTTCTCTGCGGGGTGGCCGGGCTCTCCCTTAGAGATAGGGCGAGAAGCTCGGTGATCCGGAAGGGGCTCAGAGTAGAGCAGCTGCTCCTCCACATCGAGAGGAGCCAGATGAGGTGGCTCAGGCATCTGGTTCGGATACCTCCTGGACGCCTCCCTGGTGAGGTGTTCCGGGCACGTTCCACCGGAAAGAGGCCGCAGGGAAGACCTAGGGCGTGCTGAACGGACTACATTTCTCGGCTGGCCTGGGAACACCTCAGGATCCCTCTGGATGAGCTGGTGAATGTGGCCGGGGAGAGAGAAGTCTGGGTTTCCCTGCTTAGTCAGCTGCCCCCACGACCCGACTCCGGATAAGCGGCAGAAAATGGATGGATGGATGGAAATGCAACACTGAACCTGTTTACAAAAAGGGACAAGGTAGGCGCTACCTGTTAAAGACAGGTAATTCAATGTTTGCAGCAAGATGTTGCATATCTCTACAAACGTGGTGTAAAGTGCATCTGCCTTGTAGCTTTCTCTTAGGGAAGCAGCATGAGCTGGTGACTCAAGGAAGCTGGTCAGCTCTGTGCAGGAGATTGCTCTGGAGCTTTTGAGAGCTGGTTGGGAAAAGAATAATGTTGCACAAGCTGCTAAACAATGAAAAACATGGCACACTCTCAGAACAACATACTGATAAAACAGATTATTTACAGTCCAATGCTACTTTATCTTTGCTGCAATATGGACCATCAAAAAAGGTCATTGCTGTCCACTGCAATAATCATTTACAATGACTGTGGAGGAAGAGGTAAATCCTTTAGGATGAAATAATCTACCTGCCTCTTTGTTACCATTTTTACCTTTTCTTTTGCTCAACAGTGCCCCCAAAACATTTCATTTACATTAAGATTATTCATTCAATTTTTGAATTTGAACTAAGTTTAAACACAGAAAAAGAGCCAGATCTTATTACCAGTATCAGGAAAGCATGACACCTGCTCCACAGCATTCACAGATTCAAACTTCCCCAAATGAAAACTTAGAAATCCATGTCTTAACAAAGGGTTTGGTTTTAAAGTTCCTAAGCTCCAATTCATAACATCAAGGCTTCGTCATTCTTCCCTCTCAGGATGTTTCTCAGATACCTAAACCTGTTTGTGATTACAGACTAGGTTAAAGCCAGCAGGTGTAGCATGTATTCCAGTAGAGTGCCCCATCATAGGTCCATCCAACTGTTGTCTAATCCTCTCTACCACATAACAGCAGCAGATGGGTTTCTTCCTTTGTTAATAATGAATGCTCCTGGATATTTAGTGAAGCTTCATAATGCTTTAATACACTTTTTTCTCATGATTCTAATTTGATGCGACTCAACCAGCGGATAACCTGTCATCCACCTTTCATTGTCAGCAAATGAAATCCTACTGGTCATATTGTGTAAGTGAGAATTGGAAGGTACAGCGGAGTGGACATACTGACCTCTCCCAGGGCTCTGTGAAGGTTAGAGAGCAGCAGGGGCCTGCAGATCGCTGAGGGACAACAAAGCCCATCAACGTGCATACACATAAAAATGTAGGAATGCACTCAAAGGCAAACTAAATAAACAGCCACGCTCTAATTTACAATACATTTATTGTTCTGGACATGCAGACGTTCCTGCTCTGTAAGAATCACAACACACATAACAACAACGCATTTCTTTCCGCTTCATATGACGAACGATGTCCAACAATAAAATGGCAATGATCATAGACAAGTTTAAAAAGAAAAAAAAGAAAAAAAAACAACTATCAGCCTTGAGTGGCACAGTGATAGTTTGATAATAAAAGCACTTGTTTTAATTTTTTAAAGCTTGTGGACCTCACCACTCAGACGTTATACAACAAGATACTGAGCTGCGTAAGACAATGTTTGGTCTCTCTAATCTGCAAACGATTCATTTCCATCTTAACTTTTCATTCTGAAATATTTCAACTGATCTAATTATTATCACTCTTTAGGGAAACAGTATAAACTACCTGAAATAATCAAGCAATAGATGGCTAATATACAAATGACTTTTTAATGTAGAATCTAGTGGTTATTCTGTAACTCAGTGTTCTTATTTTATCATAGAACTTTAAATCAGACACAGTCAAACTGATCTGCAGCCTAATGTGCATTATTAACAAAATGTTACTTCCTTTATTATAGATTCACTATTACAGTGATGTTTTGTAAGGCATGTGCAGAAAAACCTACATGTAACCATTAAGTTAAGAGAAACAACATTCCTATTTGGGAATAGGGTGCACTACCCCTTTAATAACAGGACTTTGAAACGAATCTGCAAGACAATGAATCAATATTGCAGAAATAAGCAGGCAGACTTGGGAAATTGCTGCTTTTGTGGAGGGGGGAATGGCTGGAGATGGTACAATTATGACTTTATTCTCGTAATATTAGGACTTTATTCTCGAACCTTGTGAAAAAAAATTTTTCTTAACGTGGCCCGAATATACGGAGCCCCCCAGGTAACATGGACATTTTTTTTTATTTTGCGTGCCCACGCAATACTTTTGCATTCCCTCGCAATACTTTTGCGTGCCCACGCAATACTTTTGCGTGCTCTCGCAATACTTTTGCGTTCCCTCGCAATACTTTTGCGTTCCCTCGCAATACTTTTATATTAAGCAGGATGTACAACACACTCGTTAGTTGCGTCACCGTGGACACAATGGAGTTTCCTCACCCTCTGGAGAAGTTTATTAAGTTTTATTTTGAGATCGGTCTGCAGTATAAAGATATTGTAACTGTGCTTGCCCAAAAATTGGAAATTATTTATGAATCATTGATAACATGTTTGTCCTTATAAAATGACTGAAACGTGAAAGGGTTTCATTAGGTACAAATTTTAACAAATTGTGCGCTAATTGCCAAGTCCTGTTTACTTGTGTTTCCAACCAGGAAGCTCCGCACTTGCTAGGGGGTACTTGGCTGGAAAAGTACTACACAAGGGGTACATTGCTCCAAAACCTCAGAGAACCACTGCATCTAGGCAATCCTGAGGAACCCTACCCACCCAACCTGTTTTACCTGCAGCCCTCAGGACGCTGCTACAGGACAATCAGATCACACACCACCAGATTAACAAACAGCTGCTTCCCCTGGGCCATATCGACTGTAAATCACGAGCAAAACATTTAATCCCAGGTACCTAGGTTTATGACCTTTTTAATGCTCTTTGATGATTTTTTTAATGATTTATTTATTTGATTTCTGTACATATTCCATGTTACAGCACACTGGCACTATAAATAAATTAATTATATATATATATATATATATATATATACATATATATATATATATACATATATATATGTATATATATTTATTATTATTATTATTATTATTATTTAAAAACACAGAAGGTACACAAGGTAAAGTCTTTGAGTCTCACGTTTTTCCCTCCTCGGAATACCTCCAACTATTCAGAGAACTGCACTGATGGCTTCTCTGAGACACATGTACAAGTCAATAGCCTGATATGGATCTGTTGGTGCCATCCGGCGGAACTCAGACATGAACAAATTGCACAGCTCATATACATCAGGATCACATGGTATGGTCAGCCGAAAGACACATTCATTTTTGCATAGTTGCACATGTTCATTTTCAGTAGGTGAAAGAAAATCTCTCGTCCTGTAGAGTTCCGGAAGAGCGTACATCACATTTGGACGGCCGCTGGGAACGTTTATGTTTTTCGATGGCCTGATTTGGTGTGCGTTCCAGACTTGTGCAGTGTCGTCCAGCTCATCCTGTGAGACAAACAGGAGTGAAGAGTATACAAATGTTAACTTTTAATGAGTTGAGATTCATGATATGATGGTTAATTATTTTATCTCACTTCACTCTTCCTGTCCTCTTACCCCCCACCCCCAACCGACACACACACACACACACACACACGACCTATAGGGACAAGGCTGCTCCTAATCCCCTATAAATTAATAAATCACTTTTTCGAAACTTTTCTAGCATACAGCATTCTCTAATATTCTTTCTAAATCTGTAAAATAAGCAGTGCCAGACGCATACTATAGTCCATTACATTCCATCGACTTACTTGTATAAGTCCCATACAGCAAAACTGAAGTATGCTTTTGTCCAGAAAACCACCGTCAAAATATCCATTGTCTCTGAGATCAGCAAACAGGGAGATCCAGAACTCCAAGCACTCGCTGCGAAGAAACCGCCACCAATATTCAATTCTTTGATTAGCGGTGCTTGCCCCTTCCAGGAAGCTCTCAGGAGCACCATCAGGAGTGCAGAGGAGACGCTGGAAGTCTCTGACGTGGCCGTTTTCTGTCCCGTGATCAGTCCGGACGACTCTGGGGCAGCCTCCTAGGCGTTGCACTGCTTCCATGTAATATCCTCCGATCACCTTTGGATCACTGCTCGTCGTATATACGTTCAGCCAGATGATTTTCCTTGAAAATCCATCGATACTCCCATTTATACAAAGTCCGTATGGCTTAAGTTTATCGTAGGAGTCAACGTGCCAGATAAAGTTTGGGCCTTTACTAAAGTAGTTCCTTCGCCTGAGACGCCTTGCTTGCCTTCTTGAAACTCCTGAGGGATCAAGCTCTTTCAGCACCAGGCGCACATCTTCTTTCCTCACACAAAGTCCATGCTGCCTGCATTTAGCGTACATCCATCGGTACCCGTGAAGCTGTCCTGAATGCTGCAGCTCCCTTCGGATGAACTCGACCAGTACTGCAAGTTCTGAGTAGTCCTTTCGATGACATCCACATAAATTCAGAAGTCTTTTCAAATGCGTCAAGCTTATATGTAACCCATGTTTTTGGGCAAGCACAGTTACAATATCTTTATACTGCAGACCGATCTCAAAATAAAACTTAATAAACTTCTCCAGAGGGTGAGGAAACTCCATTGTGTCCACGGTGACGCAACTAACGAGTGTGTTGTACATCCTGCTTAATATAAAAGTATTGCGAGGGAACGCAAAAGTATTGCGAGGGAACGCAAAAGTATTGCCTGGGCACGCAAAAGTATTGCGAGGGAACGCAAAAGTATTGCAAGAGCACGCAAAAGTATTGCGTGGGCACGCAAAAGTATTGCGAGGGAACGCAAAAGTATTGCGTGGGCACGCAAAAGTATTGCGAGGGAACGCAAAAGTATTGCGTGGGCACGCAAAATAAAAAAAATGTCCATGTTACCTGGGGGGCTCCGTACGAATATTCCATCGTGGCCCACAAATCTACGGTGGACCTAAAAAACAATTCTTAATATTCCATAGTTTTACACTAATGAAGATAAATTTTTAAATTTGTAACAACATATCCCACACTGGTATATAAAATGTTAAAGTCTGTTAAAATGATTGCTAGGAGCTTTTAAAATACTGATTTTCTTTTCTGTAATTTCTTTTTTAAGTTCCTAACCTCACCTTGAGGTCAATGTCAGGTTTTAGACTCCTTTTGTTTTCATGGTACAGCATGAATGAGCCAACTGTGGTTTAGATTAGGGGGAGCTTTGAGAATATATTGATATTTGAGAAGCAGGAAATCATTCTTACTCTTAACATGTTCCGTAATGTGACCCTACTGTTAACTAATAAATTCATGCTGTAATTGTGAGAAGATAAAGGCTTTACAACGTAAGCAGAGGACAGACCTCGATGGGGGGGCTCTTGTCTTGTAAGGTGCAAATATTGAGATGGACACAATAGCCTACTGCCAAGGGCTCAGCTTAAACAGATGTAGCCCCGGCCTGAGTTTAGTTCTTTTGTTTTATTTGAAAAGATGTAACTTGATATTTCAATTGATTACAACAATAAATTGCATAAATTAAAATGATAGCATTACTATATATTCTAATCCATTGTGATGAAAAAGTAACACTTTATTGAAAAAAAAAATTAAAGCTGGAGGGAAATAAAAACCTTTTACTTAATTTTAATTTTAATTGAACAAATCACAAAATGGCTTAATTTATGTCCCTCTCTGAAACATGCTACTCATTTATCATATATGTCTTCCAGTGATTAGTGATGTTGGTAAGTTGCAGCAGTTTTTGCAAAGAAAGTAAGGATTGTGTATATAGTATACAGTATCTCCCAGGAGTACACCCCTCGCATTTTTGCAAATATTTCATTTTATCTTTTCATGGGACAACACAATAGAGATGAAACTTTGATATACAGAACACCAAACTATAAAAACTAAACTTTGATATTCTGTATGTCAAAGTTTAATTTCTATAGTGTTTTCCCATAAAAAAATATGAATTAGCAAAAATGTGAAGGGCGTACTCACTTCTGAGAGACACTGTATATCACAATTTCTCATTTATATTTTACCCAAAGGGATTAAGAATTTTTGTTTCATTCAATCTAATTTAAAATGAATTTCGTATTATCTACAAAAAATGACAGATAGCCTCACAATGGGCCACTGTATTGATATGCTAATGAGCCATGTGCTAATCCCCACATCGAATGTCACAGAGGAAGATGAGGTCTACTCAATGAACCGATACCTTGAAAAAGTCTGAATCTGTAGCTTAATTCAACACTTTAGATCGAATCATGACCTCCCTTCTCTTATTTACTTTCCCATACTAATCCTTCCTAATTAATCTTTTACATGAAGCCTGTCAGTCTGGCAAAATGGCTCCATCCATCTTTTCCTCTAAATTCACTCAGTCTTTGGCAGACGAGTGCTGTAATTCTAATGGGATTAAAGCTTTATTGGTGCACACATAAGGTGACAGAGTCTTCATTATCCATTCAGAGAAGCCCTAATTTAATAACATTGATTTGGAGCCTGTTAGAAACTAGGAGCTTAGCAACAAGTTGCAGCAAATGTGGATGTAAAGTCTGTGTGTTTGTGGAGTGGATGTGCAACACAGTGACTACTTTATTGAACATTTCATTATTATAAAACCGTTTGCTTTACTATTTTAGAGGGTCTGTGCAGGTGAATGAACTCATATAGTTCTTGTTCCACCACTACCCAAAGGTAATGTACTGGATTGAGATCTGTTGGCTGTGGAGGCCATTGGAGTACAGTGAACTCATGGTCATGTTCAATAAACCAACTGGAGATGATTTGAGCTTTGTGACAGGATGCATTATCCAGAAGATGCTACACTGTAGTCATAAAGGGATGGACATGGTCAGCAACAATACTCAGGTAGGCTGTGGTGGGTAAACCAAGTCACGTTGGTACTAAGGGACCCAAAGTGGGCCAAGAAAATATCCCCCACTCCATTACAACACCAACAGCAGCAGCCTGACCTGTTGATACAAGGTAGGATGGATCCATGCTTTCATGTTTGCACCAAAACATGACCCTACCGTCTGAATGTGGAGCTGAAATGGAGACTCAGACCAGGCAACATTTTTCCATCTTCTGTTGTCCAGTGTTGGTGAGTCTGTGTGAATTGTAGCCTCAGTTTCCTGTTCTTAGCTGAGAGGAGTGACACAGAGTATGGTCTTCTGCTGCTGTCGCCCAACTGCGGTATGACTGACTACATTGGGTCGCTGCCATGTGATTGGCCGATTAGATATTTGTGTGGAAAAGTCAGTGAACATGTGGACCAGATTAAGTGACCAGTGAGTGTCTGACTGTATTTAAGATGTGTTTTGCATCAATGGGTGCATTACAAACGGAAATCTAAGGCTTCTTAAGTGCAGCTTTCAACTTTTATTCAAACTCTTTAGAAATGAGCTAAATCATTGGTGCCATGTTTTTTTTCTTTAACCATAAATGTGGTTGGATTTGTTTAATTTCTTTCATTTAAAAAGGATTTTTGGGCCCACCTAAAACATAAAATCTATGAGCTGCATGTACTCCATGTTGTGTTTTCTTTTCTCATGCTGTAAAATATGTACAGACAGCGTTGTGCAGGTAGGCGTGTTATCACCCTTTCAAGACCCAGTTGGGGGGGACAGATATATCTGGGCTCAATTAGTTGCACTGTCACGGCAGGTTGGTGTGCCAGTGGCTTGATGGTCCCAGCTACAGGCAGCTCAGCTGTAAATCAGTCTGTGTGTAATAGGCTTCGCAGCAGTCTCCAGGGCTGAATGTGTGCTTGCGTCTGCACATGTTCCTCTGTGTGTGTGCGTTAGGCGTGCCAGAGCACAGGATGATGGCTTTCCAGCATTTTATCAGCTGTTTGGTAATGATGGTGAAGGGTGAAATTGACGCAGGCCTTTAATGGCATCTGGTAATTTGTGTTAATGCTTTCAGCTAGGGCTCTCAGACTTTCAACCAGGAATTTTATGCCTCTAAATGTGGGAAAGGTCACAGCCTGCTTTATTCCATCGATCAGACGGGATCAATGCAGCTAATGTTCTCGCAGTAGCTTTGTTGTTTCGCTTGGTTAGAAAATCAAAACCATATTTATGATGGTCATTTTTTTTCCTTCCCCCTTGACAAGACAGTGATCTGCATGCAGTGCTCAGATGAAAGCAGCCAACAAACAAATCTTTATTCATGTTCCATCATTTAAATTCCCAGCTTTGTCCCTTTGTGGTAATTTCAAAGCCCTGTCCCCTAAAATGTGTAAGTACAGACTAAAGAAAGAGCAACAATTTGGTAGTATTATCTCCAGCAAGCAGAGTGTAGCTCTGGCAATCAAAGAGGCGCCGTCTGCAACCGAGAGGAGAGCGAGAGACACAGAGGGGGAAAATAATTAGATGACAGAGATCGACAAACATCAATAAAATGAAAGGAATACCGTATATACCAACAGAGAACACACTAATGAAAATAAGAAGAGACCTCCTCATTTAGGAAGGTTCCTGCATCCAATCAAAGCAGAGCACAACAGCTGCGTATTGATCCATGTTAGATCAACTGTAATTGGCTTCAGATTTAAAAAAAAAAAAAAAAAAAAAACAAGCTGCAAAGGATTGCTAAGCATGAGAGTTATTCAGTCTACTGACCATATTTTTCAACTTATTCAACCAGAACAATTGGCTTTCATGCATTAATGTCTTCCCTTCTGTGCATGGCATATCAGACATCTCTTTTCTTCCAGCAGCAGACATGGAGCGCTCGTCTCCCTGGCCCATGCACTGATGCATGGCTGTATCTGTGTACTTACAATTATGTGTGTTTGTGAGCTGACAGCCTACCCTGGCAGTGTTGTGTGATGGATGGAGGCTGAGGGAGAAATCTCTGGGGTGTGCAGCCGTTATAAAAATCAGAAGCAGCAAGGTAGTGGGGGGAGACTGACCCAGCCATCCCATAGTCTTCGATCTTTTTTTATTTATATCTTACTTTTTTTTTTACTCCTTTTATGACAAATCCTTCTGCCCAATGTTCATTTGTCCCTTGTCAACATGTGTCTCTTCATTGCCATCGGCTTTGCCTCCACTCCCATCTTTTCCATTTCTGGCTGTAATATACGAAGAAGATGTAGCTGATGTGTGCTTTCTATTGCAAATTAAACAGAATCAATGTTCAATGTGATAGTTTATTTACCTTTGAACAGCTAAAAGAAATAATAAATTTACTGATAAAAACAGCAAAAGCCCTCACTGAAAAAAAGTCTTCCTTAAACCCAAGATGAGCTATAGTACATAAATTACACCACGTGAGACCGACAGCTAAAACCTGGTTGAAATGAGTCACAAAACAGAACAATGACCAAACACCCAAGCACAGAAGGAAGGTGCTGCCCAGTCAAAGTTCAGACCTCAACCTGATTGACATGCCATGCTGGGAACAAATACTGCAAGCCTCAATGAACCCAAGCGAGTTTGTATAAGAGTCTGCCTCCATGTGTAAGATGGCTAATGGCATAGAGAAAAAGATTAATCGTTTGATTACCACAAGGTGGATCTAATAATAATATTATAAAAATATGGTGAGAATCTCACTTTTGAAAGCCTAAATCCAAGCATGGTTTCAGCATAGGGTGGAGCAGGGGGTCCATGGCATTTTAGTATATGCATGAAGGGGGTCCCAGAGAAATAAAGGTTGGGAACCACTGATTTAATGCTCCCCGTAGTGGAAATATTAACAATTATGCTCACAAGAAAAACAGTTGAATATGCAAATGCAACGGATATTCTCAGCTTTAAAATTGTTAAGTTTCTTTACATGACCCTAAGCTCTGAGCCATGAATACTTTTAAAGACTAAGAAATTTTACTTAGCAGGACCAGAAAATGTTTCAATAACAACATTAGAAGCATACTTATTCAACTTTAACTTCGGTCAAAGTAGTAAAGTTAGTCATCAAGGTCTACACCACAGGGAATCCGAACAAGCCAAAACCGATACAGGTCCCTGAATGCAACACCTTCAAGTGACTACATCTAACATACCCAAACACCAGCCTCAGAGAAAACTCATCATTTCTTCCTTGTTTAAAGAAAAAAAAATCACATTACAATTCAAATGTGTTCATTTAAAAAGGCCGTTTTAAAAACATCTCCGAGGCATACAGCCTCATGCAGTTCTTGGCTGCGGCAGGAAATGATAAATTATAAAAGGGGCCTTACTTCATTAGAGGGTGACATTATTTTGAGAACAGATATTGCGCTATGAGACAGAGTGTACAAAAACACAATAACAACCATCACCCACCGCCTCCCACCTCAGCCTCTTGCTGTTGACAGCCCAGGATTGGATATCTCGCAGAGTGCACAGGAATGAGCACTGTACACAATACTGTACTGCACTCACACTAACACAAAAACATATTTCCCAGTGTAGGCCATAATTATTCCCCCCCTCCAGCATAATTTAATCCGCCGAGTGCATATTCAATTCCGATCCGGGTTTCTTGGTGTGCTGCGAGGTGCTCAGCACGATTGTCTCTAAAATTGGATTATGATAACCTGTCACCACTTTAATTCCATAAGATATTAAAGGTGGTGGTGGTGCAGGGGAGTGGAGTGTATCAAAAAGGAGGCAGCAGAGGCAATGATGGCGAGGGCCTCAGCATGGAGAGAGATGTGCTAAATGCATGTTTCATTCTGTGTTTCCTCAGGGGAAGAAGGAAATAATGCATGTCTAGTTTGACCTCCCAACACACTATTTCCTGATCTCCGACATACCCTTTAAATATCCATTAATAGACACATTGAGGGGAGTCCAGGAGGGTGAAAGTGGGGTAGAGGGACTTACTCATTTCTGCCTGTTATGGACTGCTGGCATTGCTCCTTTACTAAATGATCTGTCGTCTTCTACAGTTTTAATCATTGCTTGTTTATTAGTCAAATAAACATACCTTATTCTTACACAGCATCCTTTTCTCAACACAAACAGGATCCACTTTGGACATCTTTCAGTTGAGGTATTTTTGGTTTTGCAAAAGATGAAACATCTACCAGAATAATATCGGGAGAAAAATCACTATCTACAATAGCCTTCATACTAAATATTCAAAGCTCTTTGTAGATGTTCATGGTTTACAATAATAATAACAACACTAATAACAAAGACAGGCCAAATTATATTCAATCAAATCTAGTGGAACACACTTTTCCATTGATTGCACATCAATATTTCTTAAATCCAACTGGATCAAAGAAGAGTGAGCTTTGATCATGTGGTACATCAGAGATATTACAGCTTTAAGTTGTTTTTAAAGTTGACACAGAATTTGAAAACGTTACTACTTTTGACCACCCCTGCTTATTAACTGAAGAGCATCATGCAGCTGAGTTTTCTTTTACCGTTTGGTCATTTGGGTTGTTTTCACTTTTTCCCCTTCTTCCCACTTTTTCATCTGGATTAGAGTGAATTAGTGAAAAGATCTACAATGCATTTGTCTTTGGTATGAGTCTGAAGCATGAATACTTTAGTTTAATCCATCGTGATATAAGATGTGCTTTAAATAGAAAAGTAACATTGACTTGCTTGATGTCTCACACGTTGGCATTAAATAATATTAGCATAACTTAATCTGTGTGCTGTGCAGTCAAATGAAGCTTTCAAGTCATTCCTTGGTGAATAGAGCTGTAATTTAAATCACAGTTCTCCTCTGATGGACTGTTAATGGAGCTACCTTTGCCTGCTCTTTTTACCTGCTGTGTTTTCTCACTTGGAAACAAACAAGTGTCCTCAGTAGACTGCCTGTAGTCCCTCTATCAAACAAACTAAAACACGCTTCCTCCAGCATAATACTGAAAACATGTAACTTTATGCCTGCACTAAACTTGTGTTTGTAGACCAGGTGACCTAATCAGGTAAAACAATACTTTCTGCTTTGAGAGTAAAGTGTTGTCCTATGGTTGGGATGACCTGTAACCATAAAGACTTAAACTTAATCCCACTATGTAACTTTCTAACCTTAAAACTTGCACATCACAACTTGATGTGCAGTTGTGCATAATGTTGCAACCGAGTTTCACTTTATGCATGCTAGTAAGCAAACTTGTAACTGAATGTTGTTGAAGGTATGACAGTACTTCAACACTGCAGTCTGCCAAAGATGTTTCTACATTAAAATTTTAGCTTTCATTTTCCTTTCGAGAAATCCCTCAAGCAGTTTTCTGGGAAAGTCTTTTTTGATATTCTAGCTCTCACTATGATCTGCAACTTTATATTAAATTTCAAACTGCAACCCTAAAAAGGTCACCTGTGCTACATTTCCTTTATGTCTTTGGAAAACCTCACAGACTATTAACACACTAAGCTTCCTCTTTTCATCCCTTAGCTTTCTGCATACCTGTACAGCAGCAAAGGATGTTTGGTGTTTGTGATAGCGCTCTGTGATTATTGAAAAGGCTTTTCTTCTGCAACTTTAGTCAGACAACATGCAACATACACACTGCAGAAGGTCCCTCGTAAGCCCAGTATATATTCCTGAGACATGAGAATGAAATGAAAGATTGAGCAGGTGTCTCCCCAGATTTACCCAAAGCCACGCAACAGTATGAAATTTTACTTCAAAAGGCGCTTGTAGATGTTACAGGCTATTTTTTTTTCCCTCCAAACAAATGATACTACTCTCTCTCTTAGTGTAGTTTAGAAGAGGCCCCAGCACGTGGTGCACTGCATCCCTGTGGAACCTGCTTGACTTGCATGTTTCTTTATACTGAAAGAGAAAGAAAAAAAAACACTGTGATCCACATCAGCCAGGATCACACAGAGACAGCACAAAGAAACACATGCTAGATGTCTGATGTTTGACTCAGGACTGTCACAGAGCTGGAGGTCTCCATTTAGAAAGCTGTCTCTGAAGGTTATTTGTAGTTCAGAATCTTTTGGCAACGGGTCACAGATGACAACGTCCTCAGAAAAAGCTCAGACTTTGCATAATATCTTTGTAAAAGCCTGCAGGTTCATGCCTTATTTGCATATTACTCTTCTCATGATACAATCTAATCTAGTCATCATTTTAAGTGCTATATTTAAACCTACCCCATTGATTTGCTGCTGTTTCATTTTATTAATTGCTTATTTAAATCACATAACAGCTAATGATGCATTTGTGCTCAGTTTGTGGGGGGACCAAGTTAAGTTGTGTTAAGAGGCCTGGAGGACTAATGGTCTGTGCGTACATGTGTTTTAACATGTGCAGAGTAAATACAGCTTCCACCAGGGTTGTTAAATCAAAGATGGAGCTAAACAGAGGCACAAGATAAAGACTCACTTTGATCTCTAAACACTGAGTGGACTGGATGCCAGGCGTTTTTGCCCTAAAAATCTACATTTTTATAACGATTCTAGGCTGCACATTCCTTTTTCTTTTAGGTTGACATTCTTTTCCGAAAATCAAAAGCTTGCTTGTTTCAAACAAGCATAGTTATTGCACAGCCGTACAGAGGTCGCAAAGACACAGGCCTTTATAATGCCAACCGTCAAAGAAGATTAAAAAACATCTCTGTGTCTTCCTTTTTTCATCATGGCAGATACATCACAAAGTGGGGGTGTGGGGAGGGGATGTGGGCAAGGAAATGGCGCTTGTTTCTTTTTCTTCAGAGATCCGATTTAGAAGTTGGCACGACTTCCACTCCGCTGAGTCCTCCCCCTCACAAGGCCTTTTCTCTCCATTTGATGTCTGTGTCAGTTTCTTTTTGTCTTTCTGTCTTTCTATAATTTAATAATCTGCTTTGAACTTTGTCGTGCAAAGGCCTCACTTTGTTGGCAGAGGAGGCAGGAGAGACAACACTCGGAGTAGGGCTGGGTTGAGGAGGGGGGTGACAAACTCATCTCGCCTTGTCCTTTATTTGCTGTGAAAAGAGCGTGGAGATGTGACGCTTGGGTTCCTACGGTTTAAATCCTCGACAGCTGGTGTCAAACTTAAAAAGCACCTTTGGTGTTGAGATTCATCTCCATTCTCTTGCAGTATGTTACATATCAATTGAGCATGACGAACTGATTCTGAACAGGGTTTTTTTACAACTACTTAAGAGTGAGAAGCACATTGCAAAAAACAATAACTGGAAAATTAGCAATTACTTATTAAAACGATAACAATGAGCACAGTGTTACCGTCTGCAAAACAAATTCATGATCATCAGATGAGGGAAAAAAAAAATGAATTGCATTTCGACCAAAGTCTTAAATGTGAGCAGAAACGTGAGCAAAAATTCCTGAGAGGAATAATAGAAATAAGCTTGTGCACAATAAATCTGGTTACTGCACGTGCAATTAAAACTTCTGAACTATAAATCTGATTTCCAAATGTTCGCCCAAAATGTCTGAAGGTTCAGCTAAACTATCTGCATCTGTACCTTATTCTGTTGCTAGTGTTGTCAAAACACCACGAGCTACTGTTTGAGCTGCAGCCTGATTAAAGGAAATGTACAGAATAGATTTTAATGCACATTTCATTTATATGAGAAAACAATTGTAAACAAGTACAAGTTAATGCAAGATCATTTGAACTGAGCCACTGCAGATTTTCTCATGTCTTCACATTCAAAACCTTTTTGCTCCCTTTTAAGTAAATTATGGGCAATTCCACTACTTGAGTACCTTCTACACCCCAATATTCAAGTCATCCCTCAGGTTGGTTGAATTCTACCCACTACTTTAAATTCTATTGCCTTATTTCCTGTGTGATCCTCGCTGGTTGCCCCACTGACCCCAGTTTTTGGACTACTACTTACAACATACCAGCCAACCATCTGCTTTCCATTGCTGGGGTTTTGATATTTTAGTAAACATGAGTAAAAATTGGGACATAGTCCAAACATTTTATATGCAACTTCAAGTCTTTGTGACTAGATAAAATACTGAAACTAGATATATCCTCTGGAAGAGATGCTTTCCAACTAAAGACTAAACATAACTTGTTTCGTTGAGCTTTAGATTCAATAAGCAAATTTGATTAAATAAATTTAAACCCCGACAGACTCAGCTGAAGACTTCCTGCAGGCTGCATTCAGGCTGAGTTTATTTATGGGGCAGCAGGGCATTCAGTGTGAATACAACCAATCAGACAAATCTGTGCTGAGGTGTGTGTGATGCCTATAGCTCCATCCATGACCTTTTGTGAATATGTGTGTACATGCAAACTGTGAGTCTGCCAAAGAGAGCGCATTTCCCTGCAAGGGCCAAAGATGAAAGGAGCTTGAAGAGGAGAAATGTTTGAAAAGGAATGAAAAAGAAAAGTTTGAGTGAAGCAAAACAGACTTACCCAGATGAAGTAAAAGTAAGAGACAAAATGTTTAATACCAACAGAATAACTGTTTTACAACAGTTATGTATAGTTACCAACTATAACGATGATTGGATGTAACCCTATATCCATGGCTTACATTATGTCGGTGCAATCTGTGTTTAAACAGATTAAATCTTACTGGTTTAACTGATTTGGTTTGATTAAATCAAATGGCTGCTGCAGGGGACTGCAGATGCACTAAAACATAATTTATTTGTGATCCAAAATTAAAACAAACCATTTCTATAAGTGAGAATTGGACAACTAACTTCAAAGAGCTAAATTTATTAAGACAGTATAGCCAGTTCTTACTGGACTCAGTTGTGTATGTTGACAAATCTGGTCTACATTTGTGGGAGAAGTACGATAGTTGGTATCTTTTACCACCGCTCTAATAGCTATGACAGAAAAAAACTGTTTTATTTGTAAAACTTGAGCAGTAAGTGGGTAATAGATGCTGTGATTACCTTTGACCTTTCTAGGAAATGTCTAATATGTCTGTGTCTTTATCTTGTGTGTCATATTTTCATCCAAGGATTTGCCATGATGTCTCACCAGATGAGAGTTAAGATCTGCAGCGCTACAGCTGTACTTCATAATCTTCAGCCTTCAGTCGAGTGTAGCAGTTTGACAAGAAAGGGGTCAGAAAGAGGGCCATGACATGCGGCTAAGGGCAACAAGCTCTGACTGAAGGTTGAATGCATTGAGGAGCTTCAGTCTTGGTATCCATTGGCTACTATATTTTAGTAGTGAATCCAGTGGTCGGTCTGGATGATACACTGTTTGGATTAGGGGTGTAAGGCTACACCAATCTATATTAATTCAATGAGTAAAAATCCCAGATTCCTGAATCAAATCAAACTTGCACTGTGGCAAAATCTGTGATGTCAGCCAGCATAGAATCATTACCCATTGAATCAATAACACATAGTTTTGTGATAAAAGTTGTGGGGCAACATCCACATGGAGACAAAAGTTTTTCATAAATGGAAAACTTTCAAGAAATTTTTCCATCTACACAACACACTACAGTATATACGGCAGGCCTGTAAGTGGCGCTGTACCACTGTCACAGACAAATACACCAGAAACGGATAATTGGACACGAAGCGTGTACAAGCACCTGTGGAATGTAAAAAAAATGGTATTAGGGGATTGGTACTGGACTGGATCACCAGTTATCTGAGAAACAATAGTTTGAAGAAAAAAAAAAGGTGTTGACATGTCAGTGTATGGATATTGCTTGTGGGATCCCCCAAGGGTCAAATGACATATTTCATACCTCTAAATTACTGACATTAATACTGTTTACTGATGATGATACTAATATATTTTACTGACTTAGTTGTGTACTTTACCTTGTACTGTATTTTTATTCACTTATTACAACTGAATAAAGCAAGTACAGGCAATGGAAGGATGGATAACACTGCTGAGTGATGTAGAACTGAAATAGACTGAAAACTGAGGAGATGACGCTACAAACTGACCTGGGAAGAATAGAAAGACACCGCCAGTAATGCGTCACTGCTATCAGTCAGTAAGCCGCGTCGTGTTTGCTTGTAATTGACAAGATTTATTGATTAATCAAATTAAATGACCACCAAGTAGCTGAATATATGAATTTTTCCTGTAACTTTCTCCTTAAGTGAGGAAATTGCCATTATGACAGAACTAAGGAATGGCTCGGATGGGCTATACAATCTGAGAGGATTGTAAATAATCAAGTAAATGTGACAATGAATTTAAATAGTGTCAAATGATTAAATAAATAAAATGTTAGATAAAATAAAATGTAGAAATAAATATTTTTGACATAGGGAAATGTAAAAGGGAAACAGAAATAAATATAGGCATAAAAATAAACAAGAAAAAAAAGAAGCATCAATTGTCCATCTATCCATCTATTTTCTGTACTGCTTAGTCCAATTCAGGATCAGGTGTAAGATGGAGCCTATCCCAGCAATTAGCAGGCGAGAGGCGGGGTACACCCTGGACAGGTTGCTGATCTTTCACAGGGTCAACATGGAAAGACAACTAACCATTCACACTCAAATGCACTCCTTTATATAGAGTGACCAGTTAACCAAACATGCATGTCTTTGGACTGTGGGAGGAAGCCGGAGTACCCAGAGAGAACCCACGCATACATGGGAAGTACATGCAAACTCAAAAGAGAAAGGTCCCTGATCCAGAACACCCTTCCTTTAAAGCCATGGGCACCAGCCAGTAGGTGTGTTTCAATTACCCAAAGAATTGCACAAAACCTACATATTGCAACAAATAACCGTAATGGAAACACCTACATTTCAGAAAACCTCTCAAATATCGCTAAAAAGTTTTTATGCTCTCATGAGGTGGTTTTCAGATGTGTCGATATAGAAGTGTACCACATATGTGTAATGGAAACACTTTTCGCATTTACACGTCCCCATACGTGACATAGGGGGTCGTGTAACCAGTTCATTTCAAGTAAAGATGGCGTGGT
Organism: Melanotaenia boesemani; assembly: GCF_017639745.1. Taxonomy (NCBI): domain Eukaryota; kingdom Metazoa; phylum Chordata; class Actinopteri; order Atheriniformes; family Melanotaeniidae; genus Melanotaenia; species Melanotaenia boesemani. The sequence goes on from NC_055704.1 coordinate 9,325,863, forward strand.
ATGAGTAGATGTGGGAGGAGATGGCAAACCTTTTTAGAAATAATTAAAGAAAAAAATATAACCTTCATCCTTGATAGCAAACAGCAGATTTTACGAGTGTAACTGCTAATGTGCTAAACACCATTCAATGGAAACACCTGCAAAATGCAATTGCACTTTGTCGAAATTTTAGAAATAGCTTTTATTTTGCGAAAAACTAATGGAAATGCAGGTAGTGACCCCACTACGGCCCCCCCCCCAAAAAAATGACTGTGCAAAGTATAATAATGCAGTCTTCCTGGTCATTTTTATTTCCTGTTTGGTTTGTTTCCTGCCTTCCCTTTGGCGTGGCTTTTCAGCAATCAACAACAGTAAATCCCTCTTCGAAATAGTTGGGCAGCTTCACATAGTACAGAAGCAGAAGACAGAAAAAAAATGTAGTTTCTGATTGTTCATCCTTCACATAAGTAAATAGAAAATTATGGGCAGAATGGCACCCTGACTGAAAAATATGGATTTAAAGAAAAGGACATATTAGTAGAATGCTATTCAATTTTAATAAATTTAATTTACTTGCAGTAAGCAAATGAGACATAGGGACATGATGTAATATTATTGCCATATTGTGAGGTGGAAATTAAGGAGGCACAGTGCCACAGATATGCCACCACAAGCTCATTAAAGTTAAGCAAATTTGTAGAAGAGATGTGAGATTAGGTCTATGCATTATTTCCAAGTTAGCCAAATATCTAATGGGGTCTCTGCTTCCCTATGACAGAGAAGGGCTGTGGTCTTGCAGGTTTTAGATGTTGTCCTGCAACAACACACTGGATTCAAATTAATGGGCTCTCTTTAACAGCTTGTTGTGTAGCTCTGCCCAAGCATATTAACCCTATAATCTCATTCAGGTCTGCCGCAACAGGAAAAATTCAAAACCTGCAGGACAGCAGCCCTTAAGGACAAACTTTAGACACCCCTGCCCTATAATGCATCCCGGTCAGAAAAAACATAGTCAAGTCAATAAAATTACCTTTGCTGGAGGGGAAAAAAAAAACCTAATTTCTCCAAAATACATTTCAAATGTTGATAATTCTCTACTTGCAGCAGGCCCACTGATAGAGTGGGCAAAGAAAAATGATCCAAGATGAATACTTACATCCTCAAAGTATTAAATCACATCTATCAAAAAACATTAAGACAGCATGTGACAGTCCATTAAATTGTCTTGAATACTTTGCAGCATGTCTTACACTGAGCAGTCATCCAGTAAGCAGAACTGATCTGAACAGACACAGCGATTCAGCACACAGGGAGAGTGATGCCTTGAGGTAAATGAAAGGTGATGTGAGAGTGTATAGATTGTTTTGTCAGAGTGGAGATTCTGTAGATTTTCTGTTACGGGTGCCACGTTCGTTCTCCTTCCTCAATTAGGATGATATGTCAGAACCCCAACTGTAAAACAAGTTGAACGGCTAGATTAAGAAAGATATAAAGACAGGTGGAGGAGACACATAAATACAGCAGGGTGGATAAAGAGGATGAGTGAACCCCAAACAAGAAGCCAACAGAGACAGCTTGAGAGGTTTTGATTTCTACTGAAGCAAAATATGTACTGTAAGGAGTTCTGAAGTGTGAGGATGAACAGTATGAAAGGAGGAAGGAAAAAAAAAAGGCATGTAAATCCAGACAGTGACATGATTTAGAAGGAGTACAGGTGATTGAGCAACATTATGCTGACAGGATGCTGCAATAAAGTTATAACTGTTATTATAGTTTGATCCAACCTTTATGGGGCCTCAGGTTTGGTTCGGATATCCATGAATTGACTGCAGATGTTTAATGCCTACATCAGGCACATTCCCATTAGTTATATTGTCAGCACTATGTCTATAGCTTAGGAATGTGACGTCACACCGCAAAGCATCGTGGAATTTGTCGACGTGCTGGCAAACGAAGCATGTCAAACAGTGTAGTCAAAGCTGGCTTGTGGTGTAGTTTTTTTTCCAGGTATATTTTTTAATGATGGCGAGGGGCTTGTTGCATTTTGAACTGCCACAATCATCCTCACGACCATAATGGCAAACCACTGCGACATGGTATTGTGTTTTTTTTTCATTTATAAACTCATTGCTCACATTTCCAATGTATCTAGGCTGCACAAGTTCAACACTTCAATGAGTATGCTTATTTGTTTGAGGCATTCTCACAGTAGAAAGTCAGCATTAATTGTATGTGAAGGTGGAGTGATTGATGACTTTAGTTAGCGTTCTTTTTCCTGCAACTTCACTGTTAGCTACGTTTTCCAGTAGTTCCACAGTGTGATCCATGTCGTCTTTAGATGTTTGTGTATTAAATAGTACATGTAAAATATGAATTTCTTAAATTATTGTTGGTGTTGGCAGACCGTGGGTTTGACATTAAAGACAGTGCTGGATTAGTGTGTACTGAAGTCAATACACCTGCTTTCACTGGAGGACGCTGTCAGCTTGATGAGGAGCTTGAGGAGACCAGACCGCTAGCATTCCTCAGGTTGAGAGGGTTGTTGGAGATGTACGCACAAAACACACTATTTTAAGCAGGACAGTACCACTAATGCTTTTAGTTGTTTGCAGCCATGTGTGTATGCGTGATAGGCAGGAGGACCTCCCCAAAGATCCACCTACATTTTATAAAAGCCTCAGAAAAGACGTGGATGAGGTGACTGACTCACGTTCTGAACCCAGAGACTGTAATTCTATTGCTTTTGATCAGTTAATAAATTCTTAACTTCATCCGCAACATCATCCTTATTTCTAAATAGCTACTAAATAGGTAAAGTTTTATTGGAGTTAGATATGTTATGCTAATGTTTAACCTAATCTAAATTTAGACATCACAGGGTTGGTTGGTTTCACGGTCCTTATGAGAGTCCCTTTGTCCATGTCAAAGTAGAAGAGATAACAGGGAGAGCGATAGAGACTGGTGAGCCAAAGGAGAAGAGAAGACAAAAGGGGGTGCACTACTGTATTACTCCTGGGTCTAAAAACGGGTTTTTACAGCATTCAGGCCAAGGATAAAACAGCCTATTTTCACAAACTTCAACTGAAACAGAGAACTGTACTGCTGCGCTGGCTGGCAGCACGTATAAGAAAGAACCCTCCGATGAACTCCAGGGTCTGTAGTGAGCATTTTCTAGAGCAGTGTTTCCCAATCCCAATCCTCGGGACCCCCTGCCCTGCATGTCTTAGACATGTTCCTACTCCAACACACCTAATTCAAACTAATGAACTTCCTCTTCAAGTTCTTTGCAGCCTGTTAACAAGCTATTCATTTAATTCAGGTGTTGAAGTAGGGTTACATCTAAAACATGCAGGGCAGGAGGTATCGAGGACCTGGATTGGGAAATACTGTTCTAGAGAAAGATTACATAGAGCAGAAGACTTTTGAGTCTGGCAAGCTAGTGGTCCGCAGGACCAACAGGCTCAAGTCTCAAGCTGCTCCAAGTGTTTTTAATTTACCGCCTATAACCTCAAGTAATTCCACATCATTTGTCATTTGGTCTTCTGCATCAGATTAACCAAGGCTAGGTCCCTCTGAAAGCTCAACAACATAAATTAATGAATATGATGAATTTTCAGTATCTGAGTCTAGCCCATCTCATATATGAGATTATGTCAGTTCATAATCACTTTATACATATTACTAGTACTTTTTACGTCAGTTAAAAAAAAACAAAAATAAATAGAAAGTGAAGAACAGACTAAAATCCATTCATAAAAAATACAAGAATAAGTAAGTGACTAATTCCAAAAGCAAAATGTTATTAAAAAATTTAATAGAGATATAGGGATAGAAATTTAACTATGCTATATAATGTGCCAAGTATACAGTACACAGTGATGTTATGTTATACTCTGTACATTGGTGCTGGTCAGGTTGTAAGTGCTAATACAGTCAGGTGTATGATTTTCTGTGCATGTTAGAAGTAACTGAACACTGATACTTTTGATAGTCACAGAAGAATGATACCCTGGCTTCAAAAAGGAATGTTATATTCACATTATTATGTTCAACATTTTTCAGAAGCACAAACATCCCGTGTTTACACATATTTACCATATCTAGACAAAACACAGCATAAAGGTCATTTTAGTGATTCAGCTAACAGCGGTTGGATTACTACACAAAAACGACCCATAACCACTACTGTAACAAAATGTAGGAAACATTGGACAGTTTTTTTTTTTTTTCTTCTTTTTTTTAATGTGTTACAGGAATATGTTTGATTCCTGGGACTGATTTTGTGCTGCTTCTCTAGGTGCTCCTCCTCCCACCAGGTGATGGCCGCCTCCAGCCAATTTTGTAGGTGGCCTATAAAAGGACCGAGGATCTGCACATCTGGGCCTTTCGGCCACTTGCCATTTGCGCCTTGTGTCTGTTTAAGTTTAGGTTTTGGTTATGTCTGGTGGTAGGATTTATCTTTAGGTTTCCAGATTGGCCATTATATCAAATGGCTCAATTTCCTCATCCATATGTCATTCAGCTGTGCAAACGGCTGGTAACAAGCCAGTCATTTGATTCAGGTGTGTTGGGGAAGGGCTGCATCTATAAGTTGCAGGATAGTAGATCTTGAGGACTGGACTTGGGCACCCCTGTTCTAGATCATGATGTAGAATTCATATATCATCTCACCAACCGTCTCCTTGGTGAATATTTCTGTCATAAAAACACCAGATGTGAAGACTGAAGTTAAACAACCAACACTGATGAAGAAACTGATAAAACTGAAGATCTGAATAAACACATTTTTCCTTTCATTATTGAAGTGTAAGTGTTTGTGCAGCAGTGATAAAAGTCTGACAGCAGCATCATCCAAAGTAAACAACTGTTGATAAAATAGATCATTGGCTGCTTGCTTTACAGGTTTCTCTTCCCTTTTGTTTACATTAGATAATAACTTTAGTTGTAATAATCAGTCAAATATTTCATAAAATCAAGACCTAAATAAAAGTATAATTTGTGCCCCCCTTTACCTGATCAGTGCTCCTGCTTGGCCCACAATCAGAACTTTTCTAGACCCGCCCCTGCATAGCTGAAATATAAACCTTGTCTACCACCAGCAAACAACTGTGGTAAAGAAGGTTCCTGCCAAAAACAATACTTTTGGGTCAATATGTGCCAGTGTGAACCATGAACCGCTAGTTTCCTCCTTCTCAGCTGAACCATAAACAAATGAAACAAGAGAGAAAAGCCGATCAGCTGATCATGGACAGCCATCATGATTCACAGAACATGAGAGGAGAGGGAGGAAGAAGCTGCTGCACAGAGACGACCAGGGATCCTCTAGAGCAGACATGTTGATGTAGGATAAGTGCCGGTGTGACTCATCTTTTCCAACTCGCCTCTCCATGTCCCACCGTCATAACAGAGAAATAACGGACCATTAACAGCCTTGTGTTATGCGTTTTTACTTTTAGTACTTTTATAAATGTCAACTGTAGTGAACATTAAAACTAACTTATTACACTTAATGATGCCCCAATGATGGCAGCTCCCATTTTTGCTTCTGCAAAAAATTCAACTTAATTCCAAAGGCTTAAGCAAAATTTTGCAAAGTATGGAATTTTTTTTAGAAACATGTAATAAAACAGCACTACTCTAACTTTGGAAACTAAAAATGACCTACAACAGCAGCACCACGGCTAAAAAAGGAACTACATAATAGGGGTAGCCATGTTGTTACAGAATTGGGTTCAGGTCCCCAAACTGGCAACTAAGGAGACAGACTTTTTTTTAAGCTAATGCTTTTTAATCATGTTTAAAAGTTTTTTTTAATCCCATGAATATAGGTCTCAGTGATTTATCAAATTTAATTAAATTCATTAAGTAAATTCATAAAGGTTTTATGAAATCAGAATTCCAGATATGTTGGGGCACTCTTTAAATTTGAACAAAACAAAATATACAATACATAACAAATGCCTAAACTGAGAAATTTTACAATTTTATGTACAAAAGGAGCTCATGTTGACTGATGCTTGCTATGAGTGATGGTTTGCACATGGGTATCACATCTGAAAAAGCAGGAAAGTTATAAAGGTTGAGATAGACTAGCAAGTAATTATGTTAATTGATGTCAGGTTTGCAACATGATTAGCTCTAAAAGAGATGGCCTAGAACCTCTCAGAAGTAAAGATGGGCAGAGACTTTTCAATCTGTGAGAGTGCACTAAAAGATTGTGGAATCATTCAAAAACAATGTTCCTCAATGTCGAATTGCAAAGGCTTTGCAACTCTCATCATCTTTAGTGCATAACATCAAGATCAGAGGAACTGAAGACGTCTGTGCGTAAAAGACAAGACTGAAGATCTTTATTGTTGGATGTCTGTGGTTTTCAGGCCCTTGGACAACACTGCATCACTAACAATTGTGGCACTGACCTTTCTAAATGGGCTCAGGAATACTTCCTGAGCACAATCCACCATGTCTTCTGCAGATGCCAACTAAAGCTCTATCATGCAGAACGGAAGCCATATTTCAACATGGTTCAGAAGTTCTGCTGTGTCCTGTGGGCCAAGACTCATCTGAAATGGACCATTTCAGATAATCATGGATGCCGCATCCTGCAGAGGTTAAAGAGGAAGGAGGCTTTCCAGTGTGTTATCAGCATTCTGTTCAAAAGCCTGCATCTTTTACAGCAAGCGGTGCATAACTGCAAACGATACAGGCAGCTTTAATGTTTTGGATGGAACTATGAATTCTGAAAAGTATATAGTTTGTTTTTTCCTTTTTTTTTAGGGCTGCAAGGTGGTGTGGTGATTAGCACCGCAGCCTCACAGCAAGGAGGTCACTGGTTGGTGGGTTCTCTCCAGGTACTCCAGCTTCCTCCCACCATTCAAAAAACATGCATGTTAGGTTAATTGGTCTCTAAATACTCCCTAGGAATGAGTGTGAGTGTTTGTCTCTTTGTGTTGGCCCTGCAATGAACTGGTGACCTGTCCAGGGTGTGCCCTGCCTCCCACTTACTAAATGCTGGGTTAGGCTCCAGCTTGCAGCGGTACAGATAATCGGCTCCAGTTTACACATTTGTTATCTTATGTTCTGCTGTGAAAATATTGGCTCATGTAATTTGGAGGTCTTCTAGTTTTCATATTCAGTTTTAAAAAATAACTAAGTTTTCTGGAATTTGTGATGGAAGCTATTTCTTCAGAGTAGAGCATAATATTTTCTGATATTACCAAAACAGTAAAACTTTTTTTTTAGGAATATATACACCTAGAAATGAACAGAAAATCTGAAAACAAAACTTCTCTCTAAAGACTAACATACATTTCACTTTACCTGTCACAATAGCATGATTTAACACCGTCAGTAAAGACCAGGACTTTGAGACCAGGCTCATTCCCTATCCTGCAGCATTTCTGACAAGGATGTTTCAACCTGAGCGACCTGAAACCTGTTTGGTTCCATTTATTTATTGATGTTGCATCTAAAAGCTTCATTTTATCCTCCTATTTGGATCAAACAAGTTGATAGTAATATTCTGTACTTACGGGACATGAAAGATGAGAAAACATCACACAGGAAGAATGGACTGTGGGGATGGCTGCTGCACTCCTGCACTGGACTGGGTGGGTTATTTCAAGCTCTGCCTTTAACCTTTCCATGCAGGTGCTGAGATTTCTGACCTTTACACCATGCAGCTCCCTGCTACCTTTGAGTGCTTCTGATAGTTACTGAGTGGAGCTCTCAGCATGTGTATGTTGAAAATGCACTTTTGTGTACGAGTGTGCGCTTGTATGATTCAAGTGTATGGCCTTGTGTGTGTGTGTGTGTTCTTTGTGTGTTGATTCTGTGGTTGCTGGAAAGCCATTCGGGCCTTGTGCTGGAAACTCGATTTGACACGAGCATAGTGAAGATTACCTATGTCCAGACAGTTATTGCCTTACAGACAATAAGAACCGCCATCACTCACTTTTAAAGGTCAACGTGCTGAAACAAGGAGCTTCGCCAGGCCGGAAATAACCTTACAAAAGACCCATAGGGGAGACGGAAGGGGAGAGAAAGGAATTAAAGGTGAAGAAAGACAGAGATGGAGAGATGGTGGGTGGCTAACCCCAACACAGCAGGCATCTATCAGCATACTGACCCCCGACTTGGCTTTACTTCCAGCAGCTTCAGCCAACATCTTTGTCTTTTCTTACATAACATGGTGAAGTCAAGCCTTGGTTTATCAGAGTTTTCCCCAATTATGGTAGTCATGGGTTTTAGGGTTTTACTGGGGGCGTCTTGCTGTTTAGTTAAAGCTGATGTGTTAAATTGAGTTTTACAGGGTAGCATCTGGAAATTTTTCTTAACGGTTTGGAAAAAGCCAAGGGCATTTTTCTGCAAACAGTGAACTTTAGTCAGTCAGACTTTGGTGGCAAATGTATGTTTTGGAGCCTGGTAAGATGGACTCTTGTGGTTTATAAAATTGCAAACACATTTTTTCAATGGAGCTGTATGCTCAACCCTTACAGGGGGTCTGAGCCCATTTGAGCAATCAAATATTTCTAATTTTGCCAAAAATTTTATAATACCAATGTTTGGTACATTTTTCTTCAGCATAACTTGTCCTACTGTCTATGATCTAATGACTTTTTTTTTAACTTTAACCTGCTTTGATATATTGGGCCAAAAAATAGAACTGGTTTCAAATTCATTGTGATATTCGCTAAATAATCACCATTTTCCATGACAAAAACTTCACAACCAACAGCACTGAAAATCTAATGGCCTGGAGAGAAAGATTGTTTCAGCCCTGGATGTGTTGCATTCCTACCAAGGTTTGATATTTAGGATAGGTTGGGCAATTACCATAGCTGCTCCACCCTATCTATGCTCGCTGGAGACCATCCCACGCTGTTAAACCACGATATTTGCTTCAGCTCTTCAAGCTCCGTATCACTTTATTGTTTCTCAGTCTAGGTCCTCAGGACCCACTGCCCTGCATGTGTTAGACATCTTCCTACTCCAACACACCTAATTCAGATTAATGAACTTCCTCAATTCAGGTGTGTTTAAGTAGGGTTACCTCTAAAACATGCAGGGGTGTTCTGAGCACTTGGATTGAGAGACACTGGTCTGGAGAACAATTCTGTGTGGTGCCAGGTTAAATGTCCTTTAAAAAAAAGCCACTGTGTAGGGATCAATTATAAACATCTTAATGTTTTTCATGAGTCTTCTCAGCTGTCACTCACAAACACCTTCTTAGCTCCATTTACTTATTCATTTACTGTTAATTCTATGGAGTTAAGAGGGTTTTTATTTGCCCCTTGGAACATTACCGCTTTCTTTTTCTTCTTTCTTGATTTACAGTGCCCACTAACTATTTGTTTTGCCCTCTCAAGATAGAACCAGGAGAGGCAGGTGTCTGTCCTTCCTGAGTCTGGTTCTGCTGGAGGCTTCTTGCCGTTAAAGGATTTTTTCTTCTCCCCTGTTGGCCACCGGCTGGTGTATGTTCAGGATGGGGGATTAAATCAAAGGGATATTAAATGGAACATGCTGATTTCCTAAACTAAGCAACATTTCATGAATTGGTGTTAAGCGAGTACATTTAAAATAAAGTGGGCCAATGTGAATTAAAATAATTTGGATTTAATGGAATTAAATTTAATAGTCTTACTTCTGTTCTTCAGTCATTCTAGTGCTCAGTATATAAATGTCTGTTGCTATGGTCAATTTATGGTAAAGTTAACAGATTTTATTTTGAGCCGACAGTCCCAACCTTAAAGGTTCAGGGTTGTATCAAAGTACTGTCTGTCTGTCTGTCTGTCTACATACCCTGGTTCCCATGTTGGGAATAGAAGGAGTATAGAGAAAGATCTCCTAAAAGACCCTGATTTCTGAAAAAGGTTCCTGCAGTCAGAAAGCACCTGCAGTTACCTAAAGTGTACTTCTCACAGCCAGCTGCACATAAACACAGGTGTCATTTGACCAGATAGGAGAGCTCTTTTTGATGAAAAATAGGTCATGGCGTGTCATCTGCCTTATTACGCTTAGAAAGAAGTGTCGTTTGCATTTTAACAACATTTCACTCATGAGTTATTGATCTGTGAAGCTCACATCTCTGAATATCCTGAAGCAGGTGCAGTGCAGTGGATGCACTCTGCACTCTAATCCTGTAACTTTACTATCTGTGTCACTGTGTAAATGACATGAACCATCGTGCAGCCTATTGACACACAATCAAATTTGCTGTGATTGAACAGCCAGAACGGACTGTCTCAGTCTGATAAGCCATGATCGATCACAATATGATTTACTAAACTAGCTTCATCCACATTTTAACATTTGACACAGCTGAATAGCTATCATCCTTCCCAAACAACAAAGACTTAAAAAAAAAAATCCAAGAGTATCTCTAGGACAACTGTTTAGGTCGACCCTTCTGGGAAACTGTAGTTATACAATTATGACAAAACAGAGCTGTAGCAAGGGTGTCTTTAAAAATAAAATTCTTCTCATGTAATTAAAACACTACAACTCTTATTTTCAGAGACTGCATTAAGTAATAATAGAATTAGAATTATCTTCCTGTATTTCTACCTCTCGATTTTCCAAAATGTTCCAAACTGAAATTTAAAAGAATTGCATGATCAGTTCATCACAATAGTCTGCAATTAAAGTGTAACTGTATATACAACTCCACCCATTCCCGAATTTGAAAAAGCTTAAAACTGCAAAGGTCTGGGTTAGAGGTTTGGGGTGATCGGGGAGCAGAGAGTGGGCGGGATGGGATACACAGGCAGATGAATGATTGACAGACAGCAGCTCAACTCACTGGCAAGGTGCAAAAATGAAACATAAAAAGAGACAGTGCAGTAGATGGTGATGTCTGTGCAGCCATTAAAAACCTTGCAGCTTCTTTGCTGTTTATGTCATCTGTACTGGTCAATACTGCCCCTACGGTTTCCAAGTGGTACTGCACAAATTGCTGCATTGGGTGATGCATCCATGAGCTCTCTGAAAACTGATCAAATTATGCATGTAAAGAACACAGGAGATCTTTAGCTTAGAGCATATTTTACAGTACTTTATCTTTATCTGACACTTTAAATTAGTTTCCAAATAAAATGTTGATACATAAAATGTTAGGAAGTTATGAGATATTTTGTAATTTCCTAATTAAAATCCTTTAAGCAGAGCTGAAATTATGACCATCTTTGACATGTAAAATGATTGTCACAGTTCCACATTTCCAAAAATGTATATACAATGCCTTTTTTTTTTTAAATTTCTCTTCAGTTACAGATTCAGACAAAGTAAATATTCCAATGGAAATATGAGCTGATCATTCACAAGCACGACATGTAATAAAAATATTGTAAATTATGGAACGACCTACCTTTGCCCACCAGGATCCCTCACTGTCTATTTTAAAATCCATCTTAAAACTCACTTTTACTCATTGGCCTTCAACCCAACCTGAGACTTGATCTTATTTGGTTTTTATTTTTATTCTCTGGATTTCTCTTTATTTTACAAATATTTTACTTTTATTTTACTTTTTACTTTTAATATATTTGTTTTATGTTATTTTATTTATGCTTTTTTTGACCTACCTTATATGTTTAGCACTTTGTTCACCTGCGGCTGGTGTTAAAGCGCTTTATAAACAAATTGATGAAAACAAATTTATGACTCAAATGTTTGAAGCATGTTATGTCCAAATATTTTATGAAATAAAACCACCACAACATCCTCTTTCCTTATCTAGACACATCACAGGAATATCTGAAAGATCAGTTTTCTGCCCCCTAACACCCACTCACATACATGCACACACAGCCATAGAAAATCAATAAGTCTTTCAGCAAGCTGCCGTTGTGGCTTGAATGTGAATAAACAGTCATATATTTTAGGGGGGGATCGATTGGGGTAGACAGATGAGTGGCACACAAAGGCACCTCAGAGAGAGCTGTGTATGTCTGTGCATGTGTGCGTGACAGTGAGTGGGTTTCCCGTCTTTTACTGTTGTTCACCGTCTCTCTGCCTCCTGCATCAAACTGTTCTTTCACTCCAAAAGGATCAATAGGTGTGATGGATTAGTGACAGGTACCACACACTGGAGACGCATGCTATCAAAGAACAACACTTCCTATTCAGCGGCAATTCAATCACTCTCTGCCAGTCATAACATGTTTTCTCACACTGTTAAGGCCACTGCCCTGATTCACACTCTGCCATTCGCAACTTGATTTCTACCACCAATAACAAACATTTAGACACACACTTGCACCTCGCATCCAGTCAAAGGCTGAATACCTGACATTTGAGTTTATTCTGGAGAAGTCAGTCGTGTGTGTCTATCAGAGGACAGTAAACTCTTTAGACAATGGCCTGCTGATGCTAATCGATAACATCCAGGGTGCTGAGTGCCACCGAAGTCTGGGATTTACGGCTGCAGACTCCAGTTGATCTTCCTCACAAACACCCAGTCACCATAAATTACAGGACAGGTATTTATCATGATTAAGGTGTAAAAACAGTTTTGTTTGTTTTTAGTTGGGGGGAAGTGTCCTAAATGTGCACTGGGCAGCAGCCAGACTTTAAATTTATTCACATCTGGGCTATGGTAGATGCAGTTGACGCAAGTACTTTAGGGCACATTTGCACCAGCATAGTCTGGGAAACTTGGTTCGATTAAGCAGGGAACTCCAAAAATGTTCACACCTTTGTTTGGTTTGCTTTCACAATGCACTTACTCAAGCAGACCAAAACGCCTCTACCATGTCATGCAGTTACAACTGCTGCTCACTAGAAGGAAATGTTCTCGAAAAGGACCACTGATCAAGAAGAAATAAGAAAATCCAGTCTTGAAGTTTGTTTTTACCTTGGTGTTAAAACCTAATGCATTTTTAACAAGAATTTGTCCAATAAGACCAACAGGAGAGGCAAAGAGAACTAATTATGTTGTGGTGCATTTCCACTGTCAGCACACCAGACCAGAGTTTACTTTTAAACAGATCAAGACCCTCGGTTTTCAAGTGGACCAGATTCCACTTATTTGGTCTGCACCAGAGTCCGGATGTGCATTCACACTCCTCCAAACAGACTGGATTATCCATGGAAGCGGACCAAACAGTGCTGGTGTGAAAGCATCCTTAAACACTGCTTAAAATATAAGCTAGAAAGCAGCATGTAAACCACTATTTACCTCAGACCTGCATTTTTTGGGGGTTCATGATCTGACAGAAAACATTGGAAAATTTTTTCAGCAAGAAACTGCCTAATTGTAAATTTACCGTGCATCTTGTATATTACGCATACTGTGAGAACTTTCCAATGAGTAAAAGTCAGTCTGATGTGGACTTTGGTCTCATCTCTCGCTCTGTTTCTATCGCTTTCTTTGTCTTTCTTTGATAATGTCCTCTTGCGTTTCATTGATTAATCATCCGGTGTGTTCAAAACAGCCAGTGTTTATATCACACTAGCTATCAAAAACAGTCAGATATAAATGTACTTAAAAAGGTCAGAAAGTTACACAGTTCTTCTTTAAAACTCTGTGCTTCTGACTAGGCCTGTCGCGATAAGCAATAAGTCAATTAATTGAACGATAAGAAAATAAGAGCACGATAAGTTTGCCGGCCGCGATAATTTTTTTTCGTCCCCCCTTTACCATAGACTGTGTATGACAATAGGTTTCACTATGGAGTATTTCGACTAAACGCTCTGGTTTCTTGCGGAGTGATCTCTCTAGTGTCACACTTGACTGCAGCATGTTGCAGCACGAGCCGGTAAGCCGCATTTGTTTTGCACGGCTGCCAACACGCAATGGCCGTGAGACTTGCGTATTTAAGTGGCTTCTCACGCTCTCGCGCTAAACCTCCGATTCTCATGCTGAAATATGTAAATAATAGATGCAAGCATCTCCTCTTTTATTGTTTCGCTGCTTCCCACATGTAAGCAGAACACACACATTCTAGCTTACGACGTCAGTACAAAGCCCCCACTTCCTGGTCTACCGTAATAACCCCTGTAATCCGCAGGCACATTACGCAAATAGAATCAGCCTATATACTACCGTATATGACAAAATACACATTAAGAGCAATGCCGGCTAATCGAGAGGTTTGGGAGGATTCCCAGTGGGCCGCATAACTTTTGGGCCGGTGTCCCGGCGTATGTGAATGTGGTATCCCAGCTAACTGCTGGGTTGTAGTTACTTATAAGGCCAACAGAGGGCAGAATGACTTTGTTTCACAAGCAGTAGATTTTGAAGAGCAGAAGAAGAACACGGGTTTTTGTTCGATGTAAAGTGCTGAAGTTTGGTTCGTCATTAAAACCGGCATGCTTGTCTACTTGTCTGGAGTTTATTTGAAGATGCAACAGTGAAAAAGGCGCTTTTATTTATTTAGTTTATTGACCTTTGAAAATGTGTACTTGCATTATTACGGCATATGTCACTATATTAGTTGAGAATGGTCTCAAAATGACACATTAGCGCTCTGCGCAATATTATCGTTTATCGCGATAATTTCTGAGAAAATTTATCGTACAGCTAAATTTGTTATCGTGACAGGCCTACTTCTGACTCGTTTTGATGGTTCACTGACATTTATTATGCTCATTCCTGGAGCTGTTTTGCCCTCAGCATCACGCGGCTGAAACACCACACTTAATCTTTTTTTTTTTTTTTCCCCCTCGCAGTCCGCGGCAAATTAGCCATTTTGGATGCACAACATGGCTGATTCAGCAATGAAACACAGGAGGACATTATTGGAGGAAACAAAGAAAAGAAATAAAGTGACAGAGGTAATTCAAGAGTCAACACTGGACTGACTTTTACTGGCTCGAAAGAGCTTAGAGAAGAGACAGGCTGCAAGACAGATGTCAAGTTTGCCTTTAAAGGGGCACCAAAATGAGAAAATCTAAGTTCAGTAGTGCTGCTTTTAATGTACTTGGGCAACGATGACTACCCAAACAGACAAATTCGTTAACTATAATAGACTGTAATATGAAGATAAGTGAAACTGGGTTTTTGAACTGGTATTTGAACCTATTTCAATGACTTTCTGTTTCTGTGCTGCTGACAGTACACCAGTAACCTCTAAACTAACAAAAAACCAATAAAAAAATAAATTAATTAAAAAAAAGATAAATAAAAAAAACAACATTTGTAAGATTTATGAATGAATGCTTTGCTTTATTTCAAACATGTAAGAAAACAAACAAAAGATAATAGTCAACAAAATTTTTGTTAATTAAATTGGTCTAATCAGGTATTTATCTGCCCACAAACAAGTAAAATAACATGTGCTGATTGTATTTCTACAGCTCACAACAGGTGCTAGTTTTACTGCTAAATACCCCGAAGGTTGCAGAACACATTGCCCTGTTTGAGGCTGTCATTTTGATGCTGGCAGCTCAGGGGCTCCTGAGGCTCAACCGCACTAAAACCTTGAGTAGCCACATGCAGAAACAAGTCAATCAGCATTAACATCAGAACAAAAAGAATTAAACCAAGAACCAAAGAAAGAAAAAGAAGCAGAATGACCTATATTCACTCAGTCTTTTCTTCTCAAAACTTACCACAAGTCATTTAAATGGCTGGGTCCACTCTGAAAAGAGACTTGCATATCCTACATCCTGAGGATGGCTCTGAGGACATCTTAGCTGTGATTTTGCTCAGAATAGATTTGAAATAAAGTGTAATTTTTGTCTGTATTTATCAACATACTCTTGCACTATGCTTAATTTTAAATACCCACCATTATTTAGTCTCAGCATTGGTGAGAGGCTGCACATTCCTCTGGCTCTTGCTAAAAATGAACTTAAGATATTGTAGATGATGAGCTTAAGCTATGCTATCACAAGGTTGAAGTACAAGAAGCTCCAGACTGCACAGTTATTGGCTCATTATCATGGGCACTGGATTATAATAGTAAAATTAGAAACTCATTTGGGTGGCAAGGATGCACCAAGGCAAAATACCAAACAAAGATGGGAAAGAAAATGACATGGGAAGAACAAAGACGTGATAATAGAAGTTACTTGATGTTGCTAATAGGCAGCTGATTAGAAAGCAGAAGCACCAAACAGGTCATTTTTATCATCACCTTCAATAGTCAAGCTGACACTTATCTCCATAATAACTCCAAATATAATTAATGAGCCTTTGGAGAGTGACTGAAACTGCACACAAGCATTTCAACACATATATACACATGGATTAGATGATGAAACTTCTCCAGTCAATTTCCTGTTCCATCTTTTTTCAGTCATTCAAGTCTATTCAAGGACATGCAGCAGCTTGGACAGAACTGGCCTCTGATTTCTGATCAGACAACAGATGGAAGGAGCACATTAGGTCTTCTCAGACGTCAGACAGTGAGCGCAGTGCAGGGTTTTAAACAGTGGCCAGCCCTGACGATGCCACCATGTCATGTGACAAAGGGTAAGAGAGTTTCCTGGCATCCTTTGATATCCACCACAGAAGATATTCAAAGGGCAGAAGCATCAAGCATCTCACAACGTGATGACAGGTTTTGGTAATGAAAGCTATAATGAAAGCAAAGAAGGTGGAGGAAAGTAGTGCCACAGGAACGGCAAGAGTTTGTGAATGCTAGATGTACACAAAGGGCTCATGTGACTGAATGATTTATTTCTATGGTATGCCATAAGCCATGAAAAAATGGATATGCTCCATTACATTTTTACAGATTTTTTTTTTGTAAGCCTAAAACTTAGACACCCAGCCCAAAGAAAATGTAGGTTCATCATCATGATCAAAACAACCTTTGAATGTTTAAAAAAAGTTAGGGTGTAATTTGAAGCTGTGAAGGATCTGTTCAGAGAAAAAGAGAAAATGACCACAAGAATACATGATTGCTCAGGACTGAACATGATAATTTCCAATACAAATTTGAAAAGAATCTTGCAAATATCTAGAGGTGAATGCAACAAATTGCTTCATAAAGCAAAGTATAACAACAGCAGGTCCCACACATTCCCTAATATATTTTCAGTCAGCAGAACTAATGTAGCATCCCTTCAAATCGAGGGCTCCACGGGTGAGTTGATGAGTAAACCTTTGCAACGATGGGTGCACTGCTGTGTGTGAGATTGGAAAGGATAGGGAGGAGAGAGTTCTTGTTCAAACATGGAGACACATACTGTTACATTTTGTTACACACACTACAGCCAACCTGTAGCTTTGACACTTGGCTTTGTGTTTATAGCGGAGACCCCACAGTTATTCAGCATCCAGTTAAGGGAAGTTTGGAAGAGAAAGACAGTATGTAGGAGGTGATCAAGTCTGCTTTCCGACTCGAAGTGAAATGGCTTGTGGAGCTCTTTTCCTCTGCAAGTGTAATTGACTGTGTGCAGGTTGCCAGATGTGAAATATGTAGACGGTAAAAATAATTCTTTTGATAAGTTTGATGCAGTTTTCTCTGCATGAGGAACAAGGTTGTCTGGAGTCACAGAACTGTTTTATTTGTCAGGAACGAATAAAACACTGATTGCTGGCTTTACAGAAGCCAACAGTCCACTAAAATCACAAATGTGCAACTGCAAGTGGTCCAGCCAAACTTGTGTGATAGTGACACAGCACAAGGTAACACTTTGGAGGGACCACAGAATTTAATTCAGAAATAGTTTTGGGTGCTTATTGGTGCAATCTCAGAACTGACTAAGTGGTGGAAAAATATGGCGGCGCACATAGTCGCAGCAGCTCGTAGCTCCTCTTGTTTTCTGACTGCAGAGAAGTAGATGCAGGTGTTGAGTTATGCTTGTGAATCTAAATTTTGGTAGGCAGGGACATACAGAGAAATGCTTTTCTTCCAATTAAGAGGGCACTGATGGATGACAGGGACAGTCTCTGATTTTGAGTATCCAAGCTTGCTTACAATTTTTTGGATAAACCATACGAGTCTATAGCTGAGGTCACAGACTGGTGGACCACGGTCCAGGTCCGGACCCAGAAGCTGGCCCATACGGACCTGGATCTTCAGCCACAACAGAAAGTTATGATTTACAACTTGCCAGAGCATTTCTATTTTAACAGGAGTAGCTTTTGTAGATGAATGGATGAGGAAACAATGACCAGTTGCATGCAAGTAAAGCCTCTTAGTTCGCTTTAAGTTAACCAAATCAGGAAGCAGACTACAATGCAGAGCATTATGGGTAGCACAACCAAAACACACATGCTTGTAGGACTATAACCTGGAGAAGTTGCTTACTGTAATACGTGGAAGAACAATGAAAGACTGCTAGGACCTTATGCAGCTCCATGTTTTGTGTTGATGTGATGGAAACATATACTGTCCTTGATGAGTGAGTGTTGTTCTTCATTGTTCGTCTTCTTCAATAATTGTTGAAGTGCCACCTCTGGCAGGGATGGGATAACATCAATCAAAAAGTCTGGTTTGTTTTATTAGTGCACTTTGAAAACAAACACGTATCAAAAAATTCTTGCAACCCCCAATTATACCGAACCCAACAGGCTGAGGTGTAAAGGCACCCTAAGAGTAACACATGAAAAGCTAGGAAAAAAAAATAGTGATAAATATTAGAAAAAAGAGAAAAAAAAGGAGAGATGGACAACTTAAATAAATTGGTGAAATGCAAACCAACTTTGCCAGGTTTTTCAGCCAAAAAATTTCAAAATTAGACAAATTATTAATGCCATACAGTCAAACATGAAAACTGGTCTAACACCTGAAAATACCTTATGTCACAATTAAATGCGGTCACTTTATAGGTACAGTGTGTAGCTTATTTGGTTTTTTGTTTGCAAAAATCAAAGTATCGCTATCATAAATATGTATTTTACTAAAGTCTAATCGCAACTGCATCCAAATAAAAGCAGTCTCGTAGCTTACCTCTGAAGACTAGTCCACACCAGAGTTTAGACTAAACACAGAGAACCGCATTTAGCTGTTAGGCTGCCAACAGGTGGAACAAACTGTCATTGGAGATTAAACTTTCACCAAATGAAGACATTTTTAAATCCAGGATAAAAAAATTTTCTCATGTGCCTATGTTCATGAAATTTTCATTTATCTTGCTTTTAATCATGTGAATCTAATTTATGATTTTGTGATTTTTGCTATCTGTCGCTGCCTTTACTACTTTTTAATGCTTTCTTTGCACCATCTGTAATGCTTTTAATGTTTTATATAAAGCACTTTGAATTGTCTTGTACATGAAATGTGTTATACATATAAACTTGCCTTGGAACCGAGAAAAGGAGAGAAATAAATGTCACTCTCCCAAACATGCAGTTATTGAACTACTAGTGTACTTAACCCTTATGCCCTCTTCACAACATTTTTCTCACTACTCAAGTTTTATTACATCAGTCTTCTCAGTATAATCAAGATAAAAAAAAAAAAAGAAATAAATTCAGGACCCTCACCTTGAACAAATTCATCTCTCCACCTGTTAAAAACCATCTCTCTGATCCTGACAATCCACATGACAAAATTCTATCGACATCATGTGACCAGTCTCAGCACAGAGGGCAGCTTGGTTGCTGGTCAAGTTAGTAAGGCAGGTTTTTTTTAGTAGCAGCTCAGGTGTGAGATGTGACAAAAAGAGACAGCCACTTCCACCTTAATTACCTCACAAAGAGCTGAAGTTCCTGTTATAGGCAAGACGCCAACACAGCTGGGTCCTCGTGGATGCCATGGCACAAATAACACATGTCAGTAGCCACACACAAACAATCATTTCACGTGCACAGATGAAGATTTATTCAAATGTATTCATAGTTAGATCTGTCAAATGTCAACTGAGTTAATCTGAGAGATGGTATTTGTGGAACACACAAAGAAGAATAGGAATCTGGAATATAATGGAAAAAATGCACATGATTGTTATTTAAGCCAGAAGGCCAGGGTGAGGGCTGGAAAAGGCAACAGTTAGCTGTTGACCAATCCCATAGAGAGGAAACTTGTCATACTCAGAGCTGAATGATAGGATGTAGGTCGATTTTCAATATGAATACATTTATTTCAGTGACTTTATTCAGACTTAGATAAATACCAGAAAAAATTGCAGGTAATACGCAAAAAAGGACCTCAGAAACCGAAATTAATGAAACAACCAAAATGGCTGATTGTTGTCGATCAATCAAATAATGGTAAATAAGGCTTAGAAATTCATTTTAGTAGTGTTGTATTTGGAATCAAAAGACAGGATTAAATGTTTTGTTCTCTGACATACACAGCTTTTTATCCTTTACTCCCATCTGATCTGTAATACAAGCAAACAAGATCATTCACTGTGTTCATTCATGTGAACCTACATGTGCAGCAAAGACGTAAAAACTGCAAGCTAATTATCCGAGAGAAGAACTATGTGATCCAACTTGTTTCCTAATCATGTTTTTTGTGGTCTGTGCTCAAAACAAATTACACTCAACTGTGGCATACACAGAAGTGTAGTCACAACTATTTATACCGTTATGATTCATGCCAATGGCTGCAGAGTTTAAGTGCAGACTTTTGAGAAAAAAAACTTTAGATTACCAACATAAAGCAGCAGAATAATTTTCTATTTATGGCTTAAAAATTCAGTACAATGCCCCAATGATGATGTTAAAATGAACTTTAATAAAAAGAAGAAAACTTTACAGAGCAGGGACAGAAGAATATTGGCCTATTCTGTAGACATGGAATTTATCAGGTGCTCCAGCTCATTGCAGATTTGTCTTTTTTCCATTTCAAGTATGAAATAACCTTATTGGGATATCATGTATAACTGCTTGTTAACTTAGGCATGTAGGCATGGACAAGGTAATTTGTTGAAGTTCAAACTGATCATCAGAATGAAGAAGAAAGGGGATTTTAGTGACTTTAAACACTTCATGTTTTTTGGTGCAAAACATATTGGTTAATTATTTCAGAAAACTGCAGATCTCCTGGGATTTTACACACAACTTTCTCTAGGGTTCACAGAGAAGGATCTGAAAAAGTGGAAATATACAGCCGTCTGGACCAAAAGGCCTTGTGGATGTCAGAAGAAAATGGGTAGACTGGTTTCTGATCAAAAGACAACAGGAACTCAAACACTGGTTCCAACCAGGTTATGGAGAATACCATCTCTGAATGCACATCTCATCCATCCTTGAAGCAGATGGGCTACAGCAGCAGCAGCACACTCCATCAGCTTCAGATCACCTCTGCTCTGTAAACTTTGCTATACATAAAATTCTGTTTGGAGTACAGACCAACATCATCCAGGCAGTCTACTGAAATTTAAAGCCAAAACTTGAAATATAGGATGCTGCGTGTTGTAAAAGGAAGGTTATAATTCACACAGACATACCAAAACTGGACAACGCAAGACTTGAAAAACATTTAGTATTCATTAAATCACCATAAATACTTAAAACTTTGTGCTTCCTTTTTACTTTTTTAAAAATCAATATCTGCTCTTCCTTTATGGAAATATTTGAAATAAAAGCTTTCATTTAGCTATGAGAGCTACATTTTTAAGAAAACAAAACTAGCAATCATCAGAAGCGCCTATAAAAGTAGAGACAAGCTGTAGAGAAATAAAATCATTAATCACAACAGCAAAAACATCAGCAACACAAAGACAACCATGAACATAGCATGTAGGTTAGTAAATAACAGGAATGAATAGTGATCAGTGATTGTGCAAATGCAACCGGGCCACAAAAAGATCAGAGCCAGCCCAGGGTGTCATGTTTGCTGCTCTGCAATCAAGCTCATCTGCTCCACTTGCCCTGATTGCTGCTCACTCTCCTCACCTGCTCCCCGTCATACTTAAATACTCTCCAGTCTCTGCTTCCCTGCTAGATGGTCAACTTACTAATCTTGTTCAGGTTCAGAGTAGTTCTTGTTGTTTTCAGGCCCCTGGTATTCAGTTCTTTCTTGGATTTCCTGTTTCCTGGATTTTTCTTGCCTAACCCATGTCGAATGTTTCTTGCCAAGTGTCAACCCGGATATGGAACCCTGCCTGGACTTTTTGTGATCTCTGCTCTCTCTGG
Source organism: Melanotaenia boesemani (assembly GCF_017639745.1). Taxonomy (NCBI): domain Eukaryota; kingdom Metazoa; phylum Chordata; class Actinopteri; order Atheriniformes; family Melanotaeniidae; genus Melanotaenia; species Melanotaenia boesemani. Next base: position 9,347,824 of record NC_055704.1, read on the forward strand.
ATAAGTAGTGTGCTTCACTCCTCTGTGTATGACCCATGCCTGCCCATGACCCCGTCTTTTGGATATTGGACTTAATTTTTCATTCACATTCAGATTCTGGCGCAACGCGCCTGTTGGACTCATCCTTATTCCACGACCACATCCCCTTTTTTCTGCATTAAACCTTATCCTGTTTAAACCTAAGATTTGTGTGTGGCTGAACTTCCGGGTCTTCAGGAGCTAATCATTACACAGGGGGCCCTGGGACCCAGGAGACCAGCTGCCACCCAAGAGCATGTATTCCAGCCAGCCTCCCACCAGGATGACTACACATCCACCAAGAGGTGGAGGAGAAAGGCCAGAGGGCACAGCCCGATGCCCAAGTCAGACACCAAAGGGACCAGGGCATTATTCTTATTGCAAAGTACTTTGTGTTTTTTTATCTGTAAAAGGTGCTATATAAACAAAATGTCCTTCCTTTCCTTACTTTTGTTATATACTGTTATGTGCTTTGCTCTAAAATACACATGCATTCAGTGGGGTTCAGTGTCTTGCCTAAGGACACTTCGGCATGTAGTTCGGGGAAGCCTGGAATCGAACCACCGATTTACAGGTTGGCAGACTGCTCTTCCTCCTGAGCTAAAGCCAAAAAAGTGGACTAACTCAGTCTTGGTAAAATGTACCTAATAAAGTGGCTGGAGAGTGTATATGCAAAACGCATTTTAGACCTGTTCAAATCAAGTAATCACATTACAGGAGAACCTGAGTAGAGTAAAAAATAAAAACACGTGAATGATGAAATGTAAAACGGCTGCCTTTGTTCACAGAAAAGCATGGTGCAATTTCACCAAAAAAGATTATAAGTTGTCTATTTAAAAAAAAAAAAAAAAATAGGAAAAACCTTATTTTTTAAAGCAATTTAAAAAAAATCGTCTTTATCTCAGCTAAATTAAGTCTTTTTTTTCCTCTTTAATACATTGTCTCAACTTGGTGTGTTTATTCTTAATTTTTGCTGGTATATTAATCCTTGTTTTGTTAAATTTAGTTCATTTCCACAGGGAAGCTTAATTTGTTAAGCTCTGTGCTGCTCTTGTTTAGTCTTGCTTTAAGCTGTTCCACTAAGATTGTCAGTGGGAAATGTTGAACATGCAACCTGTGAAAAGGTAACTTGTCTAGTATTAGTAAAAACATGTATACTTCAAATATGCCGAAGCCTGGGATGTAGTTACATTTATAACTGTTGAAATATGAGGATATGCAATATAAAACAAGAAATCTTGCTGCATAAAGAACAGAAGTTCCTAGATGTGGACTGAAATGCACATTGTGTCCCACAGAATCATGCTAAAATTAGCATAATTAAGAGAGATGTCTCCAGCCTCCGCACCGTTGTTAGGAGAAACCTTATGTAAGCCAAGAATAAAACTGAGAAAATATAGATACTGGAAGCAATGATCAAATATATGTTCAGGACCTCTCTGACATCTTATCATTACCAGTGTACACTAGTAATGAGTTGCACCTCGCTTCATCTAACAATGCTGTGACACAATCAGGAGTAAACTTTGTCACTCTGTCAAATGCATCATTATCCTAAATACAATATGTCAGGCAAACAATGCTTCTGTTTGTTAGAGACTTAAAAAAAAAAAAAAAAAACAATGTCTCTTCTTTTGCAATGTGGAGCTTTCCAAAGCTCCCCCTGTATATTTGTTGTTTGAGGCTGAGGTTGGGCAAGACAGCCCTGGACCGAATGTTTACATAAATGAGCCAATTTAGCTGCATTTCAGAGAACTGGTCTGGCTGGCAGGCCGACTGTCTGCTTTTACCACACACAGACATGGATGGACACTGATAAAGTCACAATATATCCACAATAAAAGGTACAGAATTCAAAGGTCCACTGAGCCATGTTAACACATTAACAAGTTATTCAATATTACGACAAAGAGGTCATCGTGTTCCCTGATAAGAAACGAAAAATAACGATGGACAGACAGAAGGGAAACCATTGTTGAGGCTGTGCTGGGTTTGAGAAATCCTGATGTTTCTGGTTGTTAGTGTCACTGTCAGCTTGGCCTAGCATGAAAGAAGCACAGCACCAGCAAATCAAGCCGGTCAGTGGCCAGTGTAGAAAAAGGGAAGGAATATGACAAAAAGCAGGAGTAAAGTGAGATGAGCACACACACTCAATACACACACCAGCATACTCATTGTGCCAATCCAGTGCCACTAAATTGCTCTGTGCTGGAGAGCTTAGGAAGGCATCAGAGAGCCTGGGATGCATCCTGCTCTGAGCTGCAGATCCCGAGTCGACTAAGTGAGGCTGTTTGGACCATTCGGCCGGATCAACTGCTAATACGGAGCCTGGGACCAGGAAATTACTGAGTAAGCAGTGAGCCCTGTGCAACTGCAAGCACAATGTCCTCCTAAACACATGCAAGAATGGAGGGAGGAGGGTAAAGGTGTAGAAGAACAAAGCTCATATCTCCTTTTCAATTACAAGTTGGCCTTGCATTAAAACATTATAGTTGGTTTCATATATTCTGATCTAAATTGTACCTTCTATTTTACAATGAGGACAATATTCTTGTTTTAAAGGACACGGGTCATAAAAGATGAATGACCAACCTTGCAAATAGTGGCAATGATGCCCATTCCCTTAGTAAATTGATCTTATTGCTATCATTTGTACACAGATTTAAATCCTTATGGTAGAAGAAAGCTTGTTTTAATAAATGCGCTGAATAAAATCAAAACAACAGAGGGGTATATATTCAATCTGAAATGTGCATTCCTAACTTTGTAAAATAAACTAAATGTTTTGTTTGCTACAAAGAATGCAAAAACTAGTAAGTATACCCATCCTGGGAGGATAATCACAGCACAAAAGCATTTATAATGTTGTCTTTGGTGGTATCTGGAAACCATGGATGGAAAATTGATAAGCAAAGATCAGGTTATTAAGGCAACTAAGGCAAGAGCAACGATAACTAATTTGTGTATTGGCTTACAACCTTGCCACCTAGCAAGGCAGAGGAGGCAACACATGAAGTGGAAAGTACAAGTTTGGCCTTGACAGTTTCTGCAGTTTTATTAAGGGAGCTTTCAGGAACTAATGGTGGAATTGGAACAATTCTGAAGGACGACATTATTAGCAAAGTAAACAGGGATTTGTGTCAAAAGTATTCTTCAAATTTGTGGCCAGCTGCAGAGTTTGCATATTATAGCTTAAATTTAGTAAGAAGAAGAAAATCTGAACTGTCACACATTGTGGGACGGTGGAGTTGGACCATCCAACTCTGCCCACATCTACAGTGTTTATCGTGCCATTTTATAAGCCACACTCACTTTCCAATCCTAACCCAAACTAGTAAAATTGAAGTGGGTGAATTTGGAATTTCTAACTGTGGGTCATAGCAACACAAACTTGTAATCCAGAGCTGTCGCTGTTTTGCATCTAAACACATTTTTAGTCGAACAAAGAACATCTCTCAGAAGAGGTAAAGCACCCTGGAGATGATGTCCAATAATAAACAATAACCTACATGAAAAAAAAAAAAACCCTCCCACCAGGACACACTGGCCTGCTTCCTAAAGTACTCATATTTGGCACAGAGACATACGACTCCAGTTAGGGGCTTTCGAGAAGCCCAGGTTTTATATTTTAAGCTTTTCTTTTCTCATCCTCTTGCTGTTGCTCCAGCTCTCTGCTTCCATCAGTGCATGTGATATATAAGAGAGCTTATGTGAACAAGTTTTTTTTGATTGTCTGCTCTTTATCCATGGTTTTCAGCCTCAAAGGAGAATGTCGATCGATAAGACGTTTAACATACTCCCTTTTTTTTTTAAGCCTGAAGCGAACAAGCCCCTTACCATCAACCCCTAATCCCACCTGCTGGCGTAGATTGAAAGCCCACCCCCTCCAAACCTCCATCACATGACTGCCTTACACAACACTCACGGGAGGTCCTCTACTCACCAGGCCACCACCCACTTCCTGCTCAGCTGCTGGTTATGGAGGCGAACCATTGCCATGGGCAACGGCCCAAAAGAGAAGGAGGACCAGGAGAAAGGAGGTGAGTCGTAGAGGAGATGTGAATAGATGTAAGAAGAGGGCATGAAATCGATGAGGCCATGCAATAGCTTTGCGGCTCCTGTGCCCACACACTGAGATAGAGATGCAGACAGAAACATGTATACACTCTCTCACATACACACTAAAGTAAAGTACAGAGCGAAATGACCTGGCATTTACAATTGCCAACAATCTCGTCTATAATAAAGGAACGACTGAGACTGATACGCACATTCCTCCCTCACAAGTTAAATGTTTCATCTATTTTTAGACTGCACAAATTAATCTTCTCCACCTCCACCGACATGAATATGAGTTTTAACTTTAATTCTCCTATAATTAAAGCAGAGCTTTAGCATTTCATGCAGGAGATTTCAAGAGTTTCATTTTTCCAAGAGGGTGTGTTGCGAAAGGTCTTGTGTTTCTTTGAAATGTCAGTCTACTAAAAGCGGGGTTACATTTAAGAAGCAGCAGAACTTGATATTTAACAGGCAGAAAAAATTAGAGTGGCTGTGAGAACATCGTGCTTGTCACCCTCACAGTCGAGGATATATTTATAAAGACAGATCTATGGCAACAGCTAATACCTGACTGAATTAAAATGTCTCAGAGATACAAAGTCACTGAGAGGCTCCTTGAGAGATAATTTCATCAAAAGTTTCAAGAGTCATCCTGTACCCCAGATGAAATTAAAATTTAAACAGTTAAAGATTCAACAGCATTTTCTCTCTCTGCCTCTCTACTTATGTAAAAATGACTATTCTAACTTCATTTTATCATTACAACTAAGTGAAAAGTTGTCAGTGTTTACCAGAAGAATTTTGTTGTTCACTCAGAAGTCCCTAAAGCAACTTTTCGATGACAAATTATAACTGAATTTTGAGGTTATTTTTCCCGCTTCCGTCCATCTTCAATATAACTCAAAAAGTAATGGAAATTTTGATAAAATTTTCAGGAAAGGGTTTGGGTTGGAATAAGTAACAACTGATTAAATTATGAGGGTGATCTGGATTACTGGATCCAGGAATTTTATAAAGGCTTATTTAAAGGTTCAGGGCAGGCACAAACAATTGGGAACATCAGTGAACTTTGTCACATCTGGGTCTTTGACTAGAGAAAACAAAAGGTTGCTAAACTAACAACCATTAGATTTTCAGCGTCGTACCTCAAACATTTTTCTTTTATTTTTGACCTTTAAAAAGCACCCTGTCAACTGAGCTATCCAGCCACTAACATGCTATCACTTACCACTGTCTAAAGACATGGTACCCATTATGTTGTTCCTAAAGTTTAAAAAAAAAAAAAAATCACTTTTTTCACTACATACAAGTTTGTTAACTTCAACCTGAAAACTTTTGGCTCACCTTTCAAGAGAAGCAATATTTCTGACCTTCCTAGACCATTACAATCCCAAATTTATAATACAGATGAATGAATAACAAAGAAATGAATAATCAATATGTAATTTTAGTTTATAGAAGATATACACTTGCTCTTTCCAGAAAAGTTCATACGCTTATGTAGCTGAAATTATGCAATACAACCAGAACAAAGAAGCTGAGAATACAATAACATTCTAGTCAACACACCACACTGCGAAGAATAAGCTGCCATTCACTAGACTCAGGGCTTAGACTGAATTGTTTCAGTTCAGTCTGACCCATAAGTTCCAGTAAATCCAACTTACACATAGGCTACTCAATTTGGTTTGGCTTTGAAGGCAGCAGTTCCGCAGGTTTTCAATGTTTCCCTGCTCCAACAGACCTGCAGGACTGCAACCCTCATAGGAGCAAATTGAGTAGCCCTGGTCTACAGGGTTTCACGGTGGCTACAAAGACGTGTCAAACAAACTGAATTCACATGCAAACAAATCATCATAAAGACTCATTTTTCCACCTTAACTGCATTAGTGTAATTACCTTATTCTTGATACTCAAAATTAAGGCTGCGCAATATATCCCAAATTTACCTTCATCGCAGTATTAGCCTGCATGATATACATACTGCAACAACTGCCCTAACTACAATCAATAATAGTCACTATTTTCATATTTTATGAAGTAATGACTTTCTAAATGCTGTGCATTCATGTTCTGTGTGAGTGAATGGCGAATCAGATGGACTCTCGCTGTCCTGAATGCTCCATGTAGAAGCTAATAGCTGCAGAAATAGCACATGGAGTGAGTGTGTTGATGGTGGAAAGTAACAAAAGGGAGTGAAATGTGGATGCAGAAGAACTCGTGGCTAAACAGAACAGGACGTCAGCTATTTGGAACAACATGTGTTAGAAGAGAGATGACACACTACAAAGATGGGTACTCTGCAAGACATGCTGGATATTTGTGCCAACTACCAGGGGACAAGATTAATCTCTACTACCATATACAGAACCACAAGGAGTTATAAAAACATCCAGCAGCTATTTCTTGTGTTGCACCATCTTACAGCACCGGCACTACCGCAAGGACAGCCCTGAATGTGTTCTATTTGTGTTTAACCAAATAATTTTTTAAGAAGTTACTAAAATCTAGCATAGGCTAAATCAATGCTACAAGTGTTTATACAGCACCAGCAATAAAGTTCAACAGACATCTGCGCATGAGAGTTTTGCGAGTGGAGCTCTGTATTCAAAAACATTAAAGAAGCACCAAATTTTACCAAACAGTAAATTAGACTGATCCAGCTATACAAGCTTTAAATGGGGAGGTTTGTTTTTTTTCCATGTCTGACTTCTATCCAAAATAACAGAATTTCTTTCTCTAACAACTCTGAATTGGTAATCTGGGTTTGTGTCATATGAAATGATGAGGCTGGCAACTCAAACACTCATCCATACAAGTCTTAAACCTTTTAATATTCACCATAATGGTGTCTTAAGACTAGAAATGTTAGGGCTGCTCGATTATGGTAAAAATGATAATTACAATTATTTTTATTGAAATTGAGATAGATTATTTAACACAATTATTCATTACTCACTTTACTAATGTGAATTTGTAGAGAGAGAGAGAGAGAGGGGGCAGCCAGTGTGACATTTGAAGCGTTGTCTGCGGTAATACAGACTAGTTTCTTTTCATCCAGACCAGCAGCTATGTTCTGCCCAGTGTGATCTGGAAAAAATGAGTCTGGAGACTTTCACGTTGAAATCCGTTTTATTGAAATGTAATGTGACATTTATTTATAGCTCTATGGTGGGGCTTGATCAAAGGTCCATAGCAGTGGCAAAACATCGGACTGTAAATCTTAAATTTGAGAAAAAAGTTATGTTTGTTTTTTAACGTTTCTCTCTGTCTCTGGGAGCTGGTGGATTATTTAGTCGTGAATCTTCAGTAACGCAGTAAACACTGCACTCAGACGCCGCCCAAGTATAAATTGAGGTGTTGGCAACTCTCGCTGAACAAAACCAAAGCGGTTGGGGCTGAGGGAGGAGTCTGCAGCAGAGCACTGGATTACCAGTGGCGCTCGATTTGCAACTGAAAACACCACAAGATTAAACTGTGAAAAATCAGATCATTTAAATTTTATAATCCTTAAAAACATAAATCGTAATTGAGATTAAAATTCGATTTTTTTTTTCTATCATAACTTAGTCTTTAAAGGACAAGCATGACTCAAGTCCACCCACACTTTTTTTTTTTTTTTTAAACTTATGTTGCCTGATTAGTTCAACTTCACTGACACCTCCCTGCCTGTTCTGTTGATTACGTTGTACTTCTGAGCTGGACCAGTTCATTTAGCTCTTATAATTTGTGCTCAGAATTTGGTTAAATAAATCAAAACACAGCTCCAATCAGCCGACTCCTGAATTTTCTTCTTGGATTCAGGAGATGGCTGGAATAGGGAAGGGAAATGTGGATGCAGAAGAACTCGTGGCTAAACAGATGTTTCCCTATTGTCCCTATTGTTTCTTAAATTGTTATAACCAAAGAATTTGAAAGATGGCTTAATCAAATATAATTGTTTCTTAAATGACAGATTACCTAAACTTAAAGGAAGATGACAGCAATAATTACATGCAAATAATGTCATTCTTGACCAAAAAACAGACCACCACACACTTTTGGTGACAGACCGCTGTTACAGCCCTCTACAGTGACTAGCCTGACAGCACAATAGTCACACAGAGTTTAGTGCACCTCAGTGGCCCTTTGGCGAGGGTCAGCCCTTCAGCCATACAGTTTCAGCTCAAGCTTCTGCTGTGTGGAGGGGAGACGAGCACAACGGCACAAGAGCTTCCATTACGGCTCCAGCACAAGAGGCCTGCTCCATTATGGCTTTCACATAAGGGCCTTCATTCGGGCTCTTAGTCATTCTAATGAGCTGTTCTTTGCAGCTATGCAGAGCCTCTGACTCGATCTGTGCCGGGGCCTCATGTAACAGCTCCCACGCGACACCAGGCAGCCCCTAATGCAGAAGAGCGCTCAATGAGGATTGTGATTTTTTATTTCTGTAATTGTGAAGCTCCAGAGGGCTCTTAGGCAGAGATTTAATGTCGCCTAATGGAATCTCATCACAGAACAAGAGAGGCATGAGCACAGAGTGGGAGAACACTGACTAATGTATCTACATACTTTTGCTTTGCTTCTCGCCTTTAATTCTGTAAAACCAATTACTTTTTAAACAATATTTTATATACTATGTTTTCTGTGTGTGTGTTAATTGCCAATACATTGTGTAAACACGCAGAACCTGAGCTCCTGAATTTCAGCATATTTTATTGGAAGACGGTGTCTTTAGATTTTTGCTGTAGCTGTTGTTGCATTAGAGGTTGTTTGTCTTAAAATTAGTCATATTTCGCCAGCACTTAATTTACCATTACATGACAGTGGAAATGGTATACATTTCTCTATCTATTCCATATTCTCTGCATCTTTAACTCTGTGGTCTTCACATTTTTTTCTTCCTCACTAACTTTTCCAATTTCTACTGAAAGCACAAAATGACAACCCTTTTTCACTTGCAAATCCCTTTAGCGTCTCTGCAGCCATCTCATTTTTCTCTTGCTCTTGACCACCCAAAACTCTCTCCCTCCTTTTGTCTCCCAGCTGGTTCAGGTTAAATCCTCCCACTCACATCTTAAAATGCGTCCTTGCAGCACAGTTAAAAATGACAAGGTACTGCAGTGTCAGCGGTCATAGTTAAATGCCAGCTAGCATTTTTTTCTTTTTTTTTTCCTCAGCAAGTGCACACAGTGGGGACCTCCTATCCAGACCGGTGCTTCCCACAACAGATTTTTAACTGACCTATCTTTGTAAGATGCATGAGTAGCAGCATTATCTGTAGATGCAGAGATGTCACGGGAGCTTTGTAGTGCACCATCTTGTCAGCAGCTATATAAGTTTTTGTAGATGAGACTGCATACAAAGTGAATCAAATGCAAAGCTTACATGAATTCAGTCTGCTGCAAGAATAATATCAGCTTTCGTTTACAGAATGAAATACCATAACTGAAATTTTCCCTCTAATATAGTTCAAAGCTCAAATAAAGCAAACTCAGATTTTCATGAAAAGTTAAAAAAGTTCTCACTAGAATCTAAGGATTGAAATTTCAAGCAGAAATGCTATTATGAATTAGTGAACGCCATTTTACAATTCTTTAAACAAAAAAGCAAAAAAAAAAAAAAAAAAAAAAAAAAAAACTTCACTAAATCGATGGGAAGCCTGTCTTTAGATATTGTCTACGAGATGAGGTCTGCTATTTGCTCTTTATGTCAAAATTTATTTTTTTTTATCTGGTGACAAAGCCAGCCACTGACTGCCAATTCTTTGCCCATATGTGATTCATTCTTAACGGCATAAATCCCTTCTTTTTCTTTTAAATCCAACCCAGGCCAGTTTCGTATGTGGTCCCAAGTCAGATACATACCCGATCTGTGTCAAAGCAACTTCAGTCTGAACGGTAATGCCTCATTTCAGTCAACTTTCACATCACAGAAGTGAGACAAACATCACAATTCTGCACCAGTGACAAGGAAACACAGCAATACTGAATCCTGGTCGATGACGATTTTAGTCATTGGGCATAGTTATTTGGTTCCAACTGTGCAAGTACTTTCAAATTTGTACACAAACATGTAAAACATCCATATTTACTTTCATAAGCACGACAATGTGTGACATGTTTCTTTCTGCATATACATGTCACTTCAGGGCCACGTACTGTTCACAATTAAGTGTGATGAAGGTCACATTGAAATTAAAAAATGGATTTGAGCAATAAGAACTGCCGTTTGAACATAGCCATAGACTAGAGCCACATAGGGACAGAGCCAGAGTGAAAAAAAATGAAAAAAAAAAAAATCTATAAAGGACAGATTATTTTTTTTTTTAATGTGCCTCCACACAAAACCACTGAAAACATGTAGCAAAACCATCAGATGTAGTTTCCTGCCAGGCCTGTAAATTTATTTATTTTATTCCACTTTATTAAACCCAAGCTGGGAAATTCTCTGCATTTAACCTACCCTGGTTGCTAGCAGCAGTTGGGGGTCTTCAGTGGTTTTTGCCTTAGTTGCCAGCCCGGGAACTTGAACCCAGGTTCTCCAGACCCAAGCCCACCTCTGTAACCACTAGGTTACCACTCCCCCCACTACGACAAATGGTGCTGTAATGTGAAGGATTAATTTGTTTACAACCTAAATCAGAGAAAGTGTTACATGATCAGGTCACATTTTAAGTGCAATTGTTCATTAGAGGTTTGATTTGTAAGATTGTGGTTTCAACTCAAACATACAGACTGTATATAAAAGATGGACAGAGCCTCTGTCATGTCACCCATAGGTTTCTGAAGAGCAAGAGTGAAGCTCGTTGGGCGGTTCCTACCATTGCAATCTTGGCAGCGTCAGGCCTGCCGTCTCTCCGGAAAAATACAAAAATGAGCAAAGTGGCGGAGCTGAGAGGGGGGCTGTGAGCGTGGGGGTGGATGATTGACGTCTATCAAACTCCGAGCTGCCTGTAGCTAAGAGCTGACTGAGCCAGCTCGGATCTAAGGTGAGCTAACCAGCTAATGAAGGTAGACGGACTAAGGCGGGCTAAAGCTAAGGCACACCGTTAGCCAGCTAAAAACCGCGGTTGTGCTACACTCTCCCTTCTTGCCGCGGATACTGGATACAACATTGTCAATCGAAAGGACACGCCCCTAATTATGCTGAATTTCAAGATTAAATAACATCCAAACGAATGAGTAAGAAATAAATTCACCCCCCTCACAGTTGTCATGAAGGTAAACTTGATCTATTAATCCTAAAATGGATTTTTGCACCAGGCTTTAAACATGTTTATTTTTGCTGTGAATTTGGTCTTTTTAACATGGGTGTCTATGGGGATTTGCTCCGTTTTGGAGCCAGCACCTAGCGGATGATGGATGAACTGCAATTCCTTTGCACTTCCGTATACCGGCCGAGGTTGCAGCGTAATTGAAACCAGTGGAAATTAAAACAATAACCAGCGGGCACCAGCAGACTGTCTATGGTTGTAAGTGAGCTGAATGAATGTTAAACCTACCAAGGGTTGCTCTTGTAGCTTGATGTGACTGCATGTTTCGACGTTATGAAGTAAGTTCTGTGTCAGCTGACAATTAGCCTATGCTTACTTAACCACTGTATATTGAGTTGCAGTAGTCGTCAGATCTATGGAATTAGCTGTGTTCCTGTGTTGTAATGCACATATTCATTGTGTGTAATTCCTGTACTCTTAAATTAAGACCACTGTTAATTCTTTTGTGACATATAGGTTAGAGACCCAATAATTGTGCAAATGAGATAAGTTACAATTTGTTCATTTAGTTAACTATACAATATTTTGGTGCCTTCATTTTGTTAAAGGTACGCAAATGTTGGCAATACAGCTGTACTTAGGGTAATATCTGTGCCCACAGTTGTATGCAATGTATGTAATGCATTTACTTCAGTTAATACATGCAGGAGCCAAGGAAAGCTGGTGTCCTTGTGTTATTGATCAACTCTCACCCTTATCAGGGCTTTTACAACAACACTGCAACAGAAATGCACCAGACAGAGAATAAGACATAGCACACACGCTTAAAGCGCACATATGCTGCTTAAGCTTGCTACATACATAAAGATTATCAGGCTGTTTTTGTCCCAATTGTCCTGATCAAGGATGGCAAATGCCCAATTATGTTAAGTCTCATAAGATTACTCTATAAAATAATCATTTGGTCTGAGGTGTGTTAAGAGTGAATTCGTCCCGACAATCGGCTCTGAAACGGGTCTTGGCCGACAGTCGAAAGTATTGAACATGTTCAATATTTACAGCCAAAAGTCTTCACGTGTGTGTGGAAAGCCGACGACTCCTGAGTTGTGACTGTGTGGATTGTGACGTGGAACGGAAAGTAGCCAAACAGAGAGCGAGCTGACTGGGGAACAATGAAGGATATAAAGTCCGCATTCACGCTATCTCCAGTCTGTTATTTTTTTCAGTTCTGGATTTTTCTGTCAATAGTCCCAAGACCACCATCATTACTGCATCATGTATGTCCTTAACCATGCTAGGTGTTGTGTTTTCAAGTATTTGCCATGGTTTTTCCATTTTTCCTGCTGTTGCTATGGTTCTTCGTTTTTGTTTGATCACACAAGATTTCTGGCTTGGAGGACTAGATTCTAGATCGGTTGAAGGACAGCATTGTTATGCGAGTGTTGTTCTGTGCTGAGATTATTGGAGCACACCCCACACACTATGATCAACACTGTTAAATGCCTGATTTTTTAGCTTTGTGTGGGGGGTCCATAACAGATGAGAAATCTCTTCAGATTTAAAAAAATCCTTTTGTGTGTACCAGCCTTTACTTTGCAAACGTGTTGCCGATGATGGTGGTAGAAGAGCAGAAGATTTTTTAATTTTGGCAGATTTTTTCAGTGAGGATCCCCTAATGAAGCCGAATTCAGGATCCATCTAGCATCTCATCTGTACTCTGAGCTCTCTCCAGTCCGTAAAAGTCAGACAATACTGACTAATGTCATATCTTTTTGATCTGTCCCTCTCTTTCTTTGATAATGTCCTCTTGTGATTCTTTGATGAATTAGACAGTGCCAGGTACAGGAAATGGATGGATGGAAGTTACACAGAGCTACTTTAAAGCCATGGACTCAGCAGCTTCTGCAGGGTGATCTCAACAGGGTAATGTGCTTTTGTTGAAGCTGTTGACAGGGTTTGCACATGCAGGTTTAGGTAGAAGTGGGTTATGGCATTATCGGTTAATGTTTTTGGACTCAAAACTCAGCTCTATCAACAAAACATTAAAAAAAACAAAAAGTTTACTTGATACACCTAAACTTATCTTCGTGGAGACATGGCCTGCACACTTTTTATCCAAAGCCTATGAGGTGTTCTGCTGTTTTACCCTGGTGGTTGGCAAAGAAAATGGGTGAAAGTGACACATTTCTACCATGGTGGTGGTTATAACAGGACAGTTGCATATGAAGACAATAGTCCTTAAACAGTTAAATTTCATACAATTAAATGACAATTCCAAACTATCCATCTGTACAAGAAACAAAATCAGTCTGGGCATGATAAGGCCTTTAAAAACCAACATTCTCTGCATACAATACCATCTTTTCTTTATTAAGGTAGATCATGACATATAGATTGCATACAACATCAAACAAATTAAATAATTGTAAATGTAATCAAACAATAAATTTGATTTCAGAGGGACTTCATGGTCTCAGATCCCAATTTAAGAGTGAGAAAATCATTTGATGAGGTCTGCTGGTCCTAATTCTCACCACTGCTTAATTCTCTCAACCCTTCCTTTGTGGCATCTTCCCACTTTTCCAACATTACCATATCATTAGGTGCCATTAAAGCCATTAATTTTTATAAATGACTTCACCGTGAATATAGTTAATGCTATTTGAATGTAGTTATAAGGAAAATGCTACTGGTAATAATAAAACATGCAATACAGTGTGTTATATTGAACTTTACAATTGGTAGCAGTGTGCATTCAGCAGCAAGCCATTAAAATTTAAATACACTATGCTATTTTTACTACAAGAAAATAGTACAAGGGGAGGCATCCACACAAAAATCTAAACAAGGCATGTTTTCTACCATGGCTGGAAGCGTGCAGTGTGTGACAGAGGAAAAAGTGTGGAGAGGAACGTTGTATGGAGCCAAAGAAGACATCAAGAGAAACCAAAGGTTGACACACTGACAGCTGTCTTTGATTCACCTGTAAGACATCATGAGCATGCACACACACCGGGATTGCATGCTGACAACACACAAACACACACAACAGGGGTGACAGCACAGAGCACCAAATTTACATCAATAAGCCTCCTTGTTTTTTGTCACTTAGACAAGAGATATTTGAAGCATTTATTAAATTATTAATCTATTTATTTATTAATTTACACAGTCATGTTTTTTCATGGGTGAGAAGCTCAATGTAATTTCATTGCGCTACCAGATGGCAGAAGGTTTAATTAACAACTTCAAAAGCAATAACTGGAGAGCTAGCCAAATGCACACACATAGGCAGACAAACACACACACACTACTAGCTGCTTCTGTAAAACTCCTGCGCAAGCACAAATCTATATCACTTGCACCCCCTTATTAATTCATACAGCAAAACATTCAGACAAAAAGTGGCGATTGTTCTCTGTGTTTATGCACAGCTCCTTTCTGCTTGTTAGGGAGGTGTTCCCTGAGCTTCCCGCACAGTGAAGGCGATAGTTGGATTGAAGGGGAGGTGAGCTGGATAGACTCGAGGCTCCCAGACTGTAAGTCACACCCTGCTGATTGGATCTTACTGGCCTCTCAGGGACAATAAAAACACCCCATCTTCTCTTCATTTCCCCCGCCTCTCTAGATTTACTGGCAAACGCAGCCATTATTCCACTATAATAACATTATTTTGATTGGCAAAGCAACTGTGGGGGCTCCATCAGCTCACATTAGGCATGGTAATCAGACTGTGCTGGCTTATGTTAATATGAAGGACACAGGGCAAAGTGCCTTTAACCCAGAACTGGGGTCAGAAAGCATCTGTAGTTTCTTGGCTCTTCAGCCATGTTACAGGAGAGAAAATCAAACAAAATTGGATGGAAAATTAAAAAACGGTGTTAGTTCACTTAACACTGAGTGGGTTTTTCTGCATTTTAAGACCACTTGCTAACCAATTTATTCATTGTTCCTCTATTTTTACAAATTATTATTGGGATTATGGGAGGCTGGCACATCTACCATCATTTGACCCCGTCTATAAGTCAGAAGCTGTTGATGCTTAGCTTTGCATGACTGATTTCAGTAGAAACATTTCACTTGCAGACACTGCATATGTGCATACTAGTGTCATCACAGGTAGCTATGAAGCTATATTCTAAAAAGATGCCAAACTAAAACAAGAAAATGTCTATGCAACATTTCAATATTAATTCCCTCATTAGTATAACTCAGTGAATCAGTGTTAATAGTGGCAGAATGAAATCAAGCATTACCAACTTGCCAAAATGTGGGGATATCTGAAGAGTTTGCCAAAACTGGCAACAGCCTCCAGTCAGCCTTCTTCTTTTGCAATATTGGATCTAGTCTCCAGGGAATCAAGACAGTTGGCTCATTTAAGTCCTTCCAGCGAAACTCTTCTACTTCTTTTTACTCTTAGTATAGCTTCCAAGTGTTTGCTTTACAAAAGAAACACTACAGGTCCCTCATGTCTTAAATCTCATGGCCAGAAAATGCTGTTTATATAAACTAATCATTACATTTCCTTTAAACAAAAATAAAAACAAGGGATATATTACTGTTTTACGCTATGAAGCGTTGATTAATATCAAATATGGCAACTTATAGAAATCTGTCTTTTGTTTGGTATCTGAGGCTATAGAGATATATATAGGGTGTGTGTGTATCCCACATATTTCCTTCATGCCATCCATTGTTTGCAGAGTAAACAGCACAATGAAGATCTTCAGAAGACCTCCAGATCAATGTCCTTTCTGCTGGAAATGTCACATCAGTCTGTTCATTAATCTTTGGCCACCAAACAAAACAAAGAGCTTTGTTAGATATTGGACCATCCACCATCACTTTGATGAATAATCCCCTCTCTCACAACAAAGGGAAATTGCTTACTGTACAGTTCTGCCCCATAACACATCCCCCTGTGTCTACTTTCATATTAAGGGTTATATAGACCAAGCCATAAGAGAGGTTCCCAGATCTTTTTGTGTGGTGGCCCTAATGAAGGTCCACAGGCTTCACAACCCACGCACTTTATCTGACAAAATTCCAACATTAATCACTTGTAAAATTTGCCACCTGGTTACCTCTGTATTATAATAAACAATTTTTTAAGGGCAGATTGAAAATAACTCAGTGGACAGGGAAAAAAATAGATCTTCTCTGAAGTTGCAGTATAGAATTTTGCAGATTTTCCTAGTGATGTGCACCTTATCGATGGCTAATCGGGCAGCCATCTTGCATCCTACCTGTACTGTGAGCGCTCCCCAGCCAGGAAGATACTTGACCCTGGTCTGATGTCTTTCCCTGTCCCTTACTGCCTTTCTTTTCCTTTCTTTATCTGATAATGCCTTCTTGCTGAATCAGCCACAGTGTACATTCAAAACAGTGTGTTTTTATCTGCTTGCTAGCGTGTGACGTGATGCATAAAACAAAACTCAGCTGCAACGTCACGCAGCATCCTGGAAGACAAGTTGTGAAGTTCAGTGACTCGGGAAGCTACTGGGCAGCAACGGCTCCAAAAAGCCAAATAAAAGATGCCACTGCGCCATCAAGCAAGTTCGTAACACAGAGTTTTAAAGGCTGAAAAGGTAAGTAGTGCATCTTTGAAACTATAGAGATGTCTCAGAATTACAATTAATCAAAACGTGGCCAATAGAAGTTATACAAATATGTAGTTTCATGAACATAAGAGTGTGCTGTCTACACACACTTATTAACTACCTATTTTAGTTGGTGCTTTTCCGGCCTTGGTAAAAAGTTAAACAGCCATATTTATAGCTTATGTTTAACTGCTGTAAAGCTCCGAAGAAGAAATGGTCTGTCATTTTCTTGCATGGAAACGTGGACATAAAGCTGTGTTAATTTTACTGTGTTTAACGCACAATTGTTTGGTTGAGAAAGGCAGAGCTCAGCAGCAAGAAATACAGTACAAAACAACTGTATTAAAAGAAGCCATTTTGTAAAATCATAATCTGCCTGGCAAAATTAAACCTTTTTGTAATATAAGTAATATTAGGAAGCACTTTAGCAGTTATTACGCCAACCTCACTGCAAAAATTTAAATAGAAAGCCTGACTAATCAATGGTGCTGAAAAATGTACTCTCCATCTAGCTGGCGAGCACAACTAGCAAAGTAGCAACTTCTTGAGAATCTCAAATTTTGGAGGCAACCAATTTAAATCCAACATGTATGGCACTGCAAGGGGTCACCCAGGCACTGATACTGCTAAAATAGAGCATATTTCAAGGATTATATTGAAATAATCCTATTTTCTTTTTAAAGAAAAAAAGTTCAAATTGATCTGTTGTATTTAGAAATGAAAAAAAGTAACTGCTGGTGGAAATGTAATTTTAAGATGCATCCGGATGCATGTTATTTTCAGACGCATTACTTACAACTTTTACATCCACCCAGTCTAATGACAATGTTTCATAATGTTGGATCCCAGCATAAAAATTGCAAATTTAAAACAGTTGGTAAATAGCACAACTACCAAATTGTGCTTATTCTCAATGATGATGCAGTTCATAAATCAATCACCACAATAAATGTACCAATTAAATATTTGCTAACTGAACTGCAGAGTAAACATAAGTAATTCTCCTGCAGTCCAGCCAAGCCCACCTTTCTTCAGTGCTGATTTTGCTGAACGATGAACAGATGGGTTAATGTTAAAGAAAGCAATTAGCCACTGTTGGCATGTCCTGATGTGTGGATGAGTAATGACTGGTGGGGTGGGAGTGTCTAGCCCTGATAAATTCTACTGTCCCTGCGCCTTATTAGTACAATGACTAACTGAGAGGGAGGCGGGGGTTGGAGCCAAGGTGATAGACCACAGGGGGTGTCAAAGATAAACCCAGATTGACAGCAGAGTGTGGTGGCTAAATGCTAATGCTCCAAGTGACATTTCCGACGCCAGCCCGGGTTAGCTTAAATGCTGCTGCAGTTCTGACAGACAGAGCAGCCGAGACAGGAGGAAGAAATACCCGAAATACCAGTGAATCGACTTCCTCATCCCCTCTTTATTCTTCAAATTGAAAAGAAGGTAAAGACGGGTATAAGAGCTGAGATGTTGTCAAAAGGCTTTTATCACAAGTGAGCAGGTACTTCAGTCACTGATAAAGAGGACGACAGGTAAAGATGGCACCATAATGAGACCAAAGGGAGACAAAAGGAGAGAGAAGGGAAAGACAACATTGATATTCAGCTTGAGAGAAACGCCTGCTTTGCCTTCCCATCAGACATCTAGGGAGTTTAGCCAGAGTTCAATACTTTGTCCACTAAATCCCCAAGCACTGCTTTTGTTGATAAACTCACTGCCTCCACTCCTTCGCCCCCTGCGATGATGATTTCTATCTCTACCCTCAATTTCCAGGAGTTGCCAGACCATTACAGACAGGGGAAAACTTCTGTGATTTTTTGGCTGATCGTTGGAAGTCAAACGCCTGTCGAGGCGGAGCAAGGACTCGTCTTTCTGGGTGGCCGGACATGATGGTGTACTGAAGCTGTCTTTAATTGGTGGTATTTTTAACATTGAGTGGTATGTCAGCCAAAGAAATCTCCATAGTAATGTACGCCACCTTTAATAGAATCTAATTAGGAGATGGGTGTACTAACACAAAGTCAGTGAGCAGAAAAAAAAGTACTTTTGTATATATGTGTGTGGGCTTCTCATCTGACTGCTCACTGAAGATTTCAGAAACCTAATGCATTGTGACAAAATGTGTGTGTGTGTGCATAAATGCGTGTCCAGGAGAGCAAACGTTACAGAACAAAATTTTCTCTGAGGTCACTGGACCATAAATAACAGAATAAATCTTATATATATTCATGATTTCACCCAAAGAAAAAACAGCCAGTTCAGGCATTCAAGAAATGGAAGGTTAGACAGTTCTCTATCAAAATTATTTTTACACAATTTTTTGTGATTAAGTAAAATATGTGTAATACATTTAAGATTTCCTTAAACATGCTAACACTGCATTTAAACTTTGTGCTGATCAATTATAAAGCGTCTTATGTGGAGGGAATTGTTGTCATTCAAGGAGAGACAGCTCCAATACAGCTGTGTGCAGGCATGCTCTTAGTGGAGCTCAAAGTGGATGAACAATGGGGAAAAAAGCATTCAGACCCCCTAAATTTTTTACTGTTAATTTGCAACCTTTTGTTAAATATTCAGTTTAATTTCCTCATTAATGTACACAGCACCCTATTTTTACAGGAAAGCACAATTGTAGACATTAAATTTATTGAACTTGATAAAGAAAGGCACATACCTGTCTATAAAAGACCTTAGAGCTCACAGGGCACGTCAGAGCAAATGAGAATCATGAAGTCGAAGGACCTGCTCAAAGAGCTCAGACAGAACTGTGGGACGTTGTGAATTTGCTCAGAAAGTCCAGGTCATTTGAGGAGGTGTGAATGTACAAATGAAACGATTCTGGTCTGCCTTTAACTGTAGGTCTCGGTTCCGCTTTACGTGAACCAAATACAGGAAGCAGACTAAGTTCATTGCAGGTTTAACGCAGGGCATTGTGGGTAAACAACCAAAACATACCTGAATGAGAGACGGCAGGCGGCTCTGGCCAGAAGGCTCACAGTCAATCATGGAGGAACTGGGTAAAAGTTCTGATAGAAATTTGGTCATCGATAGTAAACTATGGGATAGCAATGTATCCTACACTGCTTTGGGCACATTTCCTTGACAAGAAGAGAATCATAACACACACTTGTGTGTTTATAGTCATTTAAGCACATAGATATGTGTAAGCTTCAACACAGAACCCAAACCGTTTGTAAATGAGGAGCACAGTAAAAATATATTGTAAATCATAGTGGCTGTTGACAATGTTGTTCAGGACGAGTCTCAGCCATTGAACTCTAGGAAGACAGTCATATTGTAAGAAACATTACATTTGAGCCAACCATTCCCTCCTTCCTATACAAGCCTATACAAGCATTTCTGGCCAATTAAATACATCATTGATAGGAGCATCAATGGAAAGCAGGGTTGTTTCCACAGAGGTAAAAATTAATGATCAATAGGTATAAAATCTTTATAACATACAAGGTTCGAAACTAAAAACATTTAAATAATTTCATTGTTTTCCTTTTCTTGAGCTGCACTACTGTTTTGTTTGTAATCAGATCAACTTGATACCCTCTCCTTTAAACATGGTCGTGATTTTATTGTCAGTCGTTTCTGTAGACTGGTTGAATTGAGTCTTTCAAACACTCCAGACGGACCTGGTGCAGTTCATCAAGGGAAAGCAAGAGCAGGCTGCTCACAGCACACATGCATGGATCTACAATTTCTCACTCATGTCCTGTGTATGTGTGTGTTTGTCTCACTCACAGACACACTTCTACTCCTTCCTGATGATGACGTTGCAAAAAGTAAGAGAAAAAACTTTGGACACAGTGTACTGATGCACATTTTGTCAAATACTATCACACCGTCTCCAAGGCTGGTTATTGATAGCTTGCCTTTAAAGATATCAACATTACACATGTTGACAGTACACTAACAATTTTCCATATGTTGTGCAGATGTAGTATCTGGGATTAGATCTTTTTTTCTTCTTTTTTAACCGCTTAAATGGACACATATGACATCAAGTTACTTCAGAATCTTGACTTACAGGTGAGCTAAAACCTGAGCAGTTTCTTTGTGGGGAACAGAGTACTGAAAACGTAGTTATCACATAATCTTAATGCTTTAAATCCAACTAGACAGCTGCATAGTAGATGTGACCCATAATGCTCATCACTGATAGTACTTATCAGTGTAAAAACTCGTCTTGTGCGTACAATTGCACAAGAAGTGTTGGAAGCTAATCCAACAACTGGGATAAGTGCTCATGGTTGTGTGCGCACACTGAGCAAAGTGGGCACCAAATACACAAATGACGCATCTGTAACTTTTCAAATAATAAATACAGGCGCAAACACTATTTAAAATCACTAAAAATTGTTGAACCATTCTTCAAATACTCTCCCACACCCCCAGGAGGTCCCCAGTTCTTAGGAGTATTGGAAAGCACATTTGCAAGTTTTTCAGCAGTTTGTTACTTTGGTTTTGGTCTGCAGAACAGCACTGTGCATTATCCAGCCAAGTACACAATAACTAAACAGTTTTGTCCAAGCTCTGTTGTAAGACAGTTTTTCAACACACCATGAGTTTCTTCTGTCTTGTGCTGATGATTTTTCTTGACAGGACTCTAAACTCACTTTCAACAATTCTGATGTGAAACATGTCTTCAGCTATCATTCACTCTAAGATGAATACGCTAAGCTTTGCTTGGCAGATGATTCACCTCACTTTCGTTCAATTTTTAAACTAAAGGTGGCAAACCAGAGAACCTAAATTAGGGGTGTTAAACTTGTTTCAATTCAGAAAGTTGATCTCAAGTGGGCCATAATAGTTTTTAATCCCTTTGAAAAAAATAAAAATTAACAAAGTACATTATTAAGATTTTTAATAAACTTGAAACTTCTTGAAAAAAAATTTATTTCAACAACATTTTGTTTATATCATTTACACGTGCATTACAACATACAAATTACAATGTATCTACAAAAATCACAAAATGTTTAATCCCAGCTGTTTGGAACTGAAAGTCCAGTGTTTCACATTGTGATTAGAGTAACTTGTATTTTAAATGTAGATAACTGTACATTTCCACATCTGTGTAGTATTCCTGACCACCTTAACTGACTCTGGTCATGCTACAAACTGAATGGAGATCAGTTAAGTAAGAAAGATTTTGAACATGTTTTCCTTGTAAATGTTTTATAGTCAGACATAAAAAGCAACCTCACATGAACAAATCATGAATGGCAGTTACTTTTATTAAAAAAAATATATAGATAATGTGTTCTTTATCATTTCCAATTTTTCCCAAATTCATCCTACGGGCCAGATTGGACCCTCTGATGAGCCAGTTTTGGCCCATAGGCCGTATGTTTGATAACCCTGACCCATATCAAACATAGTATCATGACACTGCCAGATGAAGAACACTCCATGGCAGAGAATCGCTCCAGCTGACCAAATCTGGCATCCACTCACTTTACAGCTTCTACATGAATTAACCGGTTAGGATAGCAAAGCTACAAAGCTGCCAGCTCTCATACATTGTGGAAGAGACTCACTGACACCAACTAAATTGACACTCAAACTGTAAAAACAAACATGTTTTTAGTGAAAACCAAATCAATATATTAGAAAAAAGGCAAATGCATCAAAGACAAAAAAAAATTTAATAAATAAATAAAACTGTTTTCATTCAGTCATCAAGTACAAATGAGGCAGGTTACAAGAAATCAGCCAATATGGAAATTATGTTAGCAAATAAAGAAATTGATTAACTACATTAAGCTTTCTCTACAATTCACTACCTGATATTTTTTCCTGTTCCATGCTCTGCTTGGAAAAGTCAGTGTCAATCAAACTGAGTGTGTGACCCTTGTTAGCAGCAAACCCAGTCTGCCAATATAAACACTGACATTAAGCACACACACACACACATACCAGCACACAAGCAGACACACAGATTACAGTATTGTTTTTGGAATTAGATGAGGACAGATTCAAGAGAGATTAGTCTTCTCAGGCGACATAATCAGATTTAGTTTTTGGCCCCAAGCATCTTCTGAAGCAGCGCTGATCTGATCCTGTCGCTAGGCAAACAGCAACAGCACAAACTAAGACTTAACCCTGCTCTCCTTCATCTTACCCTCCTCTCTTCCCTCCATTTTTCCTTTTTATTCTTAAAACTATCCTATTTTTTATTAGGATACATAGTTTGTTAGTACTACACCCACCTCTCTAGTTTTTCCTCTACTCCGTACTTATTTATAAACAGCCTGCTATCAGTATGAAATAGTGCATTATTTGTGTTTCCACTGTGTTTAAAATGTCTGCTTGTAGGCTAGAAATCTTTCCATGGGGGTCACACCAGTCAGTGATTTATTACAACAGATCAATGAAGGAGGAAGAAGGACGGACAAAAACAGAAAGAAAGCGTTTGCACACACTGATGTCTGTAATGGGTCTTCCTTTATGATGAGCAGCAGTGATTAAAAATGCCACTCTGCATGGCAGGGTAGAAAGAGACGAAGGGAGGAGGGATAAGGCAGATGGGAGATGGATGAAGAGGGGTGGAGGGACGAAAGGGAGTATGGTCTGGTCCTCTCTTTAATGAGGATCCTAATCAACCCAGCAGAGGCTGCCCTGAGACCCCCCAGGTTCATTAGACCAGAAAAATCAAACTGCTAGAGAAGGAGGGAGGGGTGGGACCAAGCCGTGGACAGAAAGAAAAATATGGAAAACTTTTTACCGACTGACGCAAAAGTGTTTTAGAGAGTAGGCAGGGAAGCACAAAAAAGTGAAAGTAATGTGAACAGAGGGCCAGGATGGAGGGGAGGGTTGGCCTGCGGAGATAACAGCACGGGTCATTGGGAGAGTCACGGCTGCCATCGATCCCCTGATTGGCTGTCTGACAGTTTCAACACGGCTGCCAAAGCCATTAATGCGGTTCATCTCGAACTGTGTGTGGTTGTATGAGAGTGTGCGTTTCAAAATGAGTGCAATCTGTGCCACATGTTGTCCATGTGTATACCACCAGAACTGATATCCATCCAACTTCCACAAAAGGCTGATAAGAGCAACTTATACCTGAACTGATAAACGCACACACACACTGTTTCCCTTGCCAGTTAGATACAACCTACAGGTCTATTAGTGCACATGCATGTGTGTATTGAGGGTAACTTTTAGTGACGTGTGCACACTGAGAGGTGAGAGTGTTACAAAGTGTTATACTGGCCCTCAGCCCTTCCTTCCTGTCCTCTCACATTGATTAGACAGCAGGACAAGGAAGTTGTGCCGCTTCCAGCAGCCTACACAGCTCCTCTCTTCCCACTAAATGGCATAACACAGTATGCGTATGCACATGTGTGTCAGTACCGATTACATCTGGGAAAATTCTTATGGATTATCATCAAATAAATGTGTTATTTCTTCATCTGAATGAATCAAGGCAAACAGAAAAATGCAAAAGGTTTGAGAAACAAAGAGTCAAAGTGCTTTTGGGGCAAACATTGTGGACTTCTGATGTGTTTTAATGTGTTTGGATGAAAGGGAGGACTTTCGTGTTTATTATTGACAGATACACCGTCATCCCAGACTGTGCAAATCACTAGAACACTCCATTTACTATAAATTTCCATTAGCATTGTCTGTTCAGCTTCTAATTTTCCCAATACGCACCACTTGTCTTCACTATTGAAAGACTGAAATAAAACAGGAATTTCTGTTTGAAAAAAGAAAGCTCTCACACAGTTAGCATCCAGTAGCTAAACAGTAAATTAAAATCTGCAAATTTTTGTCATTTGTCCATTTGGCCAAGCTTAACAGAGGGATGGCTAGAGCTGGGTATAAAAAAAAACAAAATTGATTCATCAATTTTAATCGATTCAAATTAAATAAATCTAGTTTTGATTCATAAAACTTGGAGATCGATTATTTTATATTTCATTTCCGGTAACGTGACCCTACTCACGTGTGACTTACTGAGAGATCTTAGCATATATGTGTGTGTGTACGTACGTACCTACCTACCTACCTACCTACACACACCTGGTTTCCTATGCTGCCTCAGTCCAAAATCAGCTTCTTTTGCCAAGATAATGTCAAGTTCAAATGTTTTCATTACCCAGTGTTGATTAAATTAATCTATAAAGTCTTTTGCAGCATATTACCCATAGACTGTTTATAAAAGATGGACGGTTTCTGAAGACCAAAAGTGAAGCTCGGGCAGTTCCTACCATCGCCTCTTGGCAGCATCATGCCTGCTGTTGCTCCCGGAAAACACAAAAATGGGCAAAGTGGCGGAGCTGAGAGGGGGGGTGTGAAGGTGGGGGTGGATGACTGACGTCTATCAAACACAGGAGCTCAAGTTAAGGAAGGGCTGTACAGCCTTTTCATGCTTATTAATTTATGTTGAAATTATATTAGATAATACCATCATAATACCATATTATTACAGGTTTTCTTGCCTTACCTAAACATATCAGTCCTCCCCAAATCAAGCAAACATGTTTTTGTAATACCATTTTGGCCACAATACATTCTGTTCTCATTATCTCATTTTTATACTAGCATCACACCAATCAGATTTACCCCCCCCCCCCCCAGAGTGAAAGCACCACATCCACTCTATAGGCCAATATGACCAGTACAGTAAAATAAAAAAGTGTACTTAATTATAACACAAAGGAAATAAAGTGAAACTAACTTAGTCAACCTGCTGAAACTTGACTGAATTCAAACGTTTCTCCTGGCCAGCACGGAGTGAAAGTGGACGCTGGCTTATCTGTGATCATATGGCATATCTTTTTGTCATCTGTCTGACAAAAAAAGAAAATAGAGAGTTTAAAACCAGAGTAGACAGAATTAACTGATCGGATTATATCTAGACATCTGGTTGGATTCATCTGTCCTTTTCCATATTCACACACACACACACACACACACACACACAAAAAAAAAACCTTCAAAACAAAATTCAAAGCTAGATTTGCTTTTCTTTTCCAGGAAAAAAAAAAAGCTTCCTTTACTCTGTTAAACACACCCTTGGTCAAGATGAATATACTTCCAACTCCAGACTACAGTAAATAGAGCTGGGTTTTAAAGAAATGATTAAATTTGAAATCGATTCAAATTTATTTAATCCAATAGATTCATAAAACTCAAGTCTGACTTTTTTTAAAAAAATTTTATACAATTTTCTTTTCTGGTGAAAACAGGGATCTACTCTCACGTGATTAATTCATGTTCGGTGAGCTTTTAGCATATACAGCCGAAAGGTTGTCTGTGTCGCTTCCATCCAAAATCAGCCTCAATACCAAGATGTCAAATTAATATTTTATAATATTAATAATAATAATAATTATAATAATTATAATAATTATAATAATTATAATTATTATAATTATTATTATTATTATCCATTGGATTACATTCACCCATGAGCTATTTAGCTGCTTTGTACCTCTCACATTAGGAACTAATGCTTAGACCATGGACCCTGCCATGTTCGACAAAGTGTTTTGAAATTAACAGGAAGTGATGTCACCACCCAGGTACCAATCACCCCACTAAAAGTCAAGTTAATTTGTTTTGATCTGGTTTTCTTTACAGCACAAAGTCACAACAGAAGTAATTTGAAGTCCTATTTCCCTCAAGAACAGGTTTACAACCTTTAATTTAAAAAAAAAATAAAAATAAAAAATTAGGTCTGATGTTTTTTTTTTAAAATGATTTACATGGCGGCATGTCATAGCTGGTCTCTGTCCACGGCGGAGTTCCACCCTGAGGCCTTACAAAAATGTGTGATCATACTTCTATCAGTGGACAGAGCACAAATCAGAAAATACATCACTCAGCTGAAAATCAAGAATTTTTTTATTTTTTGTATTGTTTTGTTTTGGGTTTTTTTCAGGCAGATGACGATGGAAGCATTTCACTCCAGTGAGGAGCGACCAGAGTATTTCTCCTGCTCGGGTGTTACACCGATAGCTTCATGGCCGTCACAGAAACGAGCCCAGCTGAGTCGTATTACAGCTTAAAATGGAACCAGTATTCTTTATAGGTTTAATTACCGTCACCACATTATCTGAGATTGGAACTATAGGAATGCTTAAGATTGTCTTCACTGTGTGAAACAGTCTTCAACAGGACATTTTAAAAGTTTCACTTTTTTCTGGCTGTGAACCTGGAGGAAACAGTAGATGTAGACAATTTCTGAATACCGTACTTCAGACGTGCATGTAGACGTCAGATTATTATAATTACCCAATCACCCAGATATCTGATTATGATGTCATGTAAACTGACTTTTATAAAAAAAGTTATGAGAATTTCTTTAATATTCTAGAAAAATTTGTGTTAAATATCTGTAAATAAATCAATATCAAATTTAATCGAAATTTTACTGGATAATGCTGCTGTGAATCGGATCTAATCAGGAAATTAATACCCAGCCCAATGCTGACATCTACAAAATGGCATCAAGCACTGCTCTCAAGCAACTAAAGTCTTTTTCACTCAACTGTTTTTCCACTAACTGCAACAGATTATTATTGACTATTGCTCATTGATTACCCCAGATTACACCTGCATACATGCTCATCATCTTTTCATACACATTTCTTCTCTCTTCTTTCCTGTTAGTACTACCTTAATACACTTTACTCTTACCATTTCGATGTTCATTAATGCTTGTTTTTAAGAGGATCTGTGTTTTTACCATGTTTGGTATGTTTATATGTCCATATGTGTATTTGTTTCTGTATTTTCTTTTTGTCTCCTCTGGTGGGCCTCATGGCCAGGTCATATTTGCAAATGAGAATTGGTTATAAAACATTTTACATTTTAAATAAAATAAATGAATCAAATGCATCCAGACAGACTGCTGTGATTAAGTTTTATGCCTTCACCCCAGACAGTCGACTTGACAAGGCTTTTATAACTTTGTGTTGAGGGTTCAAGCTCCACTTTGCTGGAACTTTGGCCGGCATAATTCCAAGCACCACTTCAACCAGTGAAACTCAGGTGATTTTTGTCCCTAGAAACTGATGAAGAGTCAGCAAGACTCTCAAAATGGGATTTCCTGATTCTGCAAGCACTTGCTTCACCTGGAGGAAATCCTTCAGGTCATGTTCCCTTAGCAACAAGGGTACCAACGCACCCTGATGTGAACCAGGGTAAAAAGAGACACGGCCAGTTGCTCGGTTAGTAGCTCTTCAGTATATTTTGAGCCCCCATGATACGTTATCCAAGTTATCCAAGTCCAAAACTAACAAATTATTCTATAACAGGTATTCCACAAATGGTTATTGGCAGTGTTACGATCATTGCTGATGGACTTCATTCCCGTGTCTGTCAAACTGGATTTCCGGTTTGTCCATCATTGTGAGTGGTTATTAATACTCTGACTGTTTTGACTTGTTTCATAATCTGACGGCAGGGATATAATACTTAGAGATCAGTCTCTCCAACAGTTAAGTACAGTAATATAGCTGCACCAGGCAGAAAACACTTCATATATCATAAGGTCACACACTATAATAACAATCCTATATTAAACTTTAAGACTGGTGAATAGCAATTTTCTTTGCCACAATTAATCTATGTTTCTGCTGAGGCCAAAACTCCAGAAAATGTGTCATAATGCCTCAGTTAATGAGTTAAACAGGACGCTGGTACACCACTGGCAACATGGCTCATGTCATTCATGTTTGAGACTGCTGTAAAACACAAACCGTTTACAGTCTCCATTGAGAAGTCAGAGAAGAACTTACAACACTTCTTTAATGTTGGTTCCACGTCCTGTATAATAAGATGGATGCCTGCCTGTCACTAACCACGAAACAAGAACTATTTAACTCTGTCCCAGGAGGGCTGCAGTCCTGCAGGTTTTTGATGTTTCCCTGCTCCAACACACCAGACTAAAAAAAAAAAAAAAAAATCAATGAAATTCTGCAGAATGACTCAAATTTGAGCCAGGTGTGTTGGAGTAGGGAAACATTGAAAACCTGCAAGACTGTAGCCCTCATAGGACCATTCTAAGCCATTTAGTGTTCAAACTCCAGTGCTCATTGAGCTCATACTCATCGGCTCTTTATTAACCATTAATATGTGCACCCTATTTACAATAAATCCTCTATTCTGGTCAATAATTGCTTATATAAAAAAAATAGCTTATTTGGTTATTTTGGAACATAAACAGATTCTTTAGAAATTCTCTGACTTTCTCATATTTTGATTTTCATTGAAGTTGTATCTCAATGGGTGGGATTCAGTTTTGTATGCACTAAGGCTATCATTCTGGCATCCTTTAGTGGTGAGGATTTGTTTTTCTCTGCTGGCGAGGTATCACTGGGATCACTGTTCCTTCTGTCAGGTCCAGTTGCCTGTACACATTTTCACAGGAACAGTTGCAGTTTATTAAACCGTTGGTTAAGCTATATTTTTCACAAATCATACATTATTTTTTCCATCTAAATGTTTAGGTAAAGAAAAAAAGTCCTTGTGTTGTGGTTATAAAACAGTAAGACAGACAGAACAATGTAGGTGCAGAATAATCTGAAGCTGACTGTGGTCAAAGAGTACAGCAAGGTTATACAAGAAGCATAAATACACAGATACATGGGTGGACTTAGTGGAAAGTCACCAAGCACAAACCACCTGTCCTCCGGCCCACAGCAAAGATACAGTGACTGCTCCACAAAGAGTCTGAGACAGAAAACAAACATCCATTATGCTGGAGACAAACAATTCAAATTCTCATCTAAATAGGCATTACAGCTTAGAGGAGTAAACATGATTCACAGTGGAGCTTAAGTCTTTAGGATGCTGCTGTGCTTTGCTTGGCTGTGAGGATACCGAAGCAGCTCTCTGAGCTACCATCGTTCCCTGGGTCAAATGCATCACACTGCATTACAATAATCACCTATTTTGTTTAACTAAATTATAGAAAGAAGGTCTGCATGATGTCTGAGCAAACAACTACTTTTAATCCCAAACGTCTGACTTGATTAAAAGCCATTCAATGTCACTCTTCATTACGGTGTGGACGCAGCCAGATTGATACGACTTTCTGCAAAGTTTGTTGCTTAATAAAATCTGAGCATTTAATAAGCAAATTATTCTAATCATAAACCTCTTGCCAAAGCAATTAGTGATAAATCATAATCTTATGATAAATTATCTTGTGTTGACAGCCTGGGGGAACAATGCAATCAAACATTAATTATTCATTGGGTAATTAAAGTTCATAGGTGTTTCACTCTCCCTTTAATTCCTGCTCTCTGTTTTCCTTTCATTTCTGGGAATTATAAATTTACTGTCCTCAGTTTAATCATCTTAACTTTCCATCAAAAAGTCAAAACATGCCACCAAACAGACTAGACTGTGCCTCTGCTGACCAAATCTTATGGAAAGATTTTAATACCAAAACAGGACTTGAAAGACAGCCTCCAACAACAAAGAAAACTACTGTTACTGTAATCATCTTTGCAATCACAGACCATTTGTTTGCAGTCAAATCCTGTAGAGTCCATTTCTGTTTGTTCTGTTCCTTCATTACTGGATAAGCTACAAAACAAAAACGAATAAGTTAGAAAGTTGTTGTTCACCATGCTACCTTCATGGCAGCATGAAGATCTAGACCTAAAGTTCTTAAACTCTGGTTCACATGCCACTTGTTGTATTCATACTCCCTCCAGTGGTACGCTGAAGAATTTTCCAAAATCAACCAATTTAAAAAATTATGCTACAAGTAATCTGTAAAATACAGAATAATATATTCAAACCATCATATCCCCAGTTTTCCATGGTCTATCATTGTCTAAGTGAGTGAGATGAGTGGGAGTGGGCGAGGATATAGGTGTGTATGTGTGGAGGGTGTGTGGGAGGGTAGGAGGGGTCACATGCACTTTTGGGGGAGGTCTGTGTGAGCTTGGGGATGGTGGGCCGTGGGTCTGGGCTCTCCCACTGTCCTCCTCCCTTGTTTCCTCAACTGCATGCGGTGGTTTGGTGCCTTCTGGGGTTGGTGGCGGCTCATTGGCTGCAGACGCTGTGTCCTGGTCTTGCTGCCTCTAGCCTGTCCTGCTTCGGAGGGGTCTCCTAGGGAACGGGGGGTGCCTACCATCACCAGCAGTGTAGGGTGTAGGGGGGGGTGAGGGTAGGTAAGGGGAGGAAGTGGGTAGTGGTCAGTGGTGCCCTGGTTCCCAAGTTGTGCAGCTAGAACACTGGGATGGGTGCCAGCTCACACCAGCTGGTCATCTGGGGGGACCCGGTCCTACTGGGCGTGGTGCAGGCTTTCTGACTTGGGGGGCGCTTCTGAGCTCTTGGGGCACACCTGGATGGCCGTTGCCTGTTGGAGCCTGTGCCCCGTGACTGCGGGGGCTCTGGCTGGGTCTTTCTCTGCTGCCCTCTGGGTGGGTCCAGGGCCTTTATGGTGGGGTCACTGGGGTTCATGCCCCGGAATTGCTGCTGATCGCCCGGGTATCTGAGCCGCCCTACTCTGTCTCTAGCCTCTGTAGAGGCGTGGTCACATTTGCACAAAAAGAAATATTTTTTAATTTCAAATAGATTTTAGTGGAAGACCGAATCATTTATTATTAGGGAATTAATATCTGATGGTAAGCCAGGGCGGGATCAGACAGCAGCAGCTTTGCACATTTCATTTTCAGTCTTGTCATGGAGCAGAGGTGAACGTCTCCTGCTCTTACTACAGCCATTGGCGCTAATGAATGGTGGAGGGACAAAAGTGCTGCTCAATGAGAAGAAGTACACGTGATTTCATGTCAGTCTCCAAAAGTCTCCAATAACGCCAGAAAAAGGCTCTTCTTTGAAACAGAATCACTAGATAGGTCTGAAAACTCGCTAAATATAGCACCAAAGCAGTTGAATTAGCAACATTGATTTAGACGAGCGCTGGCGTGCGTCTAAATTTAATTGGTGTGCTGGAACTCTTCAACAAACAACTTTCCACATTGTTTGGAAGGCAAACTGCAATTTAATGCCTTAATTTTTTTAACGTGTTAAATTTTTTGTAATTAATCATAATTAACACATTAAAGTCCCACCCCAAATCCATCCATCTTGCTTTTACATTTGCAATTTTTTTTTTTATTTTTCATTTTTTGCCATGTTAGTCAAGGGAAAAATGTAGTGTTTGCTTGTTTTAGTGCAATACTAGTACTTTTTCCATTCAAATTTGATAATTTATGTATTTTGGGCTCAATATATTATAAATAAATAGGTTCAAGTGGGAAAAAATAATTAGACTACATAGATGAGGTTGTGCTAAACATTTTTTTGTTCATGTGGTATATAGAGGTAAAATCAAAAGCTATTCAAATAACCAAAATAGTTTCACAGCCAGCCAGGTTAAAATTATTTTGCTTAGCAATTAGAGTTTAAATGTCAGTTTTGGTGATGAATCCTTTTTACACTGATAGCTGCCACCACTCAATAAATACTTTCATTTGGAGCTAATTTTATTTCAGTTCATCTCCCAGGATTTTATTCCTCAATTCAATGAACTGTATTTTCTGTAAAAATAAAATATTTAGCAAAAATTTACAAACATTTCTTAACTTACTTTATAATCTTTAATCCATTTTCATTTTTACCATAAAAAATAAAATTATCTGAATAGTTTGTTATTTTTTAAATGAAAAATCATTTAAGCCTTAAAATCAATAAACTTAAAATGGACACATTTTTTGTGATAGCAACTATAAGATCCAAAAGTAAGATGCAAAAATGCAAGAATCCATAATTTCTTACAAAATTGCCTCATTTTTCTGAACAACTCATTCAGTACATTAAAAAACATTTAGTACAATATTTTAACTTGTTTCAGTAGCACATGTGAAAATACTGAGATCGAATATGAACTCATCCTTCAACTAAAAGACATTTTTGTAAAACATCTTTTCTAAATCATTGACTTCTCACTATCAGCATCCACATTAGGAGGAACAGCCACTGCAGAATCCTACAGCATGAAAAATCTGCATAAGCACTTAAAGAAACGCTTCCTCATAAAGCCTCATAAAACTGACAACTGAAAGCTTAACTCTTCATCAGGCATAGAACTGTGTTAAGAAAATAACAGCCGGCCCAGATACGTCAGACAGGACTTTAAGGACAAAGCTTGTTCACAGGGAAAACAATGCCAGCGTTGATCAAGTTCAATTTCTTGGAAGAGACATCAACCGTAGACAAGACAAGCAAAGAAGTGCTAGTTTTGGGATTGTCTTTCTTTAACAAAAACCTCACAAGAAACAGCTTATTACAAGTAAAGATTTGGATGAAGATATAGTGGAGATCACAGAATCAAAGAATAATGAGCTTTAAATGTTTTTTGGACTTTTATTTTATTTTATTAGTTTGTTTTTTTCTGCTCCTCCTCCAGACATTAGATTCTGTCTCACTTGTGATTCCTTGCTTCTGTGTGATAAAGTGGCATGTTGCTGCCATCTAAAGGTAAGAAATGACTGAGACAAGGCTTAGTGCAGTCTGACAGAACTATGAAACGATGCATTACAGTTTAATCTTGCACATCTTTTCTCAGCCATATAAATTCAAAGTGCCATTTCTTACTGAGGATGCATTACTGGGTAGATCTATGAGGCTTGTATGAAAACTGAGGAATTAGACAAAACAATGCTGTTGTACATGAAGGAAGACAAAGAAAACACTGTTATCCCCTACCACATACCATATGTTCAGCAATCTGATTAGGGCACAAGGATGCACTTTGAAAAGCATGCTGGAGGTTGCATATAGGCACACAAATGTAAGCTATAAAAATCACCAGTGCAGCATTCTCCTTTTAAAGAATATGTGGAAATCCTTTAGGCCAAAAATAAAGCTCAAATCCTTAAATGGAGTAGAAATAATGGTCCAAATAAAAATATTTGATAAATGCATAATAACTAAATTTAATAAACTGAAAAAGAGCTTAAATATTAAGCTGTGAAGAAGGCATATGCTATGTATTGTCATCTTAAAAGCCTCTCCAATTACATTTTACTCCTAATCCGGGCAGGTTAACCACACAAGATCTCCCACAAGATTCAAATCCCTGCAAGGTGAGGAAAATAACATGCATTATGGAATAATTGCACCTTTTAAGGGATTTATGCGTTAGAAATACCAACCAAAGGTGGTTATTAAAAAAGACAGCCAGTGACAAATGAACATCATTAGTACCCAGGACTCCCTGAAGCCCTCTAGGAACAAACCCTGGTTCTAGATCAACTGTTTTGGGCAAAGATGTCAGCAGCTTGCCTTATGAGAAACAAGCCTGGTGGAGGATGATGCTATGGGCAAAGTTCTGCTTAAAGAAAATACTATCACAGTCCACAAACACCCTTTCATGGGAACAGTACGTCTTGACAGCAGTGATCACTTTCAGCAGAGTAATGCACCATGCTACAATGCAAAAATTATTCAACAGAAAGGCCCAATTCCGCTTAGCGCTATCCCTTTGGTTTGCATGTCCAGCAGGTTTTAGCTGTTCCCTGCTTCAACACACCCAATTCAGATGAAGCACATCTCAACACCTTGTTCTCAGGTTCTGCAGAAGCCTGTTTATGAGCTATTAATATGAACCAGGTGACTGCAAGCAGGGAAACATCTAAAACCTGCAGGATGGTGGTCCCCGAGAACCAGAACTGAAGAACCCATTGGCTACAGAGTTTAATACCTTCTGGAAAAGAGGGGCTCTTATACCAGATTTTTAGGTACACGCCAAAAGAACTGCTATGTGAATTTCTACACTGTTTATCAAAGAATCAACACACAATTCTAAAGTGTTTACATTACCTGTGCATAGCTTGCACAGGTTAATTTGACAACATCATTAAAGAATACACACTAGCATGTGGCTACCCATGATAGCAGTTGTTTGCACTCTACAAAAAAGTGATCCATTACTTTTTCAAATCTTTAAAAAGTTTTTTACAGCTGCTAAAGGATGTCTAACCTACACAGCTTGTAAGATAGTGATACCATTTACATGACTGTGAAGAAGAAGAAAAAAAAAAAAAACTAAGTATGGGGTTGACCAGTCCAAAATCAGTCTGAAAATGCACTAAAGCATGTTTGAACAAATCAAAGCCCTGACAGTTGGACGCATCCAGATGATGTAGTTATAGGCTAAATAAAGTAAACACTCAACTAGACTCAAATGCACACTGCACATGCTCTAAATTTCTATCTTTTTGTAAACACAGTTCAGCTTATATGTTTATATTTGTACAAGCAAATTCACATTAAAGCTGCTCTCCTTCACATTTGTCTGACACCCAAAAGTGTCCAAAGTGAAAGCAGTACAGGAAGAGAAAAAACATTGTATATAATTATCACCTTTTTGCCAGTCAGGATGTAAAAATGGTATTTCTGCTGTGTCTGTTTCCACTGACAGAATCAGGAATTATTGATGGTAAACCAGCTTCTTTAAAGAACTGTTCCATTTCTCAATAAAATATTTCAACTAGAAACTGAAAATTGAGGTATCTGAAAGTATTGACTGCATCACACTTACCTTCACTGTCACTGAAAATCCCAAGATCCTGAATCCAAAGTTGAATCATCAAGACTCTGCAGCTTCCGGCTCAATGCCAGAGAGACCTTAGGAAATCGTGTGGAGTCCATGTCTCAGAAGTCCAGCACAGCATCACACGGCGGGCCTACACAACATGAGATGGTGTAAATGCTGTGGCTTATTTGCCTTCATCATTTATAAATGCTGTTAATGCATGAGAGGACAAAATCCATCAGGCATTTATAACATGCTCTCGCAAAAAACACTTTTGATTTGTTCAAACTAGCTTCTATTTTTAGATAACGGCACAACTTTAACTTTGTGTGATCAGCAGCCTGGAAGACTTCACATTTGAGCCGTTACTAGGAAACAACTTTTCCCACCTGCTGAAACACAGTAGTATGGCAACGTTTTAATTATGTGTATTGATAACTGAAGAGGCAATATATCTGTGATATATACATGAGACAACTGAGAATCCTTCAGTTAATTTAGAGTGAATACTCAGGTTTCGGTAGCACAAGGAGGAGGTCTACTGCAACAAACAGCCAAAAACAACCAACCATTTTTCCTAAATAAACCCCCAAACAGCACCAGTGTGAATGCGCCCTAACATAGTAATAACAGTTAAATGGTCAAAACTTAAAACATTAATAGGATAAACACTTTCGTATTGCATACCCAAACCAAGTGTTATGGGCTCAACACACGCTCCTTCTCCGTTCCAATTTCTATGGAACTTGTGCAATGAGGCAAAAATCGCTGCCTCCTCCAGCTAAGTGACAGGCGACACTCGTTCACGTAGACGTGCACACGGGGGCCTGCAACGTAATAAAATCAGCAGTCTAGAGAGCCTGCTTTCAGGCTAGACAGCGCAGTCTGCAAGCACGTTCATCATGGAGGAACAGATCATTTTTGCTGTGTCTGACTTTCCCCATACTTTACGATACTTCACGTAAAGATTATAGATGTGAATAAAAAGGCAGCCGCATGGCGCCGGGGTGAATTTGTAGGTCCTGAATTTATCCGGATCAGCCTTAAGGTCCAGTATCAAATGATATTCATCATGCTGTTTCCTATTGTGTAAAATAGAATGAACCCAGGGTTCTTTCTCTTTTGTACAATGGAGTCAACAGCAAGATTTCTGTCGATTCGAGCAAAATCTTCTGACTTTTCATCCTTTACGTTTTGTCTGTCACAGGCTGCTTTGAAAGTGTCAAAATTCCCTCCAATAGCATAACCAATCAAATTTCCTGGAGGAAATCGATGAGCACTGCAGCCATCGCTGTCGTTGGTTGCCCCCCGTGTGTCGAGCCCATTAGAGATGGTTCTTTATTTTCACAAGTTTTTAATAAGATTTATTACAGTCCCTGAAAGATCTGGTCTAACAGTAGAGCGGACTGTTAAAGGGTTAAAGAAATTATACGTTCTTCCAGAAATTTGTTGTCAGCTTTCTCTGTTTCAACACTTTGACCTCACACATTAACTTCCTAAAAATACAGAGGTTTAACATCCACACTCACAAAACAAGTAAAACAAAAATTAACCCTAAATTGTTTCTGTCAATATGTGACTATTCTATTGAGCATATAATGATGTCAAAGATCAAATCAATGTTATCTAATAAAAGCCTAACTCCTCTTCTCATTTCAAGTCTTTAAACTTTGCAACCACTTTAAAAAGTTGTAAAAGTAGAATTTAGTGCGTTTTAAAGCCTTTCCACGCAGAAACACAAATACTGAGGATAGTTTAATCAGTGTGGATGTGATGTGGAGGCCCTTTCCTCCTGCAGGTCCAGCCACTATTGGGATGATGACTGCACCGGCATATTGATGTCAAGTCTTTATTGTGTGAGCTTACAGTTAAAAAGGAGGGGGCTTTGATTATCCTGCAACCTTTTTCACCACACCGTGGTCCCTCTAACTTAACGACACTGATGTGTGTATGCACGGCTGTTTGGTTGCTAAGTCTAATGAAAGCTGCAGGCCCACAGCATCCTCTTGCCAAAGCTTCAATCAGACCGTCTCAGGGCTGTATCTCTGAGCTGGGTCTCTTATCCCTCGCTTACATGAAAAAAAGAGCTTTGAAGGGTGTTTGTGTTGCTCCCCCATGTGCAACTGTCACTGCGCTGCTGCCTCTGTCCTTGTTCTAAACCCAGATATTAAAGTCACACAGCAGCAAAGACACGGCAATAAAAAAAGAACAAGGATGATAGAAGATCTATACAGAACAGAAATAAAATAAGCAGGGTGTGGGAGAGTAAAAAGAATAGTTTCTAAGATGCAGACATCCAAACAGGAAGGCAGATCACAAAGAGAGATCCATGGTTAGATCTGCAGACAGCTCCCACAACCAAAAAGAGATGGTAATAAAAAAGGAGAGAATGAATGAGCAGAACGTAAAAGATGACAGGCATTTTGCACGCCTATCACAGTCAGTCTTATCCTTCTGTTATTTCTGTCTGTGTGGGTATTGTACAGAACAAATTAGCAAGAACGCCCGACAAAGAAAGACATTCCAGCAATATAAACGAAGAGCCTGGTGTATTAATTTCTTTAAGATTTGAATTATACTCAGTTTTAAACTTGAGGTGACAACAT
Source organism: Melanotaenia boesemani (assembly GCF_017639745.1). NCBI lineage: Eukaryota > Metazoa > Chordata > Actinopteri > Atheriniformes > Melanotaeniidae > Melanotaenia > Melanotaenia boesemani. Next base: position 9,385,828 of record NC_055704.1, read on the forward strand.
TCCACGTGCCATTTTGACTAACTATACCCAATATAAATCTGCACAATGAAGTGGGAATAAAGCTTTTCCTGCCAAGAGAACTGAAACATGCCTTTTTTTATTTTCAGCAAATGTCTGCACCAAGATTTTGCATATCTTCTATAAGTCTCTTGTGCAAAGTGCAATCAGCTTTGCAGCATCTGTAGGGGCAGCAGCGTCAGAACCAGAGACTTAAAGAGACGGAACAAACTGTTAAAAACCAAAAGAAAAAAAAAAAAAGCTGGTTCTGTGATGGGGATAATTCTGGAGCCAATTATCCAGAGAAGAATGCTGAAGAATAACAGATGATTCCTCAGATGCTCTACACAACACGGTGAAGGAACAACAAAGCTTCTTCAACTTCAAAGACAGAAAGGTAGCAGAGATAATTCCTGCCAGCAGTCATCACCCTCCCGAACAAACTGAAACAATCCACTTCATCTTCTAATTAATTATTAATTTGTATTTAAAAAAAAAGAAAAAGAAAACACTCCTACAACATTAAATTCCTCTCTTAAAGTATTTTTCATTTCATTAATTCATACAGTTTGGCAAGACTGATATGCTGCATACTCTGACTAAAATACTAATCCATTTGTATTTAAAGAAATTTATTTAGTGTATTTAAAGACAGTGATTTATTTTATGGTATGCTACTACGTGAAATCTTGCTTAATTAAGTTGCATTGTATTTTTTTGTGTAATGACTGTTAAAATACACTTAGTTAAAACAGCAAAAAAACAAAACAAATTAATAACAAAATGCTGTTGTGTTGGTTTCAAATCTTTAAAAAGGGACATTGTGTAAGAATTACTTCCAACGGGGGTTTCAATTAAATTAACCAGTGCTGGAAACCAAGTTACCTCATTAAGACAGTGGTCCCGTTTTGCAGCACAGGCCCCTGGTGGATGGACATGGTAACATTATTTATTTATATATATATATATATATATATATATATATATATATATATATATATATATTCTTGTTACATGTAGAAATATTACAGAAAAGTAATCATGTTTTTATTTTTTACTGGCATTTGTTTTTAAATGCTTGAAGGTGGAAACACATTGTATATAGTTTTGACTTATTTCCTTGTCGCCATCTCCCTGCAGTGTGTACATAATACACTTTTTTAAAGACTATACTGAAACCATGGCCTTTAACCTCCTCTAAGAAAGCCACAGACTGACAGAAGCCAAACATAATCTAAGAGAAAGGGGAGCCTCTGGCAAAAGTGAAAATCGAGTCCATTCATTCAACCAGCTAACATGTAGCATTTTCCATTTATTATATGATCAGACCCTGTGTATCTGGTTGATATTTTGAAAGTAGGCTTTAACTTCGTCCTTCCCTTCTATTACAACTTATGCTTGGAGCAACAAAACATAATATTTACTTGTTATAACCTAACAGTGATGCCACAGATTACTTGAAAAAGTAATCTGACCACTGATTACTGATTACTTCTTTAAAAAGTAATCTAGTTACTTTACTGATTACTAAGGTTTAGAAGTAACTAAGTTAGATTACTAGTTACTTTATTAGTTAAAACCCCCCAAACAAAAAAATGACAATCGATTTTTTTTTGCATATACTTTACTGAAAGTGCATTAGTTACGAATGGTGACTTTACAGTGTTTTGCAACTTGTAACTTTTAATTGTTTTTCACCTTCTATGAACATAGTCAGTCTCTTATTAACTTTGTAAATCATTCAGTGCTTCTTCCCTACCATCATATACATTAATTCAAATGAATAACAATAAAATAAAGCAACATCTCTCGTTAAGCATAAGACAAATCTGCATTATGTTTTACGTTTACACATGAGAAAATAATGAAATAGTAACGGACTTATTAAAAAGAAAAATCAATTCGGTTTGGAATAGGTTCTGATGAGGGAAGTGGAGAGGCGGACCTCCCATCATGCACCAGGGTAATAAGTTTCTATATCATATTTTTTTCTAAAGTCATGTGCAGTGAATGATTTGTGTTTGTCGATTTAAAAAAGGTCAAGTTTCAGCGAAGAAAGGTAGCTGCATGCTTACGAGTACATAAAATTTCTGTACCACCGTTAATGAGAAGGTGTGTTGAGTTAGATAAATACACTTTCGTCCACGGCGCTTGATTTCAAATCATATGTGAAAGGAGTGGGGAGTGCCGAAGTGACGCAGGACGAATATGAAGAGTAACGGTAATTTGATTACATTGTAGGACATCCTAACGCGTTAGATTATATTTTGTTAAAATATGTAGTCAGATTGGCATCTCTGTAACCTAATCAATACCCACAGTTTATTTACTGGTCTTTTACTTACCTTTTAACAGCAGAACCTGAAGTTGCATAGAGGCAGACAGCTGCACGTAATTAACAACATGATTAATTAGGAGCACAGCCAAATGTGCGCAACATAAAGCATGACTAAGAGCTCCACAAAATGTTTTCTGTCAATTTAAATGCATCAAAGGCATTGCTGTGAATGTAATTAACAATAACAACAAAAAAGATAACAGTGAGAAAAAACAGAAGAAAAAAAAAAAAGCTGGGCAAATGGCGACGGAATCTTGCTAACTCTTTGTTAAAAAGTTAACATGACAGACTCTAAGAAATTTCTCCTTATGTCTCCGAACTAAAAATACCTATAAACCAGTATGGAAACGAACTCTTACCTTAATTAAGTAAATTACTTTCAATACATTATTTGAGGAAAAGTTGCTTGAGGTCCTATCCGGTTAGCAGCAAGACGGAGACTCTTACTGCAGCAGGTGATTAATTAACTACAGATGGGGGTCTCGATACCCTGGAGTCGATACGTCGATATCAGCAAGACAAAATATCAGGTTCGATACTTTTTAAACTATCGAGAGACACTCTGCCAATACAAAACATGCAATTGTTTTCACTTCTAAGAGTTTTAGGCAATAAAATTGCATGAGACGCCCAGCCACAGTGTATTATTTCACATGATTATGGTAGCCCATTAGACGTCATGATGTCCTCATGATGCAGCTACTGTTAGTGATGCTGAGGTTTTGTTTTGTTATTTAACTAGTTTATTGCAGGTTTATGGTCATTATGTGTGATTGTATTTATCATATTACCATTACATGTATATATTTTTTTATTTAATAAATGAAGATAATCCTATATTAATTTGTAGTTTAATTAAAAAAGTATTGATATTGGTATTGATACCTGGAGAATCCTTTCAGATAAGAGGTGAAACATCTTCTTGAAGCAAGACATATAAGTCAACTTGATTTTTCAAGATCTTATTATTACCGTAACCTGGATGGCTGAGAAGCTAAACTTACATTTGTTTGTGTGTGTGTGTGTTTATGTGTGTATGTGTGTTTTTAAAAATGAATCAATTACAAATAATTGAATGAATAAATTATTAATTTAAGTTGTCATTTTAGAGGTTGATGGCTGCTGGTAGGAATGATCTCCTGAACTTTTCTGTGTTGCAGCAGACCTGAAGAAGCCTCTGGCTGAACACTTTGTTGTTTCTTTGCTGTGTTGTGTACAATATGTGAAGAATTGGTCACCATTATCAGCAGCTTGTGCTGAATTGCCCGTTTTGTTCAGCAGCTTGTGCAGCATTCGTCTTTAACAATCAGCTCAGGCAGCTCCAGAGTTGTCTCTGGTTCCGATGCTGTTGCCCCAACAAAGCTGATTGCTCTTTCCACAACAGACTTAAAAAGATATGCAACATTTTGGTGCAGACACTGAAGAATCTAAGCTTTGTGAAGAAGTAGTCTGCTTCGTCCTTCTTTGTAGAGGCTTCTGTGGTGCATTTCCATTCTAGTCTGTTGTCCAGCTGAACTTTCATGTATTTCAGTCCTTCCACCAGCTCCACTTCTTCTACCAGGATGAAAATAGTGCTTTGCTTTCACGTTTCCTCCTAAAAACCACAGTCATCTATTCTTTTTGTTTATTGTAAGATGAGAGGGATACGTCATTGAATAAATGGATGCACTCTGGTCATTTAAGATGCATGTAGCTGAAGCTGAAATACTTAAATATAAATATTACCTCATTTGAATATTCAAAATGTCATTGTTTATATGTACTTGTGTACTCGGAAATTAAAGTAATAATAATGAGTGATTTCAACTGGTTTACACTCATTTACCGTATCCCACATTTAAATAGAAAGTCATAATGACACGTGTTCATAATTGTAATATTGTTAAAGCAGGACCCTTCATTTGTCTGTAGCATTTTCCTGGCAGAAAAGTCCATTATTTATTGCGATATGGCTGTGGTAATTGCTGCAAGAGCAATTGCTCCTCATTACATGCTACAGAAGCTGTAATTGGCCATTCCAGGCACAGCGATCAATGCCGTCATTATTACCAGGATTTCAGGCACTCAGGGCCCCAGAAGGGAGGCCCAGCCGAGGCCAAAGGGGAGCTGCAGAGGGAGAAGCCTTGATGCTCCACAGCTTGTTATGGTTTCACTGTAGTCTCTGGACAACTGCTTGTCTGGGTGTCTATCGATAACTCTGTGTCCAACATGGATCCACTCTCAGTCCGTCCAGCTCACTGACACTTTGCCTCCACATCTCTAACCCTGCCTCATTAATGGAGCTCTTTTTGCTCCATTTGTCATGCTGCCATGGTTGTGTCAAAGGGTCACACTGTGTCCAATCTACAGTAGAAACCCCAATAATAAGCCTATACTGTGTGTGTGTCTTTAACGTCAGTTTATTACATAAATTGTTGCATGTTCAATTTGTGAAACATAATTGCACAAGTAATGAATTTATAAAAATGGTAAAGGAATGGAGGAATCAGGGGTCACTTGAAACTGATACAACTGAGGCTCATTAGATAAGGAAGATATTATTGATAATATGAGATTAAATTATAAATATGAGTATTATTCAAACCAGAGAGGAGGCCTCTAAAAATAAATTTGACTTCCTTAGACTTTAACACATTATCTCTCCCTTTATACCAGAATTGCATTAAATTCTCCTTCATGGAGATCCACCATATCCTATGTTGGCTCTTGCCTCTTTCATCCCTCTGCTTTTCTGGATTCATTTTCTCACTACTAGCTGACACATATTCCCTCCCCCATGAAGGACACTTGTTAAATGCAGAATATTGGATCATATTTATACTCAAAGGTGAGGAAGCGTCATAGTGACTTTTATATATACGTAGGCCACAAGATGGAGATGCAAGCCTTCACATGTGTGTTTAAAACACAATTTACTCATAATCCACCCTTTTTTATTTTTTTCTGTATTTTTCACCAACTCAAGTGCTTTCTTTTTTGATTTATTTTTATTTATTCATTTATTTATTTATTTATTGGCTACTCCCAACCTCACAGGGCTTGTTTGAAGAGGATATGAACAATTACCCTGTGCTTACATTTTAAATTCATCTTTATCATCAAAGAGCTTGATTCTAAATAACTATTGGAAAGTAGAACCGACCAATAGCTTAAAAAAACAAACAAAAAAAAAAAAAACAGGGAAATTCAGGCTTGTTTTTCATGTCCCAACCTTACACTAAAGACTTATTACAAATGGCTGGTGAAGAAGTCCAATAACATCCCATTTTCTCTGTAATAAAGTGTGAGTTATGAGCTCCTCCAGTTGGGTACATTGTACGTAATGTGGTACATTGAGACAAAATGGTCAAACTGGGCTAAAATGGCTTTTTTGGATGACCTTACCTGAACTGTCTGAACAAAAACCTCTAAATTTATTCTGTTTCACCGTATCACTTTGCAGAGCTAAGGTTCACACAGCATACAATGATCTGATAAAGACTTAGAGCTACATTCCAAAGAGATACTCAAATTCACCCTAAAAGTGTTTGTTTTGTTCTTTTTTTTAAGGCAAGCCTGAAACTTTTTTTAATTTGTACAATGTGCCATCTTCATTTATTCTTTACTAGTAACACATATATTAATATTTACACATATTAGAGTCCCTTTAGTATGACTAGAAATATTTAAATAGATCTTGTGGTATGCTTGTTGAGCAGATGTCTTAAAAATAGGCACAGGGCTCAAAGGGTTAATTAGAAACTCAAAATACCCAAAATGAGTTTAGCTACCCAAGATCTATCTCATCTATGTCTTCCTAGAATTTTTAATCCAACCACGCAACCCAGTTCAATATATAAAATAAATTAATACATAAAAAGTCATATACACAATTGAAAACATTTAATCTATAAAAAAGGAAGGATCCTAAATGAATAAATATGTAATATTCATTACTTTCTTGTTGAAATGAATCATTCCTTCATTAGTCTAATGCATCACCAATTAATGGCACCTTTCCCATTGGCTAAAATGAAATAATATTTATGTTAGTAGTACTAATCATATTGGTACCATAAATTTTCTAATATCTATCTTTTTCTTTTTGCCTCTGAAGATTTTTTTTCATCTGATGTTGTGCAAGCTGCTCTGAAATTCAGAAGAGAGGCCCTGAAAGCATATTGAAGTCTGAAAGCTTCACCATGACACTGATTTTAATAGCTCACTGTTATTTTAATGATTGGCCTCTGATGATGTGAAAGCTCTGCAGCATTTTCTGTAATTAATAGCACCGCCACATGGCAGGGTGCATGAAAGCTGTAATCACAGGCATCGCAGTAACAATTCATGTCGATAGGCTTCAGCTACAAAAGCAAGAGTGGTCAAGATATGGAAGAGGCAGGTTATTCAACACGCATAGATTCAGCATATACATGATTCTGGGGGTATCATACAGTGTTAAATTGATAGAAGGCCTCAAAGGATGGGATTTAAAGCTTCTCTTACTTCCCCACAGTGTAATTTGTTTTGGCTGATCACTTAATTTACAGTCTGACAGATCTAAAGTTACAGAATGAGTCTGTAAATGTTGTTGAACAAATGCCATGGCCATCTATGGAGATTATGAAGGACCTTCCACCATCAGTAAAACATTAAATAAAGGTGTATTTATCTAAAAGTTAGCTCCATGATTGTTGTTAACCTCCCTTGTTATGTACTCTGTGTGTAAAGTAAGAGGAAATGAAAAGGAGTGGATTTGTTGTGTCACACTGCCCTCTTTAGGATTTATATAGGTGGAACAGCCAATGCAACATTAGTGTTAAGAATCAGCATCTTAAACGTAGTATTAAAAACGTCTCCCTGATAATAACCTTACACAAAGCATTTGTGTGATCAAGCCATGTATCATGCATGTTTTTATGTCACCGTTTGTGATATATTAAATACAACACTGAGTGCAAACAAATGAATAATTACTCTACAGTGTGTGAAAGCAGAAAAAAAGAAGAGTTTGAACTTGTAGGATGACATGTTTTTAAGAATTGAAGGACAAACATCTGTAATCAGATACATAATAGGTTTATGAACAGAAACCAAATGACTAGAAATACCAGGGGATCTTATGATCTTATGTAATTAGAAAGCTTCTTTTATGATGGAATTTAAATTGAGTCGTTTTTATGAATGAGGCTGTTTTACATCTAGAATTATGTGAAGAATTCAGACTTTTTAGAATTATACCTCCATCTGTAGTGTCTGTTTCTTCATTTCAGGTTTATGCGCCAGATGTGTGCCAGACTGTAAAAACCAGGAAGAGCACAGATTAGCATATCTACTTGTATATATTTATATTTCTGTGTTTCTAATCATAATTTAGATTTTTATCATTTATGGGTACAATGACTGCTATAAACGAAAATGATTTAGTTCCATCACAGTAAGTGTTGTTTCTTGTGTTTTTAGTTTTCATTGCTTAGTCATTTTGTCTGGCCCCCTGTTTCCTACCCCATATTGTACGCAGAGAAAAAGGAGCTTCATATTTGTACACAAACTTACAATTGTTACATAAGTACTCAGTATAGAAATAATCTAATAAAGGAATCACTTTATTTGGACTTTACACAAACAGAATTGCCACCTCAAGGAACATGTTGTACCTTTAAAGGGTGAATAATAGGGATATTTTCCTTAAAAATAACTTTAAATGTCCTCATTTGCTGCGAGGGATAAAAGGAAGCTTCCCTATAAACAATATATCTCCTACATCAACAGTGTATCATTCAGTGCACTGTGTTGCTCTTTCCTACCTCCTGGTTCCTTATCCATTCATATGCAACTACCCACAGTTGCCTAAAAACAACAAGGCAGCATTTGGTATTTTATGTCGGCAAAAGAGCAGCAGGGTGCAGGTATGGAAGCTAGTAAAAGAAGCGGACCAGAAAAAAGTTTCAGAAAAACCTAAAAAGCCTCGGCATCCTGCTAAAAAAGCAAATGACCAAAAACAGAATAAAACAAGGATCAATATTAGAGAGTCTTTTGCAAGGTGGAGAAGTCTGATCTGGCAAGGTTTCTCCTCAACAGGTAAGCACCGGAATTTTGCTTAAATTAACCGAAAAGTTTATCTTGATTTACAAAGATTTTAGTCTAATTTATTTCTTGGCACTCATTAAATGAATTTGTGTGACTGTATGAATATATTAGTGAAGTAAATTTGTGGCCTGTATGAAAAGCATAGCAACTTACTGTGTGTGTGAATCATCTTCGCTCCTCATCATGATGTTTGCTGGTGCTATGTTCTCCGTCCTCCATAGACTGTATAAAAGAACCGTCCTCTCACAAACCGGCAACCTACTTGAAACCCTCTGTTTTTTTTCTCTTTCGACTGCAGTTCTGTTTTGAAACACTAGGTGTCAGTGCTACTTATTTTGCCTTTAATAACCTGAAACTGATGGTACATAGGAACTAAATCTTTAGCTAGCTCAAAACTTTGTAAAATTTTGGATTAAACTTAATAGGAGTAATATGTTTACTGGAAAATAAGCTTGATCATCCCACCTTTATAGAAGTTTAATACTTAAAATCAAATTTTATTGTATTGTATTGTATTGTATTGTATTGTATGATAGTAAATAATAATAATAATGATAATAATCCTTACCTACTGCACCACCTTATGGTAAAAACCTTGCTCAAAACCCTATTGTATACAATTTGATGTTTGTCTTCTGCCCCCTGCTGGATACTTTTTGCACTACAATAATTCTGAACTATCACACTGTAAAAAACTGTACATATGTGCTAATTATTTTTGTTTGTTTGTTTTATTAAAGTGTCAAATAAAGACTTGAAAAAAAAATAACTTATGTCCTATATTTTTGGGTCAGGCGTTAAAAAGATTTTGAGGGACCAATTTATTTTAGCCTAAAAAAATCAACCTAAACAATAATGTGTTAGGAATTGCCTAATTAAAATCTCACCTCAATTAATCTCAGTTAATTAAAAAGATTCACCCAAATCAACAATAATAATAAAAATCTCTAAATAACACAGACTCATTTCCAGCTTTGGTACCACAATAACACTCCCAACAGCCAAGTGGGAAAAAGATCTAGCACCCTCCATCAAGCCCAGTTTCTGAGAACCTGTAAAAACACCTTCTACATGACCACTAACACCAACTCATAACTTATATAATATGAAGTTATTCACAGAACTCACTTCACCCAAAGCTAAATAGGAAAGTAGTTCTCCAAAACTGGAAATCAAGGAACCAACTTAACCTTAGAACACATTGCAATAGAAAAAACAAAATAAATAAACAATGCTTACAATATAATCACAAGAGAAACTATAAATCAGCCTTTCAAAAAACCTGGAATTCATTCATCACTTTTCTAAATTCAACCCAAACATATCTCTTAAACCATGTAGTACTTGGTTTAAATTTACTTTTGAACCATTTTAACTTTGTAAAGAAACTTAGAGAAGACCTGTGCAGCAGCCATGATTAGAGCTGTTTGTGTACTCAAAATATGAGGTCAAGGAGCTCTGACGCTTGCTTTAAGATCTTCTTTACCATTGGATAGTCTAGCAACCTGTTATGAAAAGAAGGAGATAATTCTATCCTACAAGTATTAAATTTTAAAATCGATGCTCAGTTATGTTTGTCCACTTGTATGAAGGAACTGTGATTCATGTGTATAAATATGAGGACTATAGAGTGGACTTTTATGCCTTTTTCTCTTCTTGTGGAACTACAAACCTTTATAACAAAGCAGTGTTTTGCATTGTATCTGAGATTAAGGAAAAGGGCTTAAGAAATAGTGATAGGCCATCTTTTCTCTGTTTTGCCAATGGATTGCAGAATTCCTCTGCAGTACTACATTTGGCCACTTGATGTCAGCGCTGCACCACTAAATAGTTTGCTCTTTCTCCTCCTAAACTCACCTGAAAATATCCACCATATTGCATATGAGGTAACTGACTCACAAAAGTGGACCTGTAGCCATCACTTGAATAGGGATATGAAGGGTCACACACAATAGTTAAACACAACAGAGGACAACAGCTTCTTCAGTTTTTATAGACTGAGTCATCAGCATTGTCAAGTTTAAAGGTTTCTACATTTCTAAATGAACTTCTCTTGCACAATTCAGTGCCCGTTTTCACTGTTGTCACATTTTGGAGCTTTGCAACTCTTGCATCTTTGGACTCATCAATCCATCTTCCTCCACTCTGATGCATTATTGGTCCACTCTGTAGGGCCCAGGAAGCATTGGGAGATAAGGGGAAAAGGGCAGAGGGCCAGGCTCTGTGATCCCTCAGATAGCACCTAATCACATTCATTACATCAATTAGGGCTGGCTAGCACAACACCGGGCTGGAAGTCAGACCGCCATCTCCCGCTGATCGATGCTAAACACAGAGCACATCCTCGAAGTCTTCAACCTGCAGCCTGATGACCAACATATTGTTTTTACCCCCCATATCCCAAAGAGAGACTGTAAGGAGAGATCAGCACTGGTAAAAGTCTAGAAAACTAACTGCAAGTTTTTGTTGAATTGGGAGGTCAAAAGATGTGAAATATAGAGGCTCAAATAGGCCAACTTTAATTGACTTGATTGCTCTAAAAGCAGCATTTACAATAAGTTTATAACAGAAATATATGTATATTAAAAGCTAGCCAAAGTACATAATCATAAACATAAAGTATGCCTCAAATATGCCACACTTTTAGTGGTTTTAATATTAAAAAGCAGGCACTGAACTCACATCCTGAAACCTCCTTTTTGAATCTCCATTAACACTGAAATATAAGATGGAAAAATACTGTTCTTGCAGTTAAGCCCCTCACAATGGTTGCTGAATGATTTTAAATAATATAAATCACAATCTGACCAGTCTAGTCATTAGATGTGATTTCAACAGTATCTTTAGTACTACGACAAAACAGAGCGACTTATCTTTCTGCTGGAGAGCTACGTGAGGCATTCACTCCCAACGATCGACAAAGACGGCTTCAGGTAGGAAATCCAGAAGAAAAAAAAATCTTCAGGACAAGCTCTCCACCGAGTTTTATTGGATCAGTGGAATCCTCTTTAGGAGAACTAACCTGAAGCCAGATCATGAGAACACAGTCATTTACTGAGTATGGATGAAATATTGTAGCTCATATCGCATATATAAGAAGAGCTAAAGTTGATGAAATCCTTTCTTGAAATTGCAATGCCAAGGCAAAATCTGCATAAATCGGAACCAGATTATCTCATCAGGAGCGTTTCATAAGTCGATTACAAACAGTTTCATTAAAACATGGAGAAATAGCAGCATGCATGCAAAAACAGCTACAGAAATGCCAACTTCAATCATACTGTATTTAGCCTGAGAGCTCATTTTTACAACTTTTTTACAAGAAAGGCAAATTTATTTATTTGTGACCAAAATATAAAAAGAAATCTGACCAATCAGGGTAATTCACTTGCAGTAGTCATTATTTTAGAAGTGATTATGCTAATCCTGTCTGTTAACTGGGTCCATTAATGTCACTTCATTGATCTGATCAGCTGGAGCTTGTCTGTGATGATGAGGCAGTCTAAAGCGCCTTCCCTTTTCCAGTTTTTTTTAAGAAATTAGCCTCTGTGTAATCATCTAAGATGATGTTACCACAAGACATGGCCTGCAATCTATTCAGTACAGAAGCTTTGGTCTATGCGGTCCTATAATAAACAATGGACACAAAAACATATTTGCAACTCTGGATTTGGGAGCCCATAAAAAGTCCTTCTTTGCTAAGTTTGTGATACAGCCTCAATTTAAGTGAAAATTAGGTGTTCACAATCAGACAGCTTAGTTATTCCCAGAAAATAGTTAATTTTCTTTCAGCAAAACAGCTTAAAAGTTTCTTTGTTCTTTAAAAATGGCTTTTTACAAAACCACCACCATCTTCTGCGTATAAGATGTATGCTAACCAGTCAAGCAGTGCCTGCTTTTGAGTCATTTTTTAATCTTTTGCACATGAATTACTTAAAATACTAGAAATTAATTGAAAACTAGAAGCACCCAGACAGCACAGACTTCCACCAAGCCATTGCCATTTTTTTGTGGACATAGTTTTTAGTTAGAAGGTCTAATGACAAAATTATCCCTATCTCCCCACAGTAAAGAAAAAAGTCCTGGATCCAGGCAGTGATCCGGATCATCACCAAAATCTAGTCACTTGTTATTTACTTCATTTCTGAGATTTTCTGAAAGTGTAATCAAAATCTGTCCATTACTTTCTGAATTATGTTACCACTGAATACATGACCTCCACCTTAGCAGAAGCAAAAAAAACAACACCATATTTTTCCTAGTTAAAGGTGACCGTAACTAATATTTAAAATGTTCAAGTTCATTTAAATAGATTTTGTAGTTTAAGACACACAGACACCCCACAACCAGGTATAAGGGTCACACAAAGTTAAAGTTAAAAAGAAACCTTTTTAAAGATGTCATGAGGCTAAAAGCATGTGGTCACATGGATAGCATGCACCATACTTCTCACAGGTGCAGCATGTGAATGACTAGCATATGACACGCTCGGTTATGAATGTCATTTCTGGAATGCTGCCATGTGTGTTCATATATCTGAGCTGAATCACAAGTTATGATGGACAGGTATGCTTCTTGCTTCAAAACTAAATGACTCGTGACCATCAGGGGCACCGTACAGCACATCATCTGTGACCTCCTGGCTGAGTTAGCTTCCTCCTGAAACCTTTTTGCCTTCTTCCCCTGGCGACAGAAAACCTGGTGACACAAGGATGAGCGACAGACGAAGAGGGGAAGAAATGGCGCCGAAAACTGGAGGGAGATAAAATGGATAGATAAGGATGGGCATTGGAGAAAGAAGAAGAAAAAAAAATAGGAAAGTGGATAGATTGCGACAGAAGAGAGAGGGTGGGGGGGCGGGGGTGGGGGGGGGGGGGTTGAGAAGAGTGATGCTATTGATACACTAAAGCAGGAAAGAGAGGAGAGGAAGGTGCACTCCATTTTTTCCCTTCGTAGCTCTATCTGAAGACATACATTACAATGACAGTACTGTGCACGCCAGCCACATAAAACACAGGCTTTATTTAATCTCCTGCAGAAATTATTAATAAAAACACAAGGACACATACACATTAACTAAGATGGCGCGGGGGAAACGGATGAGAAAGTGTCAAAAACAAAAGACAAAAGAGGGAAATCTTGTCGTGAGGAGGCTCTGCATGACAACTAGAAGTCAAGAGCAACAGGACTCACACCTCGCTTTGTCACTGTGATGAAATAGGCCACTGGCCACAATCCCACGCTGCACACCGTAGACTTGACGTGACATCTAAAGCATCTCTTTTTCCCTTCCTTCCAAGTATTCATTTATGCCCTTATTTCTCTTCCTACTTCCTTCACAGACTCTCTCTTGCCTTTCTCTCTCTGAGTCTTGGTGTTATCAGTATCTGACACACAGTGAATCAGGGAGTATCTAGCGGCCTGCTATCAGACCTCTCTTCATCTCCCACTGCCCCTCTGTGCTCAGGCCTATCAATCAGAGATCCACTGCCAGGAATGATGCCCCGATGTAATGGTAGCCACTGCCACAACACAAGTGATTAAAAAGAACAAACAAAATTAGGGAAAAAATTGAATACGACAAAAGGTCTAATATTGTTGAAATCAAAGGATTGTGATGATTTTAAAGCTGAGTTGTAGGGATACATTACCAAGTGATGGAGAGAGATGTACAATGTGCAACCAAGTCAGCAATCAGAGTGTAACAGAAAATAGGGAAGTTATTAGTATGCTAAAACGCTAGTTGCACTCATGGTATTCTAACATGCTAACTAGCTAACAATAAACATCAGTTGCTTTTTTGTTTGCATTCGCATAACCCAAACTCGGGAGTCATTGTTAATGTTGGATTTTTAGCAAACTATTAATCCCAGAAGGAAATTGCAGTGTTTTAGTTTTTTGTTGTTGTTTCTGTATTTGTTTATTTAAAAAAGTGGTTCAGCTTCTTTGTGACAACCTCCAAAGGGTCAAAATATATAATCTAGGATGAGCTTGTGAGTTAAATGGTGGGGTAGTGGTTGTTGCTGTTGCTTCATAGTGTCTAAGTTCCAGGTGTAAATCTCAGTTGGGCCCTTTCTGTGGATTTTGCATTGTTCGTTCCAGACACTCCTGCAGTTGCAAAACATGGATTTTAACTGAACTGGTGATTCTAAATTGACCTTTGATAGAATAGCAACCTGTCAAGGGTATGTCCTTCCTCTCACCAGTGGACTGGTCTGGCTAGTAGACCCCTGTTATGTTGCATAGTATAAAGCAGATATGGGAAGTTCATGAATGGAAGGTGAGATTATTATGTTAGCTATCTGCATCTTCAGAACTGACTAAATTAAGAACTTTCTACTCTGTCCTGGTAGAGAGGAATTAGATTGATAAACTTTGCAGAACAGAGGTTTTGAAGTTCGAAATTTGAGCTACATTGCTGTTTTTGGAGCAAAATGTGGCCATATTAAGGAAAGGCTTGACAGCGATAGCTGGACCCCACCTGGATAATAATATTTATTTTTGGGTACTGATTTCCATGAGGTTTTCAAAAGCTTGTTAGCTTATTTTGAACTAGCAACCTTGCACAGACAACCTAGCATAAACAAAATGGATCAAAACACACAGCCAGCAGCTTAAAAACTGTTATTTATTTAGGCATTCGTATAGAGAAGGCTGGAGTCCAAAATATCCTCCTGCAGCCATGTCTTGGTAAAAAACACAAAACTGCATTCATGACTTTTGAGCTGTGCCATCCTCCCCATGTTGATCTAGGAAAGAAATAGTTGAAATTTCTTCTTCCTTTCTCTCCATTTTGCCACTGTCCAGTATCTTAGACTTTTCCTTTTAAACTTATCTGGATTTTGGGTCTGTTTCAGGCATTACTTGGGCTTTGAAAAAGTTAAATAATAATAATAATAATAATGGACTAGCGTTATATAGCGTTTTTCAATGGCACCCAAAGTGCTTTGCAGTAAAACCATTATTCATTCACTCCTCTTTCATAGTGACGTAAGCTAGATGTGTAGCCAAAGTTGCTCTCGGGCAGACTGACGGAAACGTGGCAGTCAATCCGTGCTTACGGCCTCTTCGACCACCACCCAACATTCATGCTCATTCATACAGCAGCGATGCTGACACTGTTGGCAAGGAGGGTGTCTTGTCTAAATCAACTGCTTTGACTTGTAAACAGCTTTCCTGTTGGCATGGTAACATAGTTTATCTTAAAAGTGCCAAAGCAGCAGCAAAACTAGCAACATACTGGAATTGACTGTATTAATCAGTAAAATATGTTATTTTGTTTTAATAAAAAAGAAAACAAAGCTTCTTCTTTTTGGTTCTGATTTTTTGGAATAATAATAATAAAATAAAAACAACTCAAGAAAGTCAAACTTATGATGCAGTACACAAAAAAACCTTCTTGTTGAGTGTGGCAACAAAATAAATCAAATTAAGGTGTATAGGTAATGTCCTATGATATATGTGACTTAAAGCTTGCTTGCACAGTCCTGAAGTCAGTCATACTTCTATTAAATTACACCAAGCCACCAATATATGAAAATTTCTCATAAAATCCTTTAGGCAATATTTCATTTACTGTCCTGACTACATAAAAGATTTGTGTATTTCTTACTCTGTATTTCTGCCCATGCAGGTGTCCAAGCTAATGAGAAAGTAGATGTATTACCCAAGCAATCATTCTCTGCCATAGGACTCAGAATTTGTATTGAGTCAGGTGGAGGTCAAAACTGTTATCAAAGAGCCTGTTTGTAAGATATGGAAAGAGTTGTGGGCCATCGGTGAGACATGATGACACCTTTACAGTATATAAAATTATGTTGGTGGACTGAAAAACGGGGCAGATATCAGAGGTCAGAAATAATCATAACTCACCTGACAATAGAGGGCTCAGCCAGAATATCTATCTGGGTTATATTCACATTAAATCAACCAGAAATTGCCCAACTTTTTGCTAGAAGGCAACATATTATAAAGAGAGAGAGCATTTAAAGACAAGTGAAGAAGCTTGACATTGTATGCATGTTAATAGGATAACTTTTTTTTAGTACTATAATGATACTAATATATAATAAAGTAAATGAAATGAAAATGTTATTAAATGAAAAATACTATGGTTTGATGAGAGGGTTACCTTAACAAGATCAGTATTAGACTATGGTTGTATAGTGTATAATTCTGCAGCAGAGACAGGTTTACAAAAGCTAAACAACATTCAGAACCAAGCCTTGAGATTTAAATCAACCCCAACAGAAGCATTGCAACTGGAAATGGGAGAAATGCATCTTGCCATCAGAAGGGAACAGCTGATCCTAAATTATTGGGTCACCTTGTACGGGCACGGCCAGGACCACCCCTCACTTGAAGTACTGAAGACATGTTGGGAAAAAGAAGGAAATTTACAGAGCTTTGGATGGACAAAAAACAGAAAAGCAACAGATAAATAAATCAAGTTAACAGTTACTGGTTGTGCAGCCATGTTTACAGCCAGAAGCAAGTGTAGATTTCACATTGTTACACAAGCATAATAAAAATAAAGGGTTATTTTAAACTCTCACACAGTACAGGTGTTAGTCAGTATTTTGGTTACAGCCAAATTTATACAGATGCACAAGCATACAGGTAATCAAGTAGATGTAGCTTTTGTGGTTCCAGAGTTCAATATTAAAATTGGGAAAAGGATTGTCTGTCAATACAAACAGGTAAAAGCAGTTCCATGGGTGGAAGACACACGGCTATTAAGCTCTACACTTTGTTCAGAATCCTGTTCATCATTAGCAAGTTTAACTTAACTACCGTTCAAAAGTTTGGGGTCACTTTGCCATGGGATTCAATAGGGAAGTGACCCCAAACTTTTGAACGGTAGTGTATAGTCACCCAGACAGTAGACCAGACATCCTGATTTAGATTATAGTATACCAAATGAACATGATAGGGTTAGTCATTAAATTTGTATGGTTAACAGTTCACTATGGAATAACTGGCAATGAGATGGCAGATAACATGGTGAAGCAGGTAACTAAAAGTTGTGTAGTTTTAGTGAATATCAGCATAATAAAACAGCAGCTGAAGGAAAGATGGCAAAAGCACTGGGAGGAAGGATGGAAAGAACAGTGTTTTTTATAGTATTAAAAAAAAACAAAAAAAACAGGAGAGATGAGAAGTACAGGAAAGACCAGGAGAGAGGAAACCATAGTATTGCGGTTGAGATTTGGACACGCAGGTTTAAATAATACATTATGCATAAGAAGGAGGCATCAAACTGGGAGATGTGACCACTGTGAGGCACTGGAAACAGTTAAACTGTAGAAAGTATGAAGGAATGAAGAAGAAAGATGGAAAATAGTTCAATATCATGAAAGATGTATTTTAAAACGAAAGAAAGAAAGAAAGAAAGAAAGAAAGAAAGAAAGAAAGAAAGAAAGAAAGAGGGTGAAAGTAGCAGTACTAGTGGATCTAGCAGCCAGTAGCTAACACATACACACACACACACACACACACACACACACACACACACACACACACATCACAATATAACTCCACAGATACTAGTAGCCATGAAACCTCAAAAAAAACAAAAAAACAAAACAAACAAAAAAAAAAAAACAAAAGGTAGAGGAGGAAAGTGTGAAATAAAAATATTGTAAAAAACATTTTTTGAATTGTTTCTGCGGCTTCACATGGACTCTCCTACATCAAATGCAGTCCAGTGAAATAAGGTGAACCATTAAAATCAAGCGCACCTGTGCTTATGCTAACCATGTTAAGCTAACAGCCGTCTCTCTCTTTAGCTGGAGGCACTTTTCATGCTAATGTCCATGTGAATGCTAAGCTAGGTGGATTGTCTGCCAGCCAACAGTTACATGGAAGACCTTCAGAGAGGACATTTTCAACCAGCTGGATTGTTGTCTGCAAAAATTCAGAAAGGTAGAAGCTTCTTTAGCTACTTTTCATGTTGTGAGTTAAATCTATGTTTTTATTGTACTCTCATCTTGCCATTTACAGTGTTTCTGCTCCCATTCATTGTAAATAAAAATTCAGAATGTGCTGGGTTTGTTTTTCTTTGAGGTTGTGATTTATAAATGCAAAGAGATGCTGTAAAACAGTTAATTTATCAGACCAATGTGTTGTTAATTTTTCTTTGAGTTGTATTTATCTGCTTTTAAGGAATTCAACCTGTGGGCACTCCATATATGTAAAACAATTTTCCTGCAAGACACCACCAGGAAAGTCACGGTGCCTTGTCAGACAAGATTATAATATGTTGACATTTCATTTGCAAGTTTGTTGGCCAAAAACTTGCGTTCAAAAAGGAAAACTGCATTCCATCGGAAATGTTGAAATTGTGACGTTTAGCTTTTACTCTTAAAAAAAAAAAAAAAAAAAAAATTGAGTTTGAGACCAACAAAATGTATTAATTAACATTTTTAATGGTCTATTTTATAAGAAAATACATATCTGGAGTCTCTTAATCTTCTTTAGTGCTATACTATAGATGATAAAATCTGTAAAAGTCAGTGGAACAGAATGGTGAATTCCTCCTCACCTTTACTTTCTGAAACTGGGCTGCTTCGCTGCCAGTTAATTGACCATAAAATATTCCACTGAGTGTTTTATTTATTTTTAGCCTCTTTATTTACCATCTCATGATAAATATTAATTCTGGAATTAAATTTTAAAATGAGCTTTGGAAAAAAACAAAACAAAACAAAAACGTACAGTTATTCGCTTCTATTGGTAGCCCCTTGATCTAATTGGGCTTGTAATGAGTTTACATACCAACAAAGTTCAGAAAATCAGGCAGTCAGTGCTTCCATGCATACTATATGTCATCACTGTGTCCACTCAGAGGAGACATAAACACTGTGACACACTTTTTTTTCCAATCAGTCCTAAAAATTTGGATGAGATCATTTGCTATTTGAAATACATCATTTGCTGTTTTGATACCCTGCCAACAGGGTTTTTGGAGAATTTCGGGAAGCATGGCCTCAGATATTTTACAGATTGTAAGCATGTCTTTGCTTGCAGGTGTCTCTCCTCAGACCCTAAAAACAGCTGTCATCAAGCCACTCCTGAAAAGAACTATTAGAATAACTATGCAGGTCTTAAATGTGGTTTTTCACATTATTGTTATTAATGCAACCTTCATCACACTTCACTATACACAGATCTGAAGTGACCTGGATGAGCAGATGATAAATATGATACCATAATTAAGCTGATGACACATAAATCAACATAACTATCTCACAAGGAGATTACAGTTCGGTCCAAACACTGATCAAATGCATTCATCAAATTCAAGATGGGATATGCCAGAACTTCCTTCAGTTAAATTAAGACAAAGTAGGTTTTGGAGCAATGGAAGAAAGCTTGCAAGTTCAAACAATGATGTTAAAAACCCTCAACCAAGCCAGAAATCTGGGAGTAGTCATGGACTCGGACATGTATTTCAGCATCACATTAAGGCTGTTGTGAAGTCTGCGTGTTATCACTTAAAAAACTTATCCAGGATTAAAGGACTGATGTTTTAGCAGGATTCATGCATTTATCTTTAGTTGACTGGACTACTGTAACGCTGTCTTTAAAGGTCTCCCTAGAAGATCCATCAGACAGCTGCAGTTAGTCCTGTTTGTCATAGACTTGACTTCAAAATCCTGTTGTTAGTTTACAAAGACCTGAATGGTCTAGGGCCAAAATACATTCAGGATCTTCTGGTTCGTTGTGAACCAGCCAGATCCCCCAGATCATCAGGGTCAAATGTACTTTCTGTTCCCAGAGTCAGAACTAAACATGGAGAGGCAGCGATCAGCTTTTGTGTTCCTCACACAACAAACTCCCAGAAAACCGCAGCTTGGCTGAAACTCCCAGCTCCTTAAAACATTTAATATTAACAAATAAATAAATGGCTTAACTGATGTTTAAATAGTTGTATTATATGTTTATTTGCAGATTACAGTGCCCCTTTTTACGTGGAAACAAACTTGTATAAAACTTCTCCATCAGCTGTTGGTGCTGTTGACTGCTGCCACACTTACTGCAAACTGGAATCTGCTGCATATCAATGCATCATAAGATGTGAGCCTTAAATGAGCAGCTGAAACATCAGAGGTCTTCTTCGTCTCTGCAAGGTAAGAAGCATCTATTTAGCTTGTGTGTGTGAATACTTTGGTCCTGCTCAGATGCAGTACTCACTTTCTTCAGCTAAAATTTGAGACCTTTGATACTTTAGTTTTGCAAAATACCATCTGTTTTTAATACTGGTCAGAGCATGTGAAGATTACTTTTTTATTTGATTGTTAATTGTTAAATACTTTGTGATATTTTTATGTGAATTTGCTTGGTGCTAAGGTCCTAATCACCATGCCTGAGTGTTGCATGCCTTTTGCAGCAGACTGATGCTGAATTGGGGTCAATTCTCTGTGAGAAGTGCTTCCTACTGCTGTTAGTTGTTGATGGTGTAATGTGGCTGCTATACTGTGTTATTTGTGATCTATTTATTTTTCTATTGGTTTTAGCTTTTTTTTTTTTGGCTAAACTAAAAGTAGGGTTTTATGATGTGTCAACGAGATTTGACCAATTAGCTCTGTTGGATTATGATTCTCTTTGAAGATGTGGCAGCTTCCTAAACAGTTGTTCACATGCATCACCCAAACAAGACGCAAGGTGAAGTAGTGTGCTGTGACTATGAGGAAATGATAGGTGATGCAGCTAATAGGAGCTACAGCTTTTAGCATGGTAACTTGTGAAAACTTGTGATTACTGGCAGTTAATGATTTTTATCCCAAATTGGGATAAATAAAAGACTAATGTTTTTAATATGATGCATTTTAACAAAACATAACAAAAAAATTTAATGTTTGGGTGGGATATCTATAATTTATTACCATGTGATAATTTAAAAACATAACATGGTTTTCTGCTTCTGGGTATATATTAGGAGACAGAAGACAAGTATCACATTGTGTTCAACAGGATTTTGAGCAAAGTTTATACCATAAATTGAAGCAAAATGTCTTAGAAACGGTAGGTGACAAATATGTCACGTTGGGTTCTTATGGGTTAAATATATATATATATATATATATATATATATATATATATATATATTGCATTTTTATTCAGTGATTTCTTTAATTACACTCAAACGGTACATGTATTTGTATTTGTATTTTTTGGTACTGAACGTTCAGTTCGGAACTGACGTGTTGAGTTCCCACACGTAAGATTTAATGCCTTGTACTGGTGGACATTATGGCTAATGACAATTCTAAGGAGAAACCAGAGTTTTGAAATCATTGAAAATCTCCTGTTTGGGAGCTATTCGGCTTTACAGTGAAGTGTGTAAATGGACAGACAAACGGATAAGACAAAAGCATTATGCTGGCCTTGTACAGCAACACTTTTATGTTTTGCATTTGTTCTCCTACTGTACCAAAAAAGAACCGGACGGTGACCTTAAAACTTTAAAACCAAGGTACGTACCGAACAATGATTTTGGCATACTGTTATACCACAATATATAAGTATATATAAGTATAGGCTTGACACCACTATTTTCAGACTCACACGTTCACCACATTGACTTAGATTTAGACAAATTTATTAGTCCCACCAGGAGCGATTAGTTTGAGCAGCACAACAAACAACATACAACTATAGTTTAGTATAGTATAATATGAAGGACACAACAAAAAAGAAGAGGAAGAGCTCAGTGATCAATAATATATAAAATATTTAAAGCATTTTATAAAAAATGTAAAAAGCATTAAAAACATTGAGGATATTCAGAATGGCTGCTGTGCTCTGCTTGGGGCTGAATAAGACTTCTGTTTTTACAAGCTGCCTGTTTTTCAAGTTGTGTTTGATATCCCTTGTTTTTTAATGGGTGTTGGACATTAACTGGTTGATCCTTTCAGCTATTATACAACTACCACTATTTGTCTCGGTATCCATCAATGCCATCATTTTGATGTTTATTATATTCAGGACTTTCAAATTGATTTCTGAATTAATTATTATTAATTATAATTATAATTAATTATATATTAATTAAAAAGAGAGTTCAGAAATATCTGACTGCTTGTATTCCTGGATGAAAAAAACATAGCAATGTGCAGTAATACATAAGATTGAGGATGCAACACATAGTGATGGAATGTGGAATCAAAACAAATCAAATGAAATCGTTAAGAAGATAATCACAATCGAATTGAATCGTGAGACCAGGGAAGATGCACAACCCTACTGTATATGTGGTATTTCTACATGTGCGTCCTTATGTGCTATCCTTATCAGTACCTTTTAAAGTGGAAAAAAGTCGGTAAAAACACAGAATGAAACTAACCATTGCATTACAAAATGATTATCTATTACTACATGTAATCAGCTTTTTGTCTAGCCAGGTGAAGTTCATGGTTCATTCATATTTTTTGCTTATCATTGCAGAGTTAACACAGGTAGGAAAATTTTAGAAGAGATTATTCACTTCTATTAAGTGTCCCGTGAAGCCATGTTAGTGAATAAACTGGATAGTTCAAGGAAGTTACCTAATAGAATACAGTCTTTAGTGATTCTGAATCAGTTTTGATTAATATAGTACCTAGGAATGACTAACTTTGTCCCTTTTTGTTTCATCATTATTTAGTGTTGAATCGCAAATGTAGAATAAATCACTTGAACTGCGGCATCTACAGTGGTGCTGGCCTCAAACGGCCGGTGGTGGTCAGGCCCTTGAATCTTAAATTAAGTTAAATCTAATGCACAAACATGTGACGAGAAGAGGGATAAAAGTATGTTTGAGACGCTCATCAATTATTTAAGAGTCCACCAGATCCAGATCACATCAGGCCTGGGACAGTAGATAGTGTTTCATGGTGGCTTTGTCTTTAAATATTCTCCTAGATTGAAAGCTTCAAAGTAAACTTCAATTACTGCAGTGATTAGATCTGGCCTGCTCCATTAGAGGACATTCTAGCTTGGGGGGGACAGACAGAGAGAGAAGGGCGAGGACTCTTAGACCCCTAGCCAAGGAATTACTAACTATTGATCTTGCTGCCACAAGCCTTCTTACAATGACATTATAGTTGTGCAGCTTCAGAAGAATAAGTACAGCTCAACACTGAGGCTGGTGTAGTCCTTGCAAAGCACTTGAATATAGGGATGAAATCCTATTTCATTTGGGATGGGATAGAGAGCAAAGGATTTCTGCTAGCCATGCGGTCAAGATCCCGTTTGCTGCCATTTTTATCAATTAGTCAGAAAATACACACAGACTTAGGGGAATGGTATTTTATTTTACTGTTTTTGACAAAGCTATGTTCCTCTTTCATGGCTTTTAGGAAAGAACCACTACATTTGAGGGATTTTGGTGGGATAAGTGACAATCGGATATGGTTAAAGCCTATCATAACAATAACATTTGCTTCTTTACACATATGCATATTTTTAAAAACAGACAATTATTCAAACTTTGTGGAAAAAGTTGTATTTTAAGACTTGCAAGTATCTCATATTTTGACTTCATGTTGTTGTTGTGAAAGGTAGAAATGGTCCATTTCTCATTAAAGTAAGTAGAGCTGGGCAACATACCAACAGGGCATGAAATTAGATTGTAATTATCAGGATACCATGAATCATTTTCCTTAGTCCTAAAAGAAAGTAAAACAGATGGAAAATGTTGAATTTCCAACAAATTTATTGTGACCTTAAAGAAAATGTATGCTGTATTTCTCCAACTTCTCACACTTGAATGTTTAAATGCAAGAACTAACCAAGCAAAACAGTTTAAATTAAATTAAATTAAAACATTTTAAATGATAAAATCTCCATGTGTTGGTGTAACTGTTACCTGCTGCTCTGTACATGCTTAGGATGGGCAGTTGAATCAAAGATTCAAAGCAATCTGTTTTTTTTCCTTAGCTAGGCTAATACTGGCTTGTATGAACAATGATTGGGTCACAAGGAATTGGTTTAAATTGATCATGTCTGTAAAGTGCCCTGAGATGACTTCGTTGTGAATTGGCAGAATTCACATATACTGTATACTAAAGGTGAATTCAGCCTGAACTAAAAGGTAATTTGATCGATTACAAGAGCAAATAACACCAACTGAAGTTAAGCTCAGACTTGACCTGATTCATGTAACTATTGAAGCCACAAGGTGCTGCTGTTTGTGTGACTTTGTCAGATGTTTTTAATCTGTATTATCCATAAAATCTTTCAGTCACTTAGCTCTTTTGGTTTATTGTATCATTTTATTTTTTTGTCCAGTTTAACAGAGACACCAAATATCATTTACTTTTGTTGGTTATTAATGTGAATTTCTTAAAAGTAAACATACCCATCCAAAAACCCACTGTCTTGAGTGCTGGATGGAATTTTTGTAGACATAAAGAGCAAATAAATAAATAAAAAACAACAAAAAAATTATTTTAAACGCATGCAATGTATTAAGATGTGATGTGTCATTTCCATCCAGAAACACATAAACAATATATATTTATGAAAATTTCTATAATCCATGTATTTATATTCTGTCAGACCATAAATAATGAAAAGACTAGGTCCCAATTCTACAATCAAACATTGAGAAGTTTTCCACAGAATAAACAGAATGAGGCAATGAAAGTTATCTTAAATGCGGTTAAAGAGGTGGGCACTATATTACCTAAATTAAAAAGCCACAGTACCACAACAGAAGCTGAAAAACAAATCTTTCAGAAGTTGCTTGTATAAACAAAGTGGCAAAATGTACTACTGCAAAACAACACTGTTTACAGTAAATATCTCCATAATATCAAAGTAATCATTCTATCCTTTTGGGGGATAAAGGTCTTGGTAGGTCCAGGGCTTTACTTAACCATCTATGAATAAAGTTTTCTGCATTTAAAATTTTGGAATTGAACCTATTTAAACCTATTTATTAGATGCTGAACTTCATTTATGTTTTTTTCAGCCAGTCAATAGTCTGGCTATAACTGGCCTTGAAGGAAGCAGACTGAGAAAAAAATGACAAGAAAATGTATGACCTTCATAATGATGATAATCATCCTGATGGCTTTCCTCGTCACAATGCCAATACTGTTAATACTGACAGTGATGATGATGGATACAATGATGATGATAATGGTGGTGCTCCCAGTGATGGTGCTGGCACTGTCGATGCTCTTGATGATAGTGGAAATGAGCATGTTGATAAGGCCGAAACATTTTCTTTGAGCACGCATGGCTCCCGATAACAGTACTGTAAGTCTGCGCTGATAGCCCCTCCGACCATCTTATCTGTTACATCTCACTGTCAGACGTCTACTTCCCTTTCCTCTCTGTTTGCATGCCCCCCCGAAAACCATTATTACAACCTGATCAGCTCTGTACACAAATCTTCATTCACGAAACAAACATAAGAGGGTCAATTATAGAAGCACAGGACTGTGGATTAGATTTTTAAGTAAATAAAATCACTTGAGAGAAGCAGAAAAAGCTCTTTGAGGAAAGTGAAGTGAAGAAGATGAGAACGGAAGAAGCTGAGTGGAAGATGGAGACAGAGAGGGAGAGCAGGGAAAGAAAGAGAGAGCGAAAAGGCAGGGGGGGGGGAAGATAGATCACGGTCCTGAGCGATTGTGACAAGCATAGACCCTATCAGCCGCTGTTTGTTTGCACACTCCCCTCTCTGCATTAAAGGAGCCGTCCAGGCCGCCGGCAGGCCGCAAGCGCTCCATCTCATCACCTGACACGCCAACAGATGTTATGGGCTGATAAGAACCCTGCGGCCCCCTTCCCTTTGCATCTACGATTACCTCTGCACAAAGAAGAAGGGGCGGTGGAGAAGGTGGGGGTAGAGAGGGAGGAGGGGGTGGAATAGAGAGAGGAAAGGAGGAGAGGAAATCAAATACTTCATGATGGCCTGGTGTAGAGAGGAGGAAAAAAAAAAGAGAAATGAAATAGATGGAAGTGGAGTGTGTGTGTGTTTGTGTGTGTGTGTAGATGGAGGGGGTAGGAGATTGAAAAAGGGAATGAGAGAAGGAAAGATGGTAGGGACACACTCATTTGTCCTGTATGAAGTGGTAAATGGCCTTGCAGTGCTTCCTGGCCTCGTGCTGTTTGTCTCTGTCCTAATCGGCTTATTCCATAAGCGCTGCAGCACCATCGTCATTACGCAATGATAATGATATTATTTAACAGGGGATGAGAGAATTAAGGAGACGCACTATCTGATGGTTAGTTTTGTTCGTTGCCTCATTTCCTCATCCTCGGAAAATGTAGCATTTCCCCAGTTGATAAGAATTGTTTTGCAATTGTTAAGATGCTTTAATGACAGCCTCATCCATTGGCTTTATTGGCTAAAAACATCATTACTCCAACTTTTTATTGCATATTACATGGCTGGTTTGTTCTCTAAATAGAACTAACTAAAGTGGGATGTTAAAAAAAAAGGGGAAAAAAACACTATGTGGAACATTGGTCTTGTTATGGCAAATGTAACGTAATCACTGCAGTAAATACATACATATCAGCAGCTCCCTCCTTCCGTTCGCTTCCTCCTGATCACTAATTTATGATATAATTTAACAACTCTTTTATATTTGTTCCGCTAAACACTTTGCGTGGCATCAAATTACAGCTCACAAAAGATCATAGAAACCCAATATCATGCGTCCTATTCTCAGCCAATCTGAGTGGAGAGATTGTTTCTTTTCTTTTCCATTGCTTGGCTCCAAGTCCAGAGGGGGATAGATGACATTACTAAACACAAATCAGCCAATAGAATAAACAAACTCGGGGGGGATAAACAACAATGCAATCTCCATCTACGCATAAACAATATGCAGTGTGCATGTGTGAGGCTTCTCTTGATGAGGCTGAGTATGTGTAGATGATAAGGCAAGCAAAGTAATCAATGCAGTAATGATGATGGGGTGGGGGGGTTGGAAAGGAGGGGGCATCAGGTCCTATCACAGGCAGTCATCAATGGAATTTCTAAAGCATCTTGCCTGCTCTGTTTGTGTGTGTGTGTGTGTGTGTGTGTGTGTGTGTGGTTGTGCGTGGAGCAAGAGCGTGACAAACGCGTCATCTCGTGTGCGAGAGAGATAAGCTCTAAATAATTGTGGTTTGACAGGCCTGAATAATGGCCAAATTAGACAGAAGGTGCACATTATTACGAGCTGCAAACATTCAAGGCTGGTTTGAGATGTAACCGGGTTTGATTAAAGCTGCGATGATGATGATGATTGTGTTGTTGGTCCCCCACACATATCCACATGCACACAACCAGCCTAATCCCATTAAATGTCTTCCACTTTCCCCTCTTTATTCGTCCTTTTCGTGGATTAGCATTTTGCGTTGCTTCAGTGCGTTACCTGTGGACGACCTCCTGTTGAGCAGCAGCCCACACACTGAGAGTAAACGGAGTACGAGCAAAGAGAAAGACGACGAGGAGGGTGGGGGTAAAGCAGCCACGGCCGTTGATAATCAGTGGATAAAACGAGCGCAATGCAAGGTCAGGGAAAGGACGAGGAAACAGTTGGGTGAGGCTGGGTTGGGGTGTGAAAGCTGATGGCGGAGAACAGAGAGGAGACAGAAGAGGTGGCGGCTTTGATCTGGATCAGCTTTGGATTTGGTGTTTTGTCTGTCCTGCGGTTACTTCACGCTCAGGTAGAAAGATGAGAAAGGGCTTTTGGAAGCTTTTTTCTTTTGTTGTTTTGCTTGGTTGATGCTGCTGGAGCCCCAACCAAAACAAGGAGCCTGTATCCATGGTGCAGATCAGAGTTGTGGTGGAACATGACCTATAACGACATAGAGAGACAGGCTGAAAAATGACACAATCAAGCATGGAGTGGAGCAAAAGTACACCTAAAATCAATTTCTCCACCTGACACAGACCTCTTTGGCATAAATCATGGCATACACTAAACTAAATAACATCAAATTGATATAATTTTGCACCAACCTTTTAAAGTTAAACCACAATTCATGCTTTTTTCTTGCAAAATTACATGGATTCCTCATCAATTTAGTGGTTAAATGTCATTCTTTAACTTGAATTCAGCATCCCTTTTATTCAATACTTTTAGATCTCTAAGAGGAGGGTCACCTTTAACTCTGAATGATAGAGTAAAGTCAAGGTTGTGTGATAAAAAGAAATGCATGGCATTTCCATCTTGCTTCAGTAGTTAGAAACTAGTCTAGATTTGTCCAAGTGTTTCCTTAAACATCCAAATTTGACCTCTGTTGATATGTTTTTTTTTTTTAGTGTCTGTGATTATGATGGGAAATTATGAGCAGTGTGGGCCTATAGTATTACATTATCTGGTTATTAAGCATTATACAAATAAGTGGCTGCCTTGTTATCCTGCCATCCCTTTGTGGGTCATTTGGTTGTATACCAGAGTGATGCTCCCCTCTTGTTAAAATGAAATGATATTCCCCTAGTTATGTTGGAAAGAAGTGATTCGCCACAGTGAATCATGACCTCTGGTTTTGCCGTAGTATCAGAAACCAAGCCAAGCAGCTGATCCTGCAAGTGATTTGTAAGTCGTAAGGTGGGACCCCTTATTTATTTTCCCAGCACATCCAAAAATTCTCGATTGCTTTAAGACATAGGTACTTTATGAGGCCAAGCTATCTTCTTTTTGTAACCAATTCTTGAATACCTTTTGCAGTATGCAAGGTTAAGGTATACATGTCGGTACATTCAACACTTAACCCAGTGCATCAGGCTGTATCTGTTGGTGCCACCTTTTCTTATCACTTCATCATTATAATATTCTTTATATTATTCATGTTTTGGCAGTGGACATCTTTCTAACCCTTTCATAATGGCCACCGTGAAATTTCCTTAAGGAATTTGTGCTACAATAGTGCATCAGTGGGCAGGTTTAGACAACATTTTAAAGCAATCAAAGCTTGGAGTCGGGTTAAAATGACCCCATATAATTCAGATGAGAGCTGAATTACTCCTGCATGAATAAGCTCAACCAGAGTCATGCTGACCCAGCTAGTCTTGCATGAGATCTTTTCCTGTCGTGAGCTTTGATCCACAAATAATGAAAAGTGCGGGTACACAAGGGGAAGAAGCTGATAATATGTTTTTGTAAAATCAAAACCTAAAGCTCCTAGAAAATCCAAATACCTGTAAAGCTGTCGAATGGTATGGACATGATACTCACTACCTGACAGGTAAATTGTCAGTAGTTTTGGTTTGTAATAGTTTAACTGATAAAAGCTCAATACCAACAAGCAGAAATCAGCCGTACAGCCGCCTAGTGTTGCAGTGTCTAACATATTTTGGTTAATAACTCAATAAGTGATGTCACGAATATTGATTTATGATTATTGTCTGAGAAATAATTATGATTTCACAGGTTTAATGCTTTTACAATTTTATTATGATTATTATGTGTTAATTTCCCAACACTATACATACTGTATGTAAAAATCACATGAACATTTCTTATAGGTTTTCAAGTTTTATCTTTCTTTCCATAGATGCCAATTTAACAAATATCGGCAAAGTAAAGTAACCAAAAAGTCTCATCCCAACTAAATCCCTTCTGCTCTGCAAACAATAAAAAAATCCTACAGATTAACTTTGGATGGAAAAGGCTACAGGACCTGTAGCTGGACTTGGGAGGCTTCTTTCTGTAAACTGCATTCTTAAAGTTACTTTAAACATTTCTTTTGAATAGATCATTTCAAACAACCTCTAGCTTTTGACTTCCAGCTGCCGTTTAGCAGAAAGTTACTGGTTGAAACATGATACTGAATAATAATAATAATACTAATATTGCTTACTGATGACTATAAGGCCGAGTTAATCATGTTTAACAGCAACTATCTGTCAAAAAAAGTTCGAGACGCCGTATCATGTAACGTTCAGGAGTTCTGCTTAACTCGTCATGTTGTGCTCTAAGCTCAGCCTGAGTTATACATTTTAATGTTATGTAATGTAAACATTAACAACATTTAACCCAGATACTGTGAATTTACCTTCAGCGTAGTACTGGTGGTTATTCTTTAGGATGTGAAACATATTCCATCTATTTCCTCCTTTCACTGTAATTTTTTAATGACATGCTTTGCAGGCTGGTAAACCATCCTTCACAAAGACACCTTGGTCATTTTTTTTTCTATAACCTAAAAAAAAGAGAGCACAAACAGAAAAACATATCCGACAGTGACTGGCTTAATCCGCTTGGAGGGACTGAATCTTACTCTATCATACTTTTTCACTCTAACGTCTCTTCTCCAACTCACACGGAACAAACAAATAAAAAGCAACATGAGCTGTAACACACAGATGTTGTAAAACTTTTTGTTCTGATGCCTGAACCAGATCTGCTAATATGGTTCAGACATACTCTTTTCTGGAAAGGGATGGTATTAAAGCATCTTTATGATCTATCAATCATGCTGTTTAATAACGCTATTAATTGTAAAATTAAGTAATCATGACATCCTTAAACTCAACTCCCTCCCATGCATGTTAACTGGGACAAGAACAGTGGTCCAATTAAATTAGTATAAACACTAAACTATAGCTACCGCCCCCCCCCCAGTTTGGACCACTTATGATGATGCAAACCAGTGCTTACTGGTCCAGTGATTGCCAGGCTTTTTGTCTAAGTTACTCAGATCCTTTTGATTTTCCACTTTCAACTCAAGAATGGACTTTCTGCCAATTAAATCACTCCCCTTAATATCTATTATATCAGTAGTAATACAGTGTGATATTCATAACTGCTTTAGGTTCCACATAATGAGACTCTTACATCTACATCTGGTTCAGGCCTGCATGTTTCCTTGGTCCTTCCTGGCATTGCATTGGCCCAAAATTAACTGGCTTTACAGTATTTTTCCTTCCACTGTAGTTTCTCTGCAATGCTTGGAAAGCGAGTGTGGAGTATTTTAAGAGGGCACCATAATAACAAGATAATCATTATTTGCATCATTTCAGTATTCTGGCAGTTTTCCCCCACTTACTTTCTGCAGGTGAGCTTTCATGCAGGTACCTAAAGCTGAGTTGGAGACATCAAATTTGTATTTTATATGGAACCGTATTTTCTGGGTTTCAACAATTAGTTGTTCATAAAACCTGGATAATTTTAGTTTAGGAGCAGAATCTCCAAATCTATTTTAAACAGCCATCTGATTCTGTATCAGCAGCAGTGATCAGATCCAGATGACATCCATAATCTCCATGCTGATCACTGCCCAAGTAGACGGTTATCTGTGAGAGATGCTGATTTACAGATTAGCGTTTTTAAATGCTTATCCGTGCAGACCTCCCCGAGGTAGTCGGGGCTCCACATCCTCTGTTGGATCACGGAATCAGATCAGAGACTCAAACACAGATCCAACATGTTGGCTTCTGGGTTGAAATGGGAGAAGATGGTGGAGGGAAGGGGGTGGTGGCTGTAGTGGCTCATGTACATAATCACTGGTTTATCACCAGAACATCTTTCTAAATCACTAAACATGGCCCTAATCACAATAAACCAGATCAGTGATGTTTGTACTCCTGTGTGTATCTTAAATCTGCTTAGCTTAAATGAATATCTACCCAAGTAAGGTTTCAGAGCTCTTGAATTTCTTATTTTTGTCCTGTGGTTTAATATCTGGACTCTGTCTAAAGTATGCTCTTTTAAAAAGAAAGATTGGTCCAATATCTTTATTACAGAGTTATCTATTGGGACACTTTCTTTGAATTTGTTTTGATCTCTAGCTTAAACATTTGACATTTTTCCTCATAGATTGGTCTAAAAAAGATTAATTATTATTAAGAACATTGTTACATAAAGCAGGAACAGCAAACCAAGGTGATGATTATCAGATGTGCGGTTATGCTAGTTACTCTTTTGCATCAAAGGAAGTAATTTCATACATTTGAGAAAAAAGCTATGGTTTAATGGGGCTGTCAGTGGGTGTTTTCCATACCTGAATCACGAGCAGAAACTTCCGACATGAGGAAGTGCAGGAGGGTAATTTTGAAGACTTCAAAATGTTTTCTTTTAAATCTATAATAAACACAATTACCCCCTTTGAATAAAATATTACATCTTTTGGTTTGTCTGTATGTAGCTGCACATCATCTGACTTATCCCTATGTTTCCTTTCATGTTATATTAATACATTTGATCTTACTAGAGTGGCAAACATTTGCTAGTGATACACAGTCTATCGGGTATTATCTCCCAAGGATTTTTGGTCATGGGTTGCCTTCAGTTAGTTGCAGGGAAGGAATGAGGTCAGAGGGAGAAAGAAGGGGATGACATTGAGGAGCTCCAGCCTCTGCACAGGGATAGCTACTGCATTCTGTCACTAAAATCTTCACTCTCAACCACACTGGGCCATAAATCCTTATCAATAAATTGGGTAATCAGTGCTGTAATGCCCTTGGTGGTGTATGGTGATTGACCTGGGGTATGGTCAAATAGAAAATTTTGCATATAGGAACCTGCTTAACTGAGTGAAACGACCTGGAAGAATGTGAGCAGCAGCCATGATAATAGCATTCTCCAAATACTAAAGAAAGAAGCTCCAAAGCTTCCTTTTATTAACTCATTTA
Source organism: Melanotaenia boesemani (assembly GCF_017639745.1). Lineage (NCBI taxonomy): Eukaryota > Metazoa > Chordata > Actinopteri > Atheriniformes > Melanotaeniidae > Melanotaenia > Melanotaenia boesemani. The sequence goes on from NC_055704.1 coordinate 9,418,797, forward strand.
GCATAGCATTCATCCGACCATTCTTTATGAAAGAAAGGAGATAATTCTGTCCTACAATGCCTTGTGGCTGCAATTTTCAAAGCAATGCTAAATTATGTTTATCCAGTTGTACTAAATGTGAGTGAGTGTGATCAGCTAGAGACATGTTTCACGTAAAAGGCCTTTTTTCCCTTTATTACAATCCTTAATAATCATGTTACCTGATATTTTGATATACTAATACGATATATAGTCATGTAACACTGTGATCATATTGCATATTGCAGTATCTAAAGCCTTTTTGCAGAATATTAAACATCCATTGTTTTCTGTTGCTGAAGATCAACATCACAATTTTTAGTTCTCACTAAGCAAGTTTGTCGTTTTCCTAAATTCTTCCAAATTCCTCCTACTACCTTTCCTTAACCTTGTGATGTTTTCCAACAAAGTCAAAGGAAAAGATCTTTGGAAAAGATGATAGGCAATTTTTTTGTTGTTGTTGTTTATTCAACCTTACTCCATGACAACCCCATGACATCTTGACGGCTGCACTCAGTTGCTGCTCTGCATACATTTCTCCAAAGTCTCTTTCTTTTTATGACATGATATTGGAAGCAATGATCATAGATGTAAAATATATGCTTCTGTTCACTGAAAGGTCTGAGTGGGGTATCTAGCAGGGAGGCTGATGCACAGTTTCAATGCAGCACCGACTCCGATCCAGTGATGTTCAGCTTGTGTGTGCTAGCAAGACTACAAACACATTTTGCCGTTGAGATGAAAAATCCTGCTGCGACTACTTAAAAGTCAGAAAACGTCTTCATCAACTGGATTTATTTAGTAGATTTAGGCCACTGACTGGTTTTATGACATTTTATTTGATCCAGGGATCTAACTGCATCTTTATTGTTAAAACTGGGTTGCAGTTGGTATCAGTTACACTTTTTTTCCTTTAGGAATTAACATTATCTTGCTTTATTTACTCTAAATATCTAATCTCCTCCTATCCATCCAGAAAATAATCAGTCCATTAGTATTATCTGTGCCATGACCACCTCTTTGTTTTGAAGGCCTGGACCAGATCTAAAGGTTTCTCATGTAAGAGATATCCAGAAATGTTCTTATTCATACCTACTGTATACTTATTGGGGATACCCTTTTTATAAAATATGATTTGAAAAATAATTCAAGTCAAGACAACAATCTTAGCTAATAAGTCCTTGAATAAATGTCCTTTTTAACTCTTCACCAGTGAGGCAAAATAAACCAATGGCACATTTGACAATATGTGACTCTGTGTAAGAGTGTGTGCCTCTGCGTTTGGCATCAGGATGAGATCAAATACTCCATACACAAAAAGCTTCCTGCTACGTATCTGCTGTCCTCATCTATCTTGGCCTGGTAGGAGATGTTCTAGTGCCAGTAGGATAGAGGGTGGGGGGGAACTCCAAACACTAAATAAGTCTTATCTGCTCCCAGTGGTCTGCTGAGATTAGGTGAGGAGTAAAGGTGGCCAGCAGAAAAAGAAAAGAGAACAAAAAATCTGTGGCAAAATAAGAAGAAATGAAGGAAGGGAAGCCAGCAAGGAGAGGGTGACAGTTTAGGGGAAAGTAAAGCAAAGACAAAGTGATCAGAGGAGAGAAAGTCCAGGGAGAAGAGAAAATAGAAGGAAAGAAATCAAGTGGGGAAAAAAGTAAAGACAATAGCAGAGGATGACTAGAGAAAATGAAGGTGTTCAATAGTGGCTGCTTCATCAACCAGTTCTGAGCTACTCCATGCTTTATAGCCCACCACTGAGGAGTAAGAGTCAACCCAGAAATGAGTGCCTTTCTTTGCAAAGAAGCACTTGTTTCTGATTCCATTACCCAGGCGAGGTGTGGGGCGAGAGGGTGGCAAATGGGTGAATTTGGAAGTGCTTGACAAGCAGGCACATGGGGAGAAAAGCCAGTTTGGGAAGCGGCAGTGGAACCACAATCTCTGGAGTCCATTCTGTCTCTGCCACCCTGAGATCCCCACAGCAATTAAAGCTACGGAGTGAGGGGCCACGGGGAAGTCCAAGAAATCACACCCACGTGTAGATACACTGAGACTTACTAACAAATGCATTATAGTCTGTACAAAGGGAAAGGTACCAAGTAGAAGGCAGGGGAGGTTTTATAGGTTTACTCATTGATTCCTAAATATGGTGGATCAGACTTGGGGATTTTACTTACTTCTAACTTATCACTTCCTTCACTTTCTTCTAAATGATTTATTTTTAAAATGAATCTGAATGATGTTTTACTTATATTTTAAAGAAATAATGCAAACATTTTAACAGGTGTACGTCACTGTGATTTTACTACTTTAAAAAGATGATAGGTGATGCAGCTCATTAAGCTGTATCATCTGCATTTTACATAACAAAACAACACTGATTTTAACTAATAGCACAAACAAAGCTAATCTGGATACAGCGTTATTATTACACAATGACAACTTTAATTGTTTTCATCTATTTTTTTTATTAGAAAAAGATAACTGATGTTACTTTATATTGCATTGCACAGTGAGATGAAGATTGCAACTAGACTTCAAGGTGGGCAACAAATACTGAGCATTATGTGGCTTGTGGTTATATGTAGCTTCAATAGAAGATATAAATTTAGATGGACACAATACAGTGGATGAGAAATGATGAACTATAAAGAGGAGAGTATAGAGGAGAGTGAAGACAGTAACATGCAACAGTGGCATTTAAAAGCATGGAGCATGAAAAGAGGAAGAGGAAATGCTGTATAAGGTGTCATTGGTGGTTTCCTGGTGGCCTGGACGTGTAGCAGCATAACTAAGGGATGGTTTGGGAACATTAATTCCTGAACCGAAGGTGCATGACTGTTTTTGTTTGAAATTATTACAATAAAGCAAATACTGGTTATACACACCTTTTTTGTTTCCCATCTGAGATCAATGGCTCAGTTACTTACATGACAGTTGTGGCATCTTTTGTTTGCTGCATTGCAAAAGCACTCATTTCTCATAATCTGATATTCGGCTGAGCATGCTTAACTTTGCATGAATTTCAGGATGGAGGGGGTCAAGAAAATCTTTGATTGGAGCAGACAGGAGCATAAACCTGGAAAAGTCTTTTTTCTTTCTTTTTTACAAAAACAAAGGCCCAGTTTTAAAAATTGTTAATTATTTACTAAAATGTAAAGTGGTTAACTGTAATAAAACGAAAAGCAGAATTTATAAAAGCAAACAGTATTTTTTCTTCAGTTGTAGGATGATCTTTATTCTGCTGTACAAACACTTCTGAGCCAAATCGGCAGCTTCATCAGTGCTTCTTTGGCGTTATTGGCCGTTTAATTTCTTCATAAAATGTGAAATATCATGCACATAGGCAGTTGGCAAGATGACACTGATGAATGCTGCAAAATGGTCAAAAACATTGTGTTGATGTACATCATAAAGAGGTAAATTACATGATGCATTCACTTGCACTTGGGCATCTGAGGTTTATCAAGTAAAGGTCAGTTTACAATGTATACTTTTAGAACTTATTTTGAGGTTATAATTTGTAATAATCCTGTAATCTATACAATTACCAATAAAATATAAATTTAAGTTTATAAACTAAAATATGTATTTAGTATTCAGTTAAATTTTGTGTTGAAAAGAAGCATTTTTATTCTTATTAGGCTTCTAATATGAATACTTGAGCCCATGTAAATATGACTTGTATTGAGCAAGTTGTGGGAAAAATTGGAAACTCATTTTCACTCCAGCAGGATGAATTTAGCGTTATAGCCACAACCTGATGCTTTTGGTCGATACATTGATGGTGACAATATTTACGAACATGTCCTGTTCTGGAAAAGTTTGGAAGGATGAACAATGGGACAGGACTTTTTTGATGTTAACATATAGGTTAGAAATGAATTTATTCATAGATTATTCACATTTAACAAATTTGAAATTTGAATGAGTTGCACATCTGAATAAATCAGGCACTGATGGCACAGTGTTGTTTTCCTCTGTTTCTAACCAAAAAGCCTTGCATTGGCTAGGGGCTAAAAAAATGAGTCCATAGGGCAGAGATCACCAACTCTGGTCCTTAAGGGCCACTATCCTGAAGCCAGTGGATGTGTCCCTTCAGCACCACATCTAATTTAAATGAATGGGTTCATTAATAGACTGGTGCAGAACTTGACAACAAGCTGTTGCAGTAGAGACACATTCAATACCTGCAGGACACCGGCGCTGGTATCCCTGCCATGGGGTGGTGCAATGCAAAAAAAAAAAAAAAAAAAAAAGTATGAGAACCATTGCCCTCTGTCTCCGCCCTCAGACCTCCCAGCATTGCTTTTAACACACAAAGTCCCCCCCTTTTCATATTATTTATATTGTAAATTTGCAAACTAATTGGACTTCATGAGGAGATGACCAGATACCATCTTGCAGATCATATCACTGATTTCTGTCTGGACTGTGCATACTGATTGTGGAATTGATGAACCTAAACTCAGGAGTGTGAACAAATATAATGACAAGCATTTCTGAGAGAGAATCTAGTGGTTGAACAAGGAAATGGAAAATAGACATCCACATACATTTTGTAAATCCCTCAAGTTAATTACTTATTAATTTAGTCATTTTTAGTTAGAAAAGTTTTCTATTTTTTCCTGATACTTTTGTCCAGGGAACACTTAACTACATCATAAAATATGAACGTTTCTGCATCTTTACATGCATCTTTTGTCTAAATCAGTGTTTAAGAAATACACCCAGAGAAATATTGCACAATCAAATGCACAAATCTCAAATGCAATTACATCATTATCATAATAAGTTAGCAACTTTCATAATTTCCCTCAAGGAAATGTTTCTTTGCTTTTTAAAAGTTAAATGTGGTCTGCTTTATTTTCTTACTCCTATGCTGTGTTAAAGGGGAAAAAATACACAAAAATAACACCCTCATCTGACCAATTGCAGAAAACGATATTGAGATTGTCTCTATCCTTCATCGTAGGATGATCCTAAATCCACATCTCATCTCTACTCACACCCCCAGTTTTCACATTAAGTCCAATATCACCGCTCACTCTCTGCTGGAGCTTTAAAGCAGTGCCAGTGGCCACCCACTCCAGCTCTTATCCCCTCTTCTCCCCCTCTCCTGCAATGTCCATCAGTCATTGTTTCCTTCCCATCCTCCTCCTCTCTCCTCACCAACCCTTTCGGCTTTGATCTTGATTTCTGACCAGGAAATATCTACCGAGGGCCCGTCCAGCTACAATAACATTCAATAAAAGAACATAGGGGTGGCTGAGACCAGACCACTGATAGCAGTGCGATTTATGGGCCTTGCTTGCTTGTTTTGCACTCACACTCAACAAACACACACACACACACACACACACACACAGGTTTATAGTTTACAACCATGCAGCTGCTCATGCTTCACTTTCTATACTTTTTCCTGTTTCTTCTTTTTTTTAAAAATAAAAAAATGTATTCTTACAACAGTAAATGAATAATTGATGGTTTTTAAGTGACTTTGAGGATTTCAGATAAGTTAATTCTTCTTTACTCTCTGATTTAGCCTCTTTTTGCACCTGTGCAACAAATTTCTCACGATGAAAAACTATGAGTATTTTCAAATCTCTGTACTTCAGGGTGTTCTGCACAGTCTCTCCCAGCAGCTCCATCAGGTGGAAGAATCTCTGCAGGTCTTAAGGTTCTCATTCCTGCAGAGAAAACTTTTACATTTGACATCTTGCATGAGCTTTCTGTCTTGATGCAGTACTTGTTTTGGCCTGGAGCAGACTACATCAAATCAAACACAAGCTGGGCTGTAATTGTTGTTGACAATTGTCTCAATCCCCTTTGTTCCAATGTCCATATCACCAACCCACCGCACTCTAACGCATGTCCAAACAGAACTACAAATGGCTGCCGTCCCCGTTCCTTTAACATGATGTGGGACTGTGCACCGCTCCACAGCCCTGCTCTGAAATCCAGCGTGACCAATGCCGTTTGACCGGACAAGAAAAGACAGTGTCCTCTTATGCTTCGACCCCCAAGGGCTGCAACCGAGTGTGACGCCGCTACCCACAAACCAGAGGGGTATCAGCCCCACTGTGCCCACACTCCATCAGCCGAAGCCAAGCGTCACCGTTACGGGACGCACCTCAGGGATTCGTTCCCCCGTCCCGCTCAGTGTCCCACTGTGGTTATCTGCTCAGGGCCAGGGAGCAGGGACAAGCGTGGGATGGAGGGGTTGGACCAGGCTGGGAGGGGGCAGGACCGATCCATTTTAGAACGGTGAGGGATCATCATTGTCTCTTGTCTCACCCTGTCACTTACCATTACCCAACCACCGGCTGACAGTCTGTGTATTTCTGTGTGCAATTCCACATAAATTGTACCGGATGTGTGGTCTTGGCATCCAACTTGCACACGTGCACTTTACAAGTGAGCACACACACTCCATGCACAGACACGCTGTCATCACTACAGGCGCTTCTCAGCAAACCTACACATGGGATTGTGCGAGGTGCAGCTCTTCCTTGCAGACTGTGTGTGGGAGGGACAGAGCCACAGGCACTAAGTGTCTCTATAGCCCATGTGAAATCACATGTAGGCTGCGATGAGCCTCCAACCATACCAAGCACAATCAAATGGAGAAACGAAGAGAGCTTTAGAAGACCACCAAGGATAGCAGCATGGCGCAGGATGCCTGGGCTGTCTTCATGTTAAGGCCTTTTTCTTCACTGTTCCAAAGTATTCACCACTTAAAACAGATTAAGCGCTTGGGGAACAAACAGGCCCGATGCTACAAAGTAGGGAAACACAGGAGGAGGGTTTTGGGATTTGGAGAGCAGGACGAGAGAGAATGGAGCCTTTCTGGAGATAAAGCCTCGAGAAGCAGCCAGGAGTGTTCCAGTATTAAGATACTTGTGATGAAACAGATGAGTAGATGAACAAAAAGGGTGTAGAATAGACGTTTGGATCGCTTCATGGGAAACTAGCTCTGTTTTTGTAATTTGAGATGTTCAAAAAGCTGAATTTTGGACTCAAATGAATAGATAACATTGTCTGCAACAGTTCTTGTTTTGTTGTTTTTTCCGTAACATCTTCTAACTCTGATTTTAAACTTGAAAAAAATAAATAAATAAAAAAACATTCAAAGTGATCCTCCAGGCAATATGGCCAGCCAGGCTCTTTGTTAATTCGGGCTTTGAGTGGAGATGATGGAGATGGACGGTCTCAGTTTGTTGAAGCTTCGCCAGCTTGTCTCAGTACTCTGGCTCCACATCATCCTATCAATCGCTGCACCAGTTGGGAGTGCTTGGAGTGGGAGTAATGCATCAGATCTTACACAGCTGATTAGTTTTCAGTGTGATAAAGTGCTATAATGGCTGTAATTTTGGCCTGTTAATATCTGTATCTAAACTACTCCAGACTTCTATGAACATGCTGCAGCTCTTATCTTCAGTTATTTATAGAAACAAAAGTATTACTGTACAGTAAAGCCTTGAAGCATGATCTATTAGTTTCATCATCAAGGCTCCTCAGATTTCTTCAAATATGTATCACATCAACTTACTCTTGATTGCTCTGCTAATCTTTTGAAGATATGGAGTAAACTGTCCTAACTTTGATTAAAGACTAGATGAAAATAACTACATTTGCTCAATCCAAGCTTTTAGATGTTTATGACTGTGCCATTGGTGCGCTATTGTTACTGTTACCCATCTGCCGTCAACCTTGGTGTGATCTTTGACTGTGCTTTACATTTTCTAAACAAATATTTCAGTTGTCAACACAGGCTGTTTTTTTTCCTCAGTGAGGTGAAGTCTTAACCCCTTTGCATGACTTTGAGTGATCCATGCTTTAATTACCCCTCATCTAGATGATTTAATTCTTTCTATGTTTGTTGATCAGCTGTTTTTTTGCCTGCAGACTCTACAAAATGCATCTATCTGCCATTTAAGAAGGATTACCTCACACCTGAAATGGTTTCTCTACACTGGTCTTCCATTCATTAAAGGATGTAGTTTAACATTTCATTTGTTTTTACAGTATAAAAGACATAGTGCCACTTTACCAGTCTGAACGTTTACACCCCCATACTCCATCCAAAGCACTAAGGTCTACGAACGAATTCTTCTTGGATGTTCCTGGATCCAGGCTACAAGGGTAGAGGTGACGCAGCCTTCCCGGTTCTTTTCGGGAGCAGCCTACCTTTCCTTGTTCAGTTTCAAACTTGTTTCTGGTCGCTACCTTTTAGACCTGCTTGGGCAGCTTATCTTAGTATTTGTCATGCAAGTACAGTTTTAAGTTATATTTTTAAAATCTAATTTGCTTATTCATTTGAAGTTTTAAGCGTTATTTATCACTAACGATTAATTATCTTGATATGATTATCAATTTGTGGGGGGCTTTTTCTCGTTTTTATTTTGCCATAATGTGTGCCTTAGCAATGACTTTGACTTGATTTTGGGGCTAAATAAATAAACGAATGAATAAATAAATAAAAATGTAGAAAACTAAATTACTAAAATGAAATCATTAGCAAAAATTACCTTAAAAAATATTCAGCTTTATTATTCCATACTGGGTCAAATTCCAGCTAATTGGTAAAAGGTAAAGATGTCTTAATTTTTCCTGATAACAGCAGTGAAGCTATTTTCAACACCATTTGAGCCTGAGGCTTCTAATTAAAGTCATCCACCAAACTAAA